>NC_089503.1:304665786-305009536 GCF_036850995.1 Saccopteryx leptura
AGGTACGGGTGGGGACGGCCACAGCCTGGACCCCGCGCGACCCCCGGACTACGCGCGGTCGTACGCCTTAGGCCGCCACCGACGGCCCCACGCTGCCTTGGCGCCGGATCCCAGCAGACCCTTTCCGCCCTCCCCCCGCTCCCCAGCCTGGTGCTGCCTACCCTGCTCGGCGCGCCGCTCGCCTGCGCCCTCTAGCTTCCTGAGTGCCGCTCCCGGCCCCGCTCGGGCCCAGCCGCCGTCCCCACCCCTCTCCCGGCCAGGCCAGCGCGCCTTGCCGCCGGCCACTTTACCGTCGGAGCTCTCTGTGGCTCACTTTATTTGGCCCCTCCCTCTTACCCTTCTCACCGTGCCGCGCTTCTCCGTCTCTCCTTCCAATCTGACCTCACCATTTCCGCAGCTAAGCGGCTTGAGACCCTCCAGTGTAAACAGGACTCCCGGGAGGCTGCGCCTCTAGGTCCCTCCCCTCGAGGCCCGACCGCCTCTTCTGTCCTTGGACACCTACTGCCTCATTTTATTCCCTTCTTTCTTTCCCCAGGGCTTTAGCTATCTTTTCTCTCCATAGCAGCCTTTCAGCCTCTCCCCCAACATTTAAAGAATCTTGAGTCCCTAAAAATGAGAAGCGGAGCAGGAATAGCCTTCGAGAAAAGCTCAGCTTAGCATTGCTTGGTCTTGCATGGAACCGTTCTTGCTCTCATCAGCTCCCTTCTCTGGCCCATCCGTTTGCCCTTGCTTCTCTTAATTTCCCTAGGGAATCTGCTGAGTGTTGCTTTGGGAAATTAATTTAGTGAGGGCTTGGGGGCTGGGAGCCCGACCTTGGGGGTGGGGGGTTGCTGAGGAGGTCAGAGAGGCCTCCTGGTGGCTTGTGAAGTGAAAAGGGGGAATCAGTGGGATTAAAGGCAGTGGGAGAGAGGTGCTATGAGTGAGCTCTGACAAGGTGTGCCGTGTGGCTCTCCGGTGGGCTTTGTGGTGGCATGTGACTTCACTGAGTAGGTGTCTTTGTATGTCTGAAATTCAGCAAGTGTGTGGGACTGCCGGTGTCAGCTACATGTGTGCATTTGGAGACCTAGAGCCATGTTGTTGCTGTGCTTGTGCTGAGTGGCTCCACTCAGCTCTTGTGCTGTCTCAAAAGTGTGCCAGAATGCCCAGACACCAGGCCATGTGTCTTTGGGTCGCATGGGTGCTCCTCTGGAACTATGTGTATGTGAATTGGTGTCAGCCTGTGTCAGTGTGTGTGACTGTGTTGAGTAAATGAGGCCAGAGGGCTGCTTAGCACAAGACCTGGATCACATACCCTCCTGAAAAGGGATCATGGAAGGACAGTGACCAGAAGGACAGGACAGGGAGGAGAGGGCCCGGCCCCTTGGACTTTGGTCTCTGGTGGTAGCCTCCCTCCCTCCCTTTCACATTCTCTCCCTCCCCCATCAGCCTGGACGGGAAACTCAGGCCAGGGCCACACAGACCTGAGGCAGGGCCCCAGATGAAGCTGAGGAGCCCCAGGCCTTCCAAGCCCAGGATGGAGGAGGAGCAAGTCCACCAGATAGAAGAAATGCCATACCCACCATGTGGCAAAGAAATGAGGACAGCCAAGTGACAGGAAGAAACCTAGCTGGAGTGAAAGGGTCAAGCATTCTGTGCTCCCCTGGAAGGGAAAAGGGAATTGAGTGTCTCTCCAGGCCAACCATTGGCACCCCCCCCCCCCCATCCCCAGTCCCGTTCCAGAAAGAACACACCCTCTCAGGGTGATCTACTCACACAGAAAACTTCCATCCACACAGAATCAGATATACAGAGTTGCACACTAACACCAGGTTGGATCACAGGGAGACACTGTCGTTCAGTGCCTGCCAAGGGTGGGGTGGGAGAGGACTGGAATCAAAATTGGAAGGGCTTGTGTGTCTAGAGAGGAGGGACTCTTCTAGGAGCATTTCTCTCTGCCACATCAGAAAAGGATTAGGGCTGGCCTGATATCTCAGTTGGTTAGAGCGTCCTCTAGATGCACAAGTTGTGGGTTTGACCTGTGATCAGGGCATTGATGTTTCTCTTAAATCAATAAAATAAAAATATTTTTGAAAAAGAAAAGGACATTTGGGTATGCCTGTTAAGACCTTGGGGTAAAGAAGAGAGGGGTGCCTGACCTGTGGTGGCGCAGTGGGATAAACCGGCCGCCTGGAACGCTGAGGTCGCTGGTTCAAAACCCTGGGCTTGCCTGGTCAAGGCATATATGGGAGTTGATGCTTCCTGCTCCTCCCCCTTCTCTCTCTCTCTCTCTCTCTCTCTCTCTCTCCCTCTCCCTCTCTCCCTCTCTCTCCCCTCTCTGAAAATTGAATAAAGTCTTAAAAAAAAAAAAGACGGGGCGGTGTGTGTGTGTGTGGGGATCCTCTAGACAGGTACGTTCCGCATCTGTATTCCTGTCCCACCCCAGACACAAAATTTGTCTCTCGTCTCCCATGTCGCACACTCCCATTTTTCTTTTATCCTATTTGACCTACATCCCCTGGAAGTGGTTATTTCTACCCTTCTACCACACCATGCACATTCACGAGTCTTTGGGAGGAGGGAATACTTGAACTTTTTTTTGGAAGGGGAAGTAGGGAAGGGTGGGGAGGGGTGCCAGAAATCAGGCTAGAGTGCTCTCCCTGTTATGTGGTATTTGCCCGAGTAGGAGCATAAGGATTCTAGGGACAGATAGAGGGAAACAAAGGCTCTGGTAGCTGGGGGGAAGCTGGGAGGGATGCCCAGGAGAGAGTACCAGGAAAAGGCCCCAGAGGTAGACAAAAGGCAGAGCTGGGCAGGCAGTGGGAGGGGGTGGGGCATTGGGGCTTTGAGCAGATGGAGGGGATTTGCTTTGCTGAGCTGAACTCTGGCTGGGGAGGTTTGGAAAAACTTGATGGGGATGGTGAACAGTTGCCTTGACCACCTAGTTCCCTTTCCTCATCACTTCATCTTCCCCGAGTCTTGGGGCAGGTGTCTGGTCTCAGCCTCTTTGTGGTCTTAAGGACCCTGGGACCTCTGTTCTAACTCTAAGCTGCTATGAGTCCCTTCTCCGTTTCACACTCTAGGCTCACTGCAGAGGGAAGACCGGGGCTAGAGGGACTAAAGGGCTGCAGATCATTTGTGGTGAAAGAAAGGTGACCCCTCTCTCTCTCTCTCTCTCTCTCTCTCTCTCAGGACTTGAAGGAGAAGAAAGAGAAGGTGGAGGAGAAAGCGAGCCGGAAAGAGCGGAAGAAAGAAGTGGAGGTGCTGAGGGTCAGGGCTGGGGGTTGTGAACACACCTGCCCACCATTCCCCCTTCAGTTTCTGGGAGGCTGGGTCCTGTCTTTCTTCTGACTTATTCTATCCTCCCTGCCCCACCCTCAGGCTCTCCCAGTGCCCCTTGCCTGTGGTGGTAATGGTGGGTGGAGGCAAATAGCCAGCCTGACACTGCTCCCTCTTCTGGTTCCCAAAGGAGGAGGAGAATGGAGCTGAGGAGGAAGAAGAAGAAACTGCTGAGGACGGAGAGGAGGAGGATGAAGGGGAAGAAGAAGGTAGGGAGGGGCAGGGTGGCTAGACTCCAAAGAACAGTCAGAGTGGGTTTGAAGACCGGAAACAGGGCTGAGGGCGACCACAGGGGGTCTGCTGGAGCTTCCTGCTCTTCCCCAATGACCCATTTCTGGCTCCTCAGATGAGGAAGAAGAAGATGATGACGACGAAGGGCCCGCGCTGAAGAGAGCTGCTGAAGAGGAGGTTTGGGCTGGGTTGTGGGGCCTGAGGGGCTGTCAGGGATGCAGCAGGTGCTGGGAGCCCTTTGTATTTGGACCCAGATCCCTGTAGTGCATGGGTGGGTGCTGGAGCAGGGCAGGGACAGGGGGCAGTCCCTCACACTTAACAGCTCTTTCCCTCTCCACAGGATGAAGCTGATCCCAAGCGGCAGAAGACAGAAAATGGGGCATCGGCATGAGCCCCCCTGCCAATGGGCTGGGGTGGGAGGTCCCTTAGGGCCTGGAGATGGGGGCAGGAACCATGAGTGCAGCCACTCTTCACCTGGCTCCTTACTCTGGGCCCTGTACCAGAGCTGCCACCCTCTTTCTCCCCAGCCTCCTCATGTCCACCTCTCCAGACACTGCCCCCCCCCCCACTCTGCCATTCTTCTACTTCCTGACCTGTTACATCTGAGTTTCCCAGCTGGTCCCCAATTGCCCCTCTCCCTCTTTCTCTCTTCCTCCCTCCCACCACCCCCAACCCTCCTCTGTTAGCCTTTCTTTCCTAATCACTGCATCCTAGCCTCTTGTCCTGTCCATCCCTACCCTGCCTGATACCTGGGTCCCCCTCACATCCCCTTCTCTCAGACAGCGCCAGGCCAGGGTGGGGCCAGGGTCGGGACTGAACCCCACAGCTGCCCCCCTCACCTCCCCTTTTTGTATAATTTAATAAAGAAATGGTCGCGCTTCTGTTTTTAACCTGTCTCCTGCTTTCCCAAGGCAGAGGGAGGAGGGTGGCTATGTCACATTCTGTCAGAATCCTTCCCTTATAAAAAAAGTTCTGTCCTACCATCCACCACTCAAGAAGACAAGGTCAGCACTCCCAGGATGGACATGGAGTGCAGCATCTTAGAGAGCTATTGTCCTCTTTTTGGATTCTAAGGGATGCTCCTCCCCAGTAATACACACTTCTCTGCTAGACCACACCAGGTCTAGACACTGCTGAGCAGAGTGGAAAGCTACCAGCCCTATTGTGCTGAACCAGGCAAAGAAACCGCTTCAGAAACAAGAAGTCCTACTCCAGTGGGAGAGGGCTGGGAGGCCTGGGTCTCAACCTCCTTGTACCTGGAATGAGTCCTGGCATCAGAATTTCCCTTTCTGGCACTGAGAAAGTGAGCACCTGGTTAAGTAGAGAATTCCAGGGCCTCCTACAGTACCCAGGCTGGCTGTAAGTTCTTGGCACCAACCCTCCACCACTCCCTGCTTTGCTCCTCAAACTGGGTGGGATGGGGAGCAAGAGTCTCTCTGGCAGTCTCAGGCTTTCTTCCATACTACTGCCTCTTTTTCTAGAGTTTGATCTCTGTTGAAGGATCTCTTCAATTTCTCCATATCACCCTGGCCAATCCAGAACCACTGATTAGGAGCAGATGCTGAGTATATACTGGTTTGAGCTGGGGTAGGGTGTGTGTGACTCATTGATGCCACCATTCTTGTCAAAAGAGCCATAGTTCACCAAGGGTCAGGTCTATACATAGCTTTTGTCTTCACACTCCATAATTGATTTTGGAATTTTATTTAATCTCTGAGCCTCTTAGTTTCCTCATCTGTACAATGAGGATAACATTAGATCTCATGAGTTACGGTATCTACAGTGTCCAATACAGTGCCTAACACACTGAAGGCTCAATACAACGTAACTATTCTTTTCCCTGGGCTTAGGTGCCATTCCCCAGACTTAACATCTTTCAGGGTCCAGTAAAGCTGTTTACCTTATTCCCCAAAATCATCGAATGGATGGGTGGGGGAGGCAGGTCTACAAGGGTAATGAAGTTCTAGGAGATTGAAGGAATGAGGGAGGGGACTGGTACCAAAGGGCTGGCCAGGAAGAAAGTGTGAATGTTGGGATTGATTGGGGAGGCAGCTTATAGATGGGCAAGCAGGTAGTTTTAGGCAGAAAGGGTTTCCAGAGGAGGGCAGAAGGTCTTGGGAAAAAGAACAGTCAGGAGGGTAGGGGAGGGCAGAGAGGGGGTGGTGGGGACACCCAGGACTGAGGAAATAAACAAGGGGAGCGCCACCACAGGGGTGGAGGGTAATGCTGCTGGGAATCAGCCCCCTCAGACTTTCCACTGCGAAGCGAAACTGTAAACCCTGAAGTGTGTTGGGGGGGGCAACGCGGAGGGGAAGTGGGGAAGGTGGAGGGAAAGCAGAAGGACAGGGGCAAGGGCCCTGGGAGCAGCAGACCGGCCTCCCAGCTCAAGACATTCACCTTGCCTCGCTCTGCTCTCTGCCACCGCCCTGTCCCATTCCCTGGGACCCCCCTCCTTCACCCCCTACCTGTCCCAGCCCCCAGCTGCCTGATCTGGCCAGCTTTCCTCTGGATTCCAGCCTTTGGTCATTGGTTCCTCCACTCTCTGTCCCTGTCCCTCTTCCTCTGGGTTCCCTTCCTCCACCTCCTACTGTGCAGAACCTTTCTTTTGGTAGGCTGTCTCTCCCCACTTTCTGATCTCTTCCCTTTGTGGGGCTCATTGTTGCCCAAGCCTAAGGGGAGATGGGGAAGGACCAGGTTCTGGTCTTGCTGCTTCTGCAACTGCTGTGGGTGGCTCCAGGTAAGGTGGGGATGACCCTCTGGGGGGGCTGACCTCCAGACCCACAGGAGGGGGTCGGCAGGGATCCCTGGATGACTGCATAGAAGCCAAGTTTCTTAGTTTGGGTGGATTCTTCTCATGCCTTGCTTGGGGCAGTCCTTCAGACCCCAAGCCTCTTCAGGCTCCCCTTTGTCAGGGAAGGGGCAGAACCCTTAGTCTTCTCAGGCTCCTTCTCTACTCCTAAGTCACTTGGCTCATGGCCCCTTCCTTTTCCCCTTGGCCTCTTTTTTCCTCCCCAGTGGAGACAGCAAGGCCTGGGGCAGAGGTCCCAGAGGTGTGGACCCAGGAGGGGGCTCCTGTCCGGCTCCCCTGCAGCCCCAAAATCCCCCTCCAGGATCTCAGCCTTCTTCTGCGAACAGGAGGGGTCACTTGGCAGCATCTACCAGACAGGTATGCACCCCAAATACGGGAAAACAGAACTCCCAAATGCAGCAGTAATGGTATCCAGACTCATAACCTAAGGCCCAAGCCAGCCCCCAGTCCTCTCCCCTGAGCTGTCAGTCCCTCTAAAACCAGTGGCCTGCCTTCCCTGCCACTCTGCCCCTCCTCTGCAGACTTCTCCCCTCATCCTTGCATCCCACAGGTTGCTAGCAGGGGATGTACCGGCGCAAAGCGAAGGGGGACGGGGACAGTTAGTGGTCAAAGATCTTCCCTTTGGGTGGGCTTCCTTATCCTCAAAGTATGGCGGGACTGCATCTCCCCTGAGCCTTCTTCCTCTTTAAGGTCTCCATCTGTCTCCCCCGCGCCTAGCCGGCCTCCAGCCCGGGGCCCGCGCCCAGTGGCGCCCGCCCCCTACACGATGCTGAGGCTGACTCCCGGGGGCCTGCGCAGCGGGCGGCCGCCGCTGCAGCCCCGCGTGCAGCTGGATGAACGCGGCCTCCGGCGCGGAGACTTCTCCCTTTGGCTGCGCCCAGCCAGACGCTCCGACGCTGGCGAGTACCGCGCGGCCGTGAGCTTCAAGGACCGCGCCCGCACCTGCCGCCTCCGTCTGCGCGTGGGCCTGGCCTCGAGTAGGTGGGGGCGGGGCGAGGGGAGCCGGGTTGGGAGGAGGACGCCCAGTCCTGCGCCGTCTGGAGGCAGGAAGGGCTGGGCTGAGACTGTTCTTGTAAGGATGCGCTCTATTTTCTCCCAGCAAGCCCCCAGAAGGGTAGCGGAAGGAGATGGGAACTGGATTGCTAAGTGGAAGGTGCCCCCCAAAAACACGTGTATGTGTGTGTGGGGGGGGGGGGCTGTGGAGAGATTGTATCACCCCTTGAGCTTCCCTTCCCCCACCCACAGTGGGAGTGCCAAAGTGAAGGAAGGGAGGCACCCCTCGTGGGGGGAGGTAGAGTGATTCATTTCAGACATCTGTAGCTCAGGAGTTGGGCTTAGTGGGGATCCAAAGGCAAGGCCTGGTGAAAGGGAAGAGTAGACCAGGCCAAGTAAACCTCGAGTCAGGGGAAGTAGATAGGAGACTCCGGGCATCCATTTTAAATGCCTCCAGGAGCCAGGCACTGAACTGGGGGCTGGAGGCAGGGGTGGAGGTGGGGGGTGAATACAAAGAAATCGACATTGTGGTGCCTATTTCCAGGAGCTTCCAGCTTAGTTGGCTGCTGTGTTGGAAAAGTTTTTGTGGTGGGTCTGATCAAACCTTCTTTATCTTGCACAGTGACTGTCCATCCCTCATGGTCTCTCAAGACCAATGATTGGGTCGTTTTGAACTGCTCCTTCAGCCACCCTGACATCCCAGCCTCGGTGCACTGGTTCCAGGGCCCAAGCAGAGTCCCTGTTCGGGAGTCCCCACATCACCACTTGGTTGGAAGCTTCCTCTTCTTACCCCAAGTCAGCCCCTTGGACTCTGGGCCCTGGAGCTGCATCCTCACCTACAGAGATGGCTTCAATGTCTCCATCACACACAACCTCACTGTTCTGGGTAACTCCTCCAGGCTGCCTTCACATTTGACCACAATGCCTTCCTGTCCCCCTCTCACCTCCCCCTGACTTATGGGTCCCCAAAGCAGCTCTTCTGCAGTTAATACCACCTATGATTGCTCTGTCTCATGGTCTGTCTTTCTCCTGTTGCAGTCTTTCGGCTACCTGCTCCTGTTGTAGACTTTCCTTTGGCTATTCAGCCTCAAATACCAGCCAGCCTTTGGTCTCCTGCTGGCCCAGCCTACATCCTGGTTTCTGAGCCTCTTCGGTTCATCCACCTCCTTCTCCTCCTTATCACTCTTCAGAGCTGGACCACCTCCTTCAGTCTTCTGCTTTCTTTCCAGCCCCTCTGTTATCTCCCCATCTCTGCTTTAACTTTGGGTTCCCTTTTCTCTCCAGATCCAGAGCCTCCAGTCCGTCGGACAGTGTACGCAGCAGCAGGTTCCCGGGTGGAGCTGCCCTGCCACCTCCCTCCTGGTGTAGGGACCCAATCTTCCCTCATTGCCAAGTGGGCTCTTCCTGGGGGAGGCCCTAGCCTGCTGGTGGCTGGAGACAATGGCAACTTTACTCTTCAACTAGAGGCTGTGAGCCAGGCACAGGCTGGGACCTACACCTGCTGCGTCCACCTGCAGGCACAGCAGCTCTGTACCACTGTCACTGTGGCAGTCATCACAGGTCAGCTCTGTGTGGGGAAGGAGCAGCTTCCAACCCAGGGGAACTGGGACAGATTGGGAAGCTGGGCTGAGCAAAGACTGAGCAAATCCGCCTCATGCCAGGCCATGGGCACAAGTGACAGAGGCTTCCCTTAGTGGCCTCCTCCTTTCTCGCCCCCATATATAAAGAACTGAAACTGAAAATCTTCCCTGAGTCACTAGATGAATGTTCCACTTTTCTCTAAGGGGATCCCCTGCTCTGAATTGGGGGGAGGGTCTGAGAAGTTAGAAGGAGAGGTGGCAAGAATTTGAATGGTTCAAAAGGGGTGGAATCAATTTCTAGAATCCTTGTCTTACTTTGGGGTTAGGTCTTGGGTTAAAGTTGTGGGAAGTGGCCTGGACTTGGGAGGACTTAAAGCAGTCCTTTAGTCAGCAAATATTTACTGATATGGGCTTTCAAAGACATTGTAAAACAAATACTCATTTTAAAGAAACTCGGAAAATGTATGAATTGATTGGTAATTCCATCAATTACTGATTGCAGTACTTACCTATGGCCACTAAATAGTAGCACCACATAGTAGGTGCATAATAATGTCTGTAGGTTGAATGAATAAGTGAATATGCCAATACGTAATACATCTTCTGGGGCAAATGCTATATTTCCACATGCTTCCTGGATATTTCTACGTAGATATTGTAGTCACACCTCAGCCTCACTCTGAATGCCATCTTTTTCCTCATTCCCAATCCTCTTGCTGACTTAGCCTTCCTGTGAATAACTCTACTTGTATCCCACCCTACTCACCCTGAAACCTGGCCTTCCTCCTTCCCCCATGTGCAGTGAGTCACTAAAGCCTTCCAATTCTTTCTTTCCAAAGTCTTCTTGAAGGTCCAGTATTTTGTGTCAGTTCCCATGTTATGTCATGACAACTCGATGGGAGATGTTTTATAGAGAAAGAACTTTTCCAGTCACACATCTGGGAAAGTGACAGACTCAGGCGCTACACTCAGGTGTCTGTGTCTCCAAACCTTCAGGTTCCTGTACACCAGGCTCAGCTCAATGTCCTTCACCATTTGTCTCCTCCTACTCAATCTGTCTCTCACTGTTCAGTTTTGAGATGCTCTGACTCTAGATCAGTTGGTCAGTTCACTGTTCTCCAAACATTCAGGAAGGACGCAATTCCATTCAGGGGGTATCTCAAGACAGGGGCACTGATGTGATTCAAATTGTAGAAGCAGGGAAAATGCAAAGTATTATTGGGGGCCACTCATCTGACAGATATTGGGGGTTCTGAGCATTTGACTGGACAGTAATGTAAAAGAATCTGAGCCCTGGCCAGGTAGCTTAGTTGGTTAGAGCATTGTCCTGATACACAAAAGTTGTGGATTCCATCCCCAGTCAGGGAATGTGCAGGAACATACTGATGTTTCTCTCTCTCTCCCTCTCTAAAGTCAATAAAAAAAATAAAAGAATCTGAAATAATATTTGTTATATGATCCTTCTGGGCCAATCTGAGTTTGAACAGTTCCCTGAAGGCTGTAGGGAGCCTGGAAAGTTTTGGAGCAGCAGAGTGGTCTGACCAGAACTTTGTCTTCATAAGGTTAATTTGGCCATGACCCTGATCTCCTCCCCTCAAACTCACCCAATCAGAGCCCAGGGGAGTGCTATGTGATTGAGACTTGGGAGTTGAAATTATGGTGTCAAGTAAGGGGGTCTGAGTACTCAAAAGGTCTCTTCTAATGTTTTCAGTGACTGCCAAATCCTTTGGGTTACCTGGCAAACTGAGAAAACTGCTTTGTGAGGTGACTCCAGCATCTGGACAGGAACGCTTTGAGTGGAGCCCCCTGGACAAGCGGTCTTGGCGGAGTTCCCCAGGACCCTGGCTGGAAGTGCAGGAGGCCAGCTTCCTTTCCCAGCCCTGGCAGTGCCATCTGTACCAGGGGGAGAGGCTTCTCGGGACAGCTGTATACCTTACGGAGCCGTCTGGCCTAGGTCTGAGACCCCACAACACCTCAGCCCCAACTACAGACCAGTCATCTTAATCCAACTTGCAGAACCTCTCCACAGCCCACCCAGCTTTTTTTTTTTTCTAGTTAAGGACCTGACTTCCAGCTCTTGTCTAGTTCCTACCCACTTCTGCCACTAAGTAGCTGAATGATTCTGGACAAGTCCCTTAAACTCTCTGGTCCTCGTCTGCATCTGTAAAATAGGAGGGTGTGGCAAGTTGCTTTTTCGGCAGTAACCCTATGCCTAATCCTGTACTTTCTCCTTAGGTGCCCAGCGCTTCGGGAGAGCCCCCGGAGCCCTGAAAACAGCTCATCTCCCTCTCTTTCTCACTCTTGGTGTCCTCCTGCTCCTTTTGGTGGCTTCAGCCTTTGGCTTTCACCTTTGGAAAAGACGGGTGAGCCAAGGACTCCCTTCCCCCTGCCACTGGCTTCAATTCTCCCCAGTCCAGAGTGCTGTCTGGCATCCCTTTCTCAGGAAAGGTGACTAAGATGGACCCTGATCTGGCTTTTAGAGCCCCTTCCCCTCTAGGGAAGCCCTTGTGTCTGAAGAACCCAAGGGGGGCTTGAAGGGGCTGAGAAAAGGCCTAGGACCAGATGGGGAAGGCAGGGGGCTGAGAAAAAATAGATGGACCCAATATCCTCCTTATTCCCTTTCTCTTCATCGTTCTCTTCCTCCTACCCTCCACGTATTCCTACAGTGGCGACCAAGAAGATTCTCTGCTTTAGAGCATGGCATTCACCCACCTCAGGCTCAAAGTAAGATAGGGGATCTGGAGCAAGAACCAGACCTGGAGCCAGAGCCAGACCTGGAGCTGGAGCCAGAGCTGGAGCTAGAGCCGGAGCTGGAGCCACAGCAGCCCTGACCTGGAGCTGAGGTAGCCAGTGGATCTCCATAGCTCAATCCAAATAAATTCCCATCAGCAGTAAGCCTGAGTCTGGCTCCTTCTTGTCCAGGGGAGGTTCTTGTCTCTTCGGACCTCTGAGGGTCTCTTCTCCCACCCCAGCCTTTCAACCTACTTTCCCCAGCCAGTCTCTCTTATCTTCTCTTTTCTGTTCCTGGCTTCTCCATGATTCTTTTTGCCTTGATCTCTTTCTTACTGTCTTTCTCCTGGGTTGCCCTTTTCTGTAGCTCTAGAAAGCTCTTATCCCTTACCTCCACAGCCCTTTCCTCTGTCCTTTAGCTCATATCGTGCTGGCTGCCCTGGTTTCCTTTACATTTTTATTCCTCTGGCCCACCCACCACACCCCACATTTGGCTCCACTTCAGCACTGTCCTTGGCCCTCTAGCTTCAGTGCGCGCATGCGCGCTCACCACACACACACACACACACACACACACACGCACACGCACACGCACACCCACACGCACACGCGCGTGCAGTAGCCGTGCCATGTCAAGTCCTCCTGAAGATCAAGTCTTGCAACCTTTCTGCGCTGCTGGCTGAGGTTCCTGCCTGCCTCCCCCCCTGCCCTCCCTTCCTAAGCTCCTGGGGACCTGTCTGTTCCCAGGCATGAGAACACACTGCCACCAAGTGGTCACTGTTTGTCACTCACCACTGAGGGTCACTGGGTAGGCCTGAGCAGGCCGGAGATCAGCAGTGCAATGGAAAGGTGGACACATATCCTCACAGGTAGGCACTGCCTTTGTGGGGAGCCCTTGCTATGGCCTGCATATGAGTGTGCACCCAGCAGCTGTCACATGCCTATGTACCCACCAGGAGAGGGACTGAACAATATATGCCCTGGGACACAGAGCCCTGCACCCAGCAAGGTTGATTCAAGTCTGACAAAGGAGAGTGCTGTGAACAAAGGCCCCACGTGGGGACAAGAACAGTCAACAAGACAGCTGGCTACTGCTGCAGCTTTGGGAGTCAGGAGACCTGGCTTCTGATCCCAGCTGTGCTGATGTGATCAGAGTTACTCTCCCTGAGCCTCAGCTTCCTCACCTTTTAAATGGGATAATGATAATAACCAATCAAAATGGGCTATTGTGAATACTGGATAATAAAAGGGCTTGGAAAACTGTGATGTGCTCCACCCATGGGATGTACTTGTCTGATCATCCATTTGTGAAGGAGGAAGCAGGCCTGCTCAGGTGATGCCAGGAAGGATATAGAAGACCCACCAGCCTGCCTCTCCCCTCGCTCTGTCTTTCTTGGAAAGAACATTTATCTGGGCCATGCAGATCATCGTCAGCAGAGCGCACTCAGAGCAGCACCCCCACAGTGACCTAGACCTCTGCTTGCAATGTGTGCAGGGCTCTGGACTTTGGCTGCAGATAGCTCTGTCAGGGAACTTTACCCTGGACAGAAGGGAAAGAAAAAATTGAAAGGGAGTGGAAGCAAATCTGCAGGAGCCCACATGTTTCAATGGGGCAAGGGTTTCCTGGAAATTTCTGTGGGTGGCATTTTTCCTTTCTACATTTCCTATGCCCTTTGGGCTTATGAAAGTAGTCATCGAGGATTCACCAGCATCTATGCGGGGACTTCCCCATGCTCCTCCACAAAGGGGACAGGGAGGGGACAGGGGCAGAGTGAAGGGCCACCTTGTTCACCCACTAAAGAAGTGAAGAGCAAAGAGTGGAAGGAAGAGAGGGCATGGGACTTGTACATACAGTGATAATTTTATTAATTTTTACTCCCTTCCCTATGAGATCTCTCCTAGGGGGTGACACACCGGCTCCTCCCTCTCTCCCCTCAAAGCCCTAGCAAGATAACATCCGGCCCTTTCATGTCTTCTTAGTCCTTACAGGGAGCTATGTTAATTCATCCCACACTGCCAGGTTTATCTGTGAACCAAACCAGTGTTTCTGGCTGGGGACCTGGACAAGGAAGGGGCATCAATGAGGCAGGGAACTCAGTGCGACCCGCAGGGAATGGGAGAGGGACCATCTTAGGTCCTGATTAAAAAGGAAGGGGTATATTAGTTATGCATTGACACATAATAAATCACCCCAAAACTCAGTAATTTAAAACAATAAATATCTCACATGGTCAGGAATCCAGGAACAACTGAGTTGAGTAGTTCTGGGGCAGGGTCTCTTGTGAGGTTGCTACCAAAATGTGAGTCCAAGCTGGAGTCATCTGAAGGCTTGGCTGGACGAAGATCTGCTTCCAAGAAGGCTCCTTAGGTGGCTGCTGGCCAGAGGTGTTAATTCCACCCCACCTGGGCCTCTTCTTAGGGCTGCTCCTGAGCAGCCAAGACAAAAGCTATCATGCCTTTATAACCTAATTTGGAAAGTGACATACCTTCCCTCCTGCCCTATTCTATTGGTCACAAAAACCAGTGCACTGTGGGAGGGGACAACATAAGGGTGTGACCTGAAGGAGGTAGGAATCACTGGGGCCATCTTGTGTCATCTTGGGCTAGCATAGGAGGAACAATGCCTGAAAGAGAGCTAGACCACAAGAGAGGAAGAGATATCTCTGAGTACCTCCACCCCCAGCCCTACATGGAACTGACAGCCCCCCGATTGTCCACTGTCCAGAAGTTCTGGAGGCCAAATGAAGTCCAGAGTCTTGCCAAGTCAAGTGTGTCAGGCTAGAGGCCATGCTGTGCTCATCCAGACCTGTGGTCACATTTGCCAGTGTGTCCACTCTTCTGACCTTGGTCTTCTTATCTTTATGGTGCAGGGCAGGCCCAGAAAGTTCCCGATTTGACCTCCCCCACCAGGCAAAGGTGTTAGAGTGCAGGCCTGGACCCTGCTGCTATCCCTCTCACAAAGGAGGTGAGCAAGGAGTTTAGGTGTCCTTGCTTGGGCCCACCCCAAGGTGGAGTTTGCCCTTTGAAGGGCATGGGGTTGGGGTGGGGATGAGTTCTATCTGTTTCACCCTGCGGCTGACAGTTTATCCAAAGGGCTGCAGGTGCCAGCTGGCTGAGCCCGGGCTGGGCTCTGAAATTTGCCTGCTCATAGCTCCCATGGGGTGTGGGAGGCCCAAGAACCACCCTCTGATAGTTGCAGGAGATGGTCATGACACTAGGGAGAATGTGGCCAAGGTGGAGATGGGTCAGCCCTCCAAGACTCTACTTCCCAGAGAACAGGCTCTGTGGCCCCTCCCCCACACCCTCGTCTTTAAGCCCTGCCCCCAACCCCCTTTGCAGAGGGTGTCAGTGTAGCTGCAGATGTTTATGGTAAGGAGGCCACCACAGGACTGCACCTGGGCCTTCCAACTTCCCTCCCACAGGCTTCCACAGGCAGCCCCACCCCTTCTCCAAAAGCTGGGCCTTCACCACTCTGTCAGCCTTAGTGAAGGCTTCCCCCTGCTTTCCCTCCCTTTCTCCCCACTTGACCTCCTCCCCTCTTCTAGTCTGGAGACAGAACCCATGCGGCAAAAATAGCTCTGTACCAGGAACAAGAGACTTCTGGAAATCTCCATGCTCCGTGCTTATAGTCCTATCATGAAGCAAATAGCTTAAGTTCAGTTTCTTCTTCTGCAAAATGAGGATAGTAATACCTACCAGAAGGGTTTGGCATGTGCTAAAGTGTTTTGAAAATGGAAAATCACCCTATAGATATGAGGGATAGTGGTGACGCTAAGCCTCAGAAGCCCCAGATGAGGTTGTCAGCCTCATATCCCTGCACCGGTATGGGAAGATGGCTTTAAGTCATTATCCTGGACTTCCTTAATGAGGAAGAGAGGAAGTGGGATGAGGGGGACAATCCAGACATTGAGGTCCAGGTAGAAGTTCAAATTTCAGCTCCACCAGTTATGGCCACCAGCTCTGTGTGTGGCCTTCGGCAATTTTATTAAACTTTCTGAGCCTGAGCCTCAGTGTCCCTACCTGTATGGTCTGCAGAATAATGTTTATACCCTATTAGTGTTGTAAGGATTAAATATAATATACAGCCATATAAAGCACACAGCTGTTCAAAATGTTCAATATAAACTTGTTTTCTCTTCCTCTTTGGAAATCCCAGAGAGAGAGCTGAGTTCTTGGAGCCTGTTGACTTTTGGGAACTCATTTTCATAGGTGTTCACCGATCACAGACCCAAGTGTCACATAATCCATCTTGATCATCAGGTGCAAACTGTGAGCCCTAAGCTAGACCCAGCCCTTGGAATGCTTTGTTTGATTTACCCAGTGTTAAAACAAAACAAAACAAAAAAAATTAGTTACCAACATTAAAATGAGGAGATATTGTATAAATGTCTGGTTTTCCATCTTCTCTCAAAATTTTGGCAGAGCTGGCAACTCTGAGTTCACATTCAGGTACAACCTCTACTATCAACTCAGCTGCAGTTGTGTGATTAGTGGCCATTCTCATTAACTGCGGCAGGTACTCTCTAGTTTACCTCAGTCCCCACCCCTCCCTATTGTTCACAGCCAGTCTGCTTTTCTCATTTACATTACCTGGCAGGCTCCTGTAGGCATGTAAGTTTGTGATTCAATCTAGTCCCTCTCCATTCATTCACTCAAAAAGTATTCAATAGCTCTGGCTGGATGGCGTTGTTCACTGGAGCATCTTCCTGAAGCACAGAGTTTGCCAGGTTCGATCCCTACTCAGGGCACATACAGGAACAGATCGATGTTTCTGTCCTCTCCCTTCCTTCTCTCTACTGTCTTCCTCTCTCTCTCTAATCAATAAAATAAACATTTTTTAAATTATTTTATTTTATTTTTTTTACAGAGACAGAGAGTCAGAGAGAGGGACAGATAGGGACAGACAGGAATGGAGAGAGATGAGAAGCATCAATCATTAGTTTCTCGTTGCGACACCTTAGTTATTCATTGATTGCTTTCTCATATGTGCCTTGACCATGGGGCTTCAGCAGACCGAGTAACCCCTTGCTCAAGCCAGCAACCTTGGGTCCAAGCTAGTGAGCTTTGCTCAAACCAGATGAGCCCACGCTCAAGCTGGTGACCTCGGGGTCTCGAACCTGGGTCCTCCGCATCCCAGTCCGATGCTCTATCAACTGCGCTACCGCCTGGTCAGGCTAAAATAAACATTTTTTTTAAAAATTATTCAACGGTCAGGAGCTAGGAAGAGGGAGAATAGGGAGTTAGGGTTTAACAAGTATAGAGTTTCAGTTGGGGAACATGAGAAAGTTCTGGAGGTGGATGGTGGGATGATTGTACATCAATGTGAATGTATTTAATGCCACAGAACTGTGCACTTAAACATGGTTAGAATGGTAATTTCTATGGTGGTATGTATATATTTTATCACAACAAACTTAATATCAATAAATATCAATAAAATTTATATATATAAAAGATTTGAAAAGTATTAAGGGTCTAGCAGGCCCTAGGCACTCTGCTGGTACTAAATAAGACAGAGGCGGTAGCCATTCTAGTCACTAAACAATAATTTCATAATCCTTACTTGGACAAGTGCTTCCAGGTGAGAAGCAGCACAGAGTACTGGAAGATATTACTGCAAAGATCCTGATTTCAGCTGAGGAACTTCAGTAGTCTTCTCAGGCTATGAGGAGAGGTCATGGGTAAAAGATGGTCGAGCCCAAATCCAGTCTCTAGGGTACAATGTGGAGTCCCCTCACCTCCCTCACCCCTCCAGACTCCTCTCAGGTGAGAATCAACTTCAGTCTCATGTAAGCTTCTATTATGTTGAATTTCCTTTTACTTGTAGCAGAGCCCAATGCTTAAGAATACACACTTCCCATGGAAGTCTTTTTCAGTCCCCCAATTGAAGCAAACTTCCCTGTGATAAGCTCTTTTAGCACTGTCTGCTTCTCTCTTTGTAGCACTGTCTAATCATCATGAAATTGTTGAGTGTTTAGTGTCTACGTCACAGGCTAGAGCAGTGAGCATGTCTAGTTTACCTAACATCTCCAGCACTCAGCAGAGTACCTTGGGTCTGGTAGACACTTAACACTTGCTGAATACATGAATGAATGGAGGAACCAGACTAGATCAGGGTTATAAACTTAAATGCCCATCGGAGCCTGCTAGGGAATGTAAATGAGAAAGCAGACAGAGGGTGTCTGCATTCCAGCCTGCAGTAAGGGAATGAAGGCCTGAGGAAGGACACCTACCCTCCTATTAAGGGTATCCTCTCTTGAAGGACATATACCCTCTTTTAAGGTGTTCTTTAGAAGATGTACCAAACATTTTCACTTATATCCATTAACTACAATTGTCACTTAGCCACATCCAGCTGCAAAGGAGGCTGGGAATTATAACTTAAATCTGGGCAGCCATGAGCTCCACTAAAAATCGAGGGTATTACTAAGGAAGAAAAGAAAACAGACTTTGGTAACAATGAAGGTCTGTGCAGAGAGATGATTAAGATCTGAAGAATGAATTAAAAATTTCTAGATTAGTGGTTCTCAAAGTGTGGCCCATGGGAGTTCCTAAGACCCTGTCAGGGTTTGTGAGGTCCAAAATCAGGTAATTTTCATTAAAATAATGGAAAGTTTTCTGTATGTTGACATTGCAATGATGTTGCAAAAGCAATCTGGGACAGATGCTTGCTGCCTTAGCACAAACCAAGGCAATGGAGCCAAATCATACTATAGTCATTGTAGTCTTCACTGCCAGGCACTTGCAATTAAAAAAGGAAAAAAATGTTTCACTTAAGAATGCCCTTGATGAAGCATTAAATATTAATTTTATTAAAGTTCAACCCTTGAGTACATTGTATAGAATGAGATGTAGCACTTCTCATTTGTTATGAAATGTTGTAAAAAGAGAAGTGCTTCTGCCTGACCAGGCGGTGGCGCAGTGGATAGAGCGTCGAACTGGGATGCGGAGGACCCAGGTTCGAGACCCGAAGGTCACCAGCTTGAGCGTGAGCTCATCTGGTTTGAGCAAAAATTCACCAGCTTGGACCCAAGGTCGCTGGCTCGAGCAAGGGGTTACTTGGTCTGCTGAAGGCCCGCGGTCAAGGCACATATGAGAAAGCAATCAATGAACAACTAAGGTGTTGCAATGTGCAACGAAAAACTAATGATTGATGCTTCTCATCTCTCTCCATTCCTGTCTGTCTGTCCCTGTCTGGCCCTCTCTCTGACTCTCTGTCTCTGTAAAAAAAATAAAAAAAAAAAAAAATAAATAAATAAATAAAATAAAAAAAAAAAGAGAAGTGCTTCTGCTGCAGATGAAGCCCAATAGTTGTCTCAAGTGGAAACACTGTATTAATTGTTGGAGTTGCAAGCTCAACTAGACATTTTTTTTTCATAGTAGGGGAATGGCATGATGATATGTGCTTATTTAAATTTAGGCTGCTGTGCAGAGGATGTCTTAGAGGAAGAAGAATAGAGAGGCTGGGAGACCAGTGAGGAGTCAAAGGTGATCGTCCAGGAAAAAGATGATATTGGCACCTTGGATGGGAATGGTGGCAGTAGAGTAGAGTGACTTGGATAGACTTCAGAGATATTTAGAAGATAACATCCACCTGACCAATGGTGGTGCAGTGGATAGAACATCAACCTGGAACTCTGAGGTCACTGGGTTCAAAACCCTGAGGTTATGGGCTCCCCAGTTTGAGTATGTGGTCACTGGCTTGAGTGCAGGGTCATCAACACCATCCAAAGATCACCGGCTTGAGCCCAAAGGTCACTGGCTTGAGCCCAAGGTTGCCAGCTTGAGCAAGGGGTCACTGGCTCAGCTTGAGACCCCCTAGTCAAGGTATGAATGAGAAGCAATCAATGAACAACTAAAGTGAAGCAATGATGAGTTAATGTTTCTCTCTCCCTCTCTCTCAAATTATGCCCATATTTTTTGGCTTCTTCAACTTGGTGGGTGGCGAAGCCCTCAATGAATGAGAGATTTGAAGGAGAAGCAGAGTTGCAGGTATAAAAAAATAATAAATGAATTTGTTTATTTATTTATTTAAAAACAATACATACCTTCATTACATGAGCTATAATAGGAAGAAGGGGGATTTATTTGCCTTTCTGGCCTTGGTTTCCCTTGGCTGAACTCCAGCTCCTTGCCATCTAGCACAGAACCATTTGCCTGCCGCTCTGGCCTGGTATTGAAGTAATGTGAGCAAAAAGCTTGCCCTGCTGGAACTCCTCCTCTAGAAGGCTGCGGATGTTGCCATCCTTTTTTCTTTTACCATATTTCTTCTAAATTTTCTTTGATTGTTTTTCTTCTTTAAATTCTATTCCTTCTCAGGAATCAGCTTGGCCACCTTCTTGTGGCTGGGGGGCAGTGAATAGTGGGGCACTGTCAGTGAGCACAATGCCGCTCATTATTAAGGTCTTGATACAGACTGGCTGATTGTTGGATGCATTGCAGACAGCATCAGCAATCCCTGTTTTGCGTATGTAACACTTGGAGTCCCAGGGAAAGTGCTCATGTCCAGCCTCAAGCCTCGGTACTTCTCCCCACATGCAGACTGTGTGTCGGTGTAGGGCTAAACTTAGTTTTGGCAGCAGTGTGTCCCAGCTCATACTTCTACTTCTTGTGGTGGGGCTTTTTCTTGTCCCCAGTCTTGCACAAGTGCTTGTGCATGAGAAATGGAGAAATGCACATGGCTCAGTGCTGACTGAAAAGAACAAAACAGAGTCACTTTAAAATGGAACCGGAGCTGTTATGCGAGAGGCACGTTGCCCATCTTATGCCTCAAAACTTTGGAATGTTATAACAGGGCAAAATAATTTTTGGACTGGGTGGGCCTAAAGCAACATTGTGTCCCGAAGAACTGTTTCAAGGATAATAAGAAAGCAGTTATTATGACTATTGGAGTGATGACTACTAGACTGAAAATTAAAAGCATTCTTTAGAATAAACATCATTATGTTATGTTATCTGCACCAATAGAAATGCCTTCTTTGTATTGATGTAATTGTTCACCTTTCCTTTCTTATAAATGCCCCTTGTCTTTGTCTCCTAATTGGAACATTATTTGGGTTTCTGCTGGAATCAATGCTTCCCAAATAGCTATTCTTCTGATCTCAAATAAATGCTTGTTGCTTCTCACATGAAAACATTTTATTTATTTATTTGTTTGTTTGTTTTTCCAAAGTTAAAAGCGGGGAAGCAGTCAGATTTCCGCATGCACCTGACTGAGATCCACCCGGCATGCCCACCAGGGGGCGATACTCTGCCCAGCTGGGCCATTGTTTCATTGCAGCCGGAGCCATTCTAGAGCCTGAGGCAGAGGCCATGGAGCCATCCTCAACACCCAGGGCCAACTTTGCTCCAATGGAGCCTAGGCTGCAGGAGGGGAAGAGACAGAGAGGAAGGAGAGGGGGAAGGGTGGAGAAGCAGATGAGTGCTTCTCCTGTGAGCCCTGACTGGGAATTGAAGCTGGGACTTCCACATGCCAGGCCAACGATCTACCGCTGAGCAAACTGGCCAGGGCCTAAAACATTTTTAAAAAATTGTTTAGCCTGACCTGTGTTGGTGCAGTGGATAAAGCATTGACCTGCAATGCTGAGGTTGCTGGTTTGAAACCCTGGGCTTGCCTGGTCAAGGCACATATAGGAATTAATGTTTTCTGCTCCCCCCTTTCTCTCTCTCTCTGAAAAATGAACAAGTAAAATCTAAAAAAATTTTTTGTTTATTGGCCTGACTAGGCAGTGGTACAGTGGATAGAGTGTCAGCCTGGAATGCTGAGGACCCTGGTTCAAAACCCCCAAAAGGTCACTGGCTTGAGCACTGGCTCATCTGGCTTGAGCATGGGCTCACAACTTTAAGTGTGGGGTTGCTGGCTTGAGTGTGGATCGTGGACATGACCCCATGGTCACTGGCTTGAGCCCAAGGTCATTGGCTTGAGCAAGGGGTTGCTGGCTCAGCTGAAGCCCTTTGGTCAAGGCACATGTGAAAAAAGCAATCAATGAACTATTAAGGTGATGCAACTGTGAGTTGATGCCTCTCATCTCTCTCCCTTCCTGCCTGTCTGTCTCTCTTACAAAAAAAATTACTTATTGATTTTAGAGAGAGAGGAAGGAAGAGAAAAAGAGAGAGACAGAAGCATTGATCTGTTTTTGTATGTGCCCTGACCAGGGATTGAAACCACAACCTTTGTACATCAGGATGATACTCCAACCAACCAAGCTATCTGGCCAGGACTGTTGCCTCTCACTTTGAAAGGTCTTTTACTTTAGGGTAACAGGGTAGCAATATGCAGATGATAAGATTGGTTTAGGACAGTTGACTTTGCTATGTCTGGTGAACATCCAGGGAGAGATGTCCAATGGGCAGAAGGATATACACATCTGGAGCTCTTGAGAGATAAACGTTGAGGGTTGGCCAGGAACAAAGGCCCAGAGGGAAAGAGTCTGGTCCCTGGTCATTCTAGGTATCTCCAATATCCTCCTTTCCGCCAGGCCCTTTTTGGTGCCTACTCATGAACAAGTGCCCGCAGGGCCCGGGAGCAAGCTGCTTTTGAGGTCTTACCACAGCTGTTCTCATATGCCCTCTGCTCGCCTCCCACTTCTTTCCCTGAAGCCCAGGCCAGACTGCAGTATCACAGACAGAATCTTCTTTTCGCCACCTAACAAAAAAGTGCAGTGACACTTTTTCTTGCCACCCAACAAGAAGCCTATGACGCTCTGGGCAGCCTGATTCTGCTTAACTTTTTCCCTTGACTTTGGTATTTTCACTTTGACATCTTCTCCAACAGGCTTGGGGGTGGGGACCCCAGCCCCAGATGGTGACGTTGGGGCCCGGCCCAGGTCCGGGGTGTGGAGGAGCCTCACTACTGGGCTTCCTGTTTCTTCGTTACTTGCAGCTCTGCAGGAGTAGCAAGCACTCTCCCCAGTGGGCTCCTGGTGCCAGAGCTCCCAGCCCTCACATAGGCACACCTGTGCGAGAAGCAGACACAGGGGAGACAAAAGACACAGGCCTAGAGGTAAGACTCAGCTTCATTCCTTTCTGCAGGTCTGGGAAGGGGAGGAGAACGTGGCAGCAGGTGCAGTGGAATGTACTAGACTCCCAGGTCTCTGCCCACAGCTCTGGCCACCTTCTCTTGTTTTCATGAGCAGTGATCTCCCTTTGGGACTGTGAGCCTCAAGAGGCCAAGGACTATGCCAAACCCCTCTCCGCATCTCCACCATGTGCAGCTCAGTGCCCAGACCAGGAGCTCCTCAGAGGGGTGTTGACTCACATTGCAAAATCAGAGAAAAAGTGGGAACTCAGCCCTCAGGCTGAGAAAGGCAGTGGAAGGCAATTAGCTATAGGAGTGGAGAAGATGAAGACAGGGAGAGGGAGGAAAAGAGGAAAGAAAGAAGAAAGGAGTGGGAAAGAAATAGAACAAATATTACAGAGGGAGGAAGCCTATAAAAGATAAATGAAAAAAGAGGAAACAAAGGAAAAAGCCAGAAAAAGAGAAAAATAGAGAAAGAGAAGTAGAGGCAATTCTTTCAAAATCAATTTGCCAATGACACAATCACCAAAAAAGTCACCCCAAAAATCATTTGCAGCACTTCATAAGGCACATGACTGATGCAGCCTCTGTTAATTATCTTTTCTGTTTATATGTGTTTTTACGTTTTTGTCTACTTTTATGCATTTTTAGGATTTTTGAAATGTATAGCTAAAGGCATTTCTCTTTTAATTAGCTTTAAAATGATTAATGAAATGGAAAAGCTCAAATTCTCAAAGAGGGTTGAAATTGAGCATTACATACGAAATGCTGTAAAAATGATAGATGTGCATTTTTAGGTAAATACGTCACTGGAAAAATTGGCTCTAAGAGAATTGGTTTTAGGTGTTTTAGCTGCTCTGGAAAAGGAAGCTAGAGGGTTAGAAAAAGATATGCAGACCCCTCCCCTACCCTGGACTTGGTCAGGTGTGGGTAGCACTCAAGATGCGATACCCCTCAAGATGCGATACCTTGTACAACTCCGCACCTTAGACTTCTTCTCTCCTAAGACCTCCATGGCCAGCCGCATACCCAAGGCGTCCTCTGCCTTTCCTTTGTAGACATGTCCTGAGAGAGGATCCTCCTCAGTACCATCATATTCCTCAAAATAGAAAGACCCCACCCATTCTCCTTAATTCAAAGATTTTGTCCTTGGTGAAATATCTCCTCCTGAATGTCCTGCTCCTGTGGGGTAGATATTTAATAGTATGAAGCTGAGAGTGGAACCTGATAGGGGAGATCACTGGTTTTTTTTCATGTTTTGACAAATAATTTCTTGGGCTACACTAGATTCTGTAGGGTTATACAAAATGGCCGCCCTCTTAACCTCAGATGAGAGAGTTCCCAGAGGTCAGGGCCAGAGACAACTCACCAGATGACTTTGCTCTTTCAGTGTGGAGGCACTTGTATAGAAGAAGTCTACCTTGAAATAAAAGCTCCCCCACCAACTGCTTCTAGGCAGAAGCCTCTCAGTGCCTTAGGCCTCAATCCTGGCCATAGTGGTGAGGTGGCCGTGAGGGAGTTAGGTAGACCAAGGACCTTGCACACTTTAGACACTGAATAACGAAATAAGACGTTGTTGAATGAAATAAGCTTGATGAGGGTGGGTGCTGGGAGAAGGCAGATGGGAGCCTAGGTTTGTAAGGCTCTAAGGTCGAGCTCTGTTCTGCACCTTTCGGGGGACAGGGGAAGGAGGGAGGGCACGGCTCCCCCAATGTGGGCGTCTGAGGCCAAGGAGAGGATGGCGGAGGTTGCAACCACCGAACCACAAGGGTCCCTTAGAGGGGTCGTGATATCTAGGAAGTTTACATGAAACCAGTCAGCAGTGGAGAAGGTGTGTGTGGCGGGGGGCACATCCGTGGCTGGGCTTGAGGGAGCTGGCTGGGGACCATGGGGGGAAGATAAAAGTGCCTGTAGAACCACAGGCTTTCGCTGTGGTGGGGCTGTGCCCTCTTCCTTTCCCCAGCCTCGCTCCTCTTCCCATCTCAGGTGCCAGGGTGAGGGCAGCAGGAGCCTCAAGGGCTCTGAATGTGCACTGCGTGTTTCCATTTTGGTCTCATCGCTCCCTTGTTTTCTGTCTCTCTTTTGGTCGACTGCACTATGCATGGGTCTTACGCCTCAGAATTTCTTCATCTCTTTGCCTCTACTTCCACCTTGTTTGTACTCCCCTGGGCTTTGTGTGTGATCATGGACTGTGCCGAGTGTAGCTGTTGCTTTAATGAGCTGCTCTGGATCTCTCTCTACCTTGGGCTTTCCCTCCCATCTTCCTGTCATCAGCCCCCAGGGCATCTGCGAGTTTCTCTGAATCTGTCCCTTTCCCTTTGTCCAGCATGCAGCTCTCCTCTTTGTATCCACCCCTCAGCTCTGTGCTCTGCAAGCTCCCTTCAAATCAAACTTTGTTGACAGCTTGCATTCCAACCGGAGGCCTGGATGCCTGTTTACAGGCAAGAAAGAGGACTAGAGCTTGGTGGCAGCTGGAATGGGGAGAAATGAAACAAGAGAAAAGGCAAGGGGCACTGCAAGCAAAACCAGGAGAGATTTGCAAGCAAATCCCTCCTGTCGGATGAGGCACTGAGGAAGAGAGACAGAGACCCAGGGAGTTGAACATATGTGTCCACATCAACGTGGGGAGGCGTAGACACAGAAAGCTCAGATGTGAGCAGAGAAACAGGGAGAGAGAGAGAGAGAGAGAGAGAGAGAGAGAGAGAGAGAAGCACCAGGACCTTGAGGACCAACAAGCCCTCCCAACCCCTCTCAGGGGACTGTGGTGTACAGGATGCTGCTTTACTGGGGCAGAGCGCCTCTGGGGAGGCTGAGGATGTGGGAATCAAAGGCCAGCTCTCTGGGGTGGTAGCGGAAGCCCAAGGCACCAAAGCAAGCAGCAGCTGGAAACCCATAGCCTGCTGCACTGAGCTGAGCCCTGGGTGTGGGCTGGGGCAGTGCAGGGAGCTGGGAGTGGTCCTCGCACAGACCCCAGGATCATGGAGGAGGGAAGAACAGATGACCACCATTAGGGGAAAGGTCAGAAACATCCCAGTTTCCTCAAGCACCTAAGCTGAATTTGGGCACCAGGGTAGGGATATCCCACAGAAGACCCCTTCACTCTCTGCTCACCAAAGACACCATGAGTCTGGGATGAGGGGACAGTAGGAACCACTTCAGATGTAAGAGTGCCCCCAACCCTCTTTCTCACTCAGCCTTCCCCTCAGCGCTTCCCTGCCCCAAGTTAGCTTGTAAACAGCTACACCCCGTGACCAGCCTCCTTCCTTTTGTGAACCCTCCTTCCTGACATTTTTGCTTCCTATTTCCCTGGTTAAAAAAAAATTCTATAGAGACCCTACTATGTGTTAGGCCCTGGGTAATTGTTCTTTCAAAGCAGATGGGTTGACTGGAGAAGGCATTAAAAAATTTTTTTTAACGTTTATTTTTAGTGATTTGAGAGAGAGAGGAAGGGAGAGAGAAAGAGACAGTAAGAGAGAACATCAATCTGTTCCTGTATGTTCCCTAACAGGGGATTGAACCAGCAACCTCTGTGCTTCCTCTGGGCTTTTGAACGATGCTCTAACCCCCTGGTTGGCAAACCATGGTTCACGAGCCACATGCAGCTCTTTGGCCCCTTGAGTGTGGCTCTTCCACAAAATACCACTTGCGGGTGCTACCTTGATAAGGAATGTACCTACCTATATAGTTTAAGTTTAAAAATTTGGATCTCAAAAGAAATTTCAATCATTGTACTGTTGATATTTGGCTCTGCTGACTAATGAGTTTGCCGACCACTGCTAACCAACTGAGTTATACGGCGATGGCAAATGTTTTGTTTTGTTTCTTAATTTTTAGAGAGAGGAAAGAAGGGAGAGAGATAGAGCTAGAGATAGAGAGAGGGAGAGACCGATTTGTTTTTCCACTTATTTATGCATTCATTGGTTAATTCTTGTATGTGCCCTGACCGGGGATTAAAACCGCAACATTAGCGCATGGAACAATGCTCTAACCAAATGAGTTATTTGTTCAGGGCCTAGAGAATATTTTTTTTAAAAATCTTCCCCTGCCCAGAAGTCACTGGCTTGAAGCCCAAGGTTGCTGGCTAGAGCCCAAGATTGCTGCTTCGAACAAAGGGTCACTGGCTCGGCTGGAGCCCCCCTCAACCCCATCAAGGCACATATGAGACAGCAATCAATGAACAACTAAGGTGCCGTGAGTTGATGCTTCTCATCTCTCTCCCTTCCTGTCTGTCTGTCTGTTTCTCTCTCTCTTGCTTAAAAAAAAAAATCTTCCGGCCCTGGCCGGTTGGCTCAGCGGTAGAGCGTCGGCCTGGCGTGCAGGGGACCCGGGTTCGATTCCCGGCCAGGGCACATAGGAGACGCGCCCATTTGCTTCTCCACTCCCCCCCTCCTTCCTCTCTGTCTCTCTCTTCCCCTCCCGCAGCCAAGGCTCCATTGGAGCAAAGATGGCCCGGGCGCTGGGGATGGCTCCTTGGCCTCTGCCCCAGGCACTGGAGTGGCTCTGGTCGTGGCAGAGCGACGCCCCCGGAGGGGCAGAGCATCGCCCCCTGGTGGGCAGAGCATCGCCCATGGTGGGCGTGCCAGGTGGATTCTGGTCGGGTGCATGCGGGAGTCTGTCTGACTGTCTCTCCCCGTTTCCAGCTTCAGAAAAATACAAAAAAAACCCAAATAAAAAAAACCCCAGATGAGCCTGCACTCAAGCTGGAGACCTCGAGGTCTCAAACCTGGGTCCTTCTGCATCCCAGTCCAATGCTCTATCCATTGCACCACCACCAGGTCAGGCTTGCTCTTTTATCTAAACACTGAAAAGGCCTGTCATGCTCATCCCCCTGGGAGTGATTATAGCCTGGGTGGGCTAGTGAGCAGGGCCTCCTCTCTGTTCTTTCTCTCCCTATCCTCTGCCTCTGTCTATCAAGCCCCGAGTCCTGGGAATCTCACCTCAGAACTGTCCCTCAAGTCAATCTCTTTCCCCACATTCTCACCACCACTGTCTGAGTTTAGGCTTCATCTTCTCTGTCGGGATTGTCACAATCCTGACTCTTGTGCTTGGCCTCCTCCCACTCCTCTTTCACACAGCAGCTCAAGGGACCCATTTTGCATATCTAATCATGTCCTTCTCTACATAAAGTCCTTTGCTGGATCCCCATGGCTCAGGGCAGGTCCCAGACTCCTAGCATGGCAGTCAAAGACCCTCATGGCTTGGCTTGGCCCCCTGACATCAGTCTCTACCAATTTGCCACTTTCTCCATCAATCTTTTTCTGATTCCAACTGGCAGGGACCCCACCCCTGGCTGGGGCCCAACATTATGTGGCAGATACTGGTGAGGGTCTTCTTAGAGGTAGACTGAGAATCTGGCTTGGCTGCAGGTTCCTGAAGAAAGAGATTGCCTAACATCCCCATATGCCCCAGGTTCAATAAATGCCTGCTGCCTAACATTTAGTACCTCCCTCAGGCACTACCCTCCTGCAGGGGAAGGCCCAGGTCCCTGCCTGCCTCAGCACGGCCACAATGAACCATGGAAACTCTTTTAAGCACCTGCTCCTGCTGCTGCACCTGGGTGAGTGCTCAGACTTGGGGTGTGGGTGCCGAAGGCCTGGGATGGGAGGGGGCACTGACTGAGAAATGCAAAGGTGAGGGATGGAGCAGTGGTGGGACAATGACTGGTTTGAGGTCTGACCACCTTCTTTTCTACCCAGTACCGCTTCCCGGGGTCACTCAGGGGAAAGAACTGGTGCTGGCTAAGGCAGGAGACACAGGGGAGCTGCCCTGCAAAGCTTCCCAGAAAAAGAGCATGAGCTTCAACTGGAAAGAGTCTTCTGGGACCAAGATTCTGGGAAATCGGGGCACCTTCCCAGTTATAGGTAAGGTGGCCCTGCTTCCCACCCAGGGAGAAAAGCATTGTGGACCAAACATCCCTGGTGTCAGAGCTTTGCTCTTAGTAAACTCTGAGATCCCAGAGGGTTCAGGTTGACAGAGACTCAGATACAAGTGTTGGTTTTAAGGGATAATTATAATAACATTGTTTTTATGTTGTTGTTTTTATAGTTGCCTTCTGTTTGTGTCAAGTGATACAGGCTTTCTGTTTATTGTAGCAATATAAAGTTTCCTTTTTAAACGAATTGATTTAAGTTTAAAAAATGAATCCATTTGGCCCTGGCCGGTTGGCTCAGTGGTAGAGCGTCGGCCTGGCGTGCAGAAGTCCTGGGTTCGATTCCCGGCCAGGGCACACAGGAGAAGTGCCCATCTGCTTCTCCACCCCTCCCCCTCTCCTTCCTCTCTGTCTCTCTCTTCCCCTCCCGCAGCCGAGGCTCCATTGGAGCAAAGACGGCCCGGGCGCTGGGGATGGCTCCTTGGCCTCTGCCCCAGGCGCTAGAGTGGCTCTGGTTGCCACAGAGCGATGCCCCGGAGGGGCAGAGCATCGCCCCCCGGTGGGCAGAGCGTCGCCCCCTGGTGGGCGTGCCGGGTGGATCCCGGTCGGGCGCAAGCGGGAGTCTGTCTGACTGTCTCTCCCCATTTCCAGCTTCAGAAAAATACAAAAAAAAACCCAAAAAACAAAAAAACCTAAAAAAAAAAAAGAATCCATTTAACAATGTTACATGCCTGGCCTATGGTGGCAGTGGATAAGGTGCTGATCTAGAGTGCTGAGGTTGCTGGTTCAAAACCCTGGGCTTGCCTGGTCAAGGCACATACAGGAAGCAACTACTATGAGTGGATGCTTCCTGCTCCTCCCCCCTTTTTCTCTCTCTCCCTACCTCTCACTAAAAATCAAAAAATAAAAAATCTTTAAAAAAAAAAAGTTGCATAGCCTGATCTGTGGTGGCGCAGTGGATAAAGCGTCGACCTGGAAATGCTGAGGTTGCCAGTTCGAAGCCCTGAGCCTGCCTGGTCAAGGCACATATGAGAGTTGATGCTTCCAGCTCCTCCCCCCTTCTCTCTCTCTCTGTCTTTCTCTCCTCTCTCTCCTTCTCTGTCTCTCTCTCCCTCTCTCTCTCCTCTCTAAAAATAAAAAAATAAAAAATAAATAAATAAAATAAAATAAATTACTTAAAAAAAAAAAAGTTGCATAAACAGGATTGGTAGGTTTGGCCAAAGCCATGTATAAGGTATGTGAATGGTTGAAGTCTGGGAAATATGGCTCCAGTCCAAGACTGATTTTACTAGTGAGGAAACTAAGGTCCAGGAAGAGGAAGTCCTGACCTGAGCTTTTTTTTTTTTTTTTTTTTTTTTTTTCATTTTTCTGAAGCTGGAAACAGGGAGAGACAGTCAGACAGACTCCCGCATGTGCCCGACTGGGATCCACCCGGCACGCCCACTATGGGGCGACACTCTGCCCACCAGGGGGCGATGCTCTGCCCCTCCGGGGCATCGCCATGTTGCGACCAGAGCCACTCTAGCGCCTGAGGCAGAGGCCACAGAGCCATCCCCAGCGCCCGGGCCATCTTTGCTCCAATGGAGCCTTAGCTGCGGGAGGAGAAGAGAGAGACAGAGAGGAAAGCGCGGCGGAGGGGTGGAGAAGCAAATGGGCGCTTCTCCTGTGTGCCCTGGCCGGGAATCGAACCCGGGTCCTCCGCACGCTAGGCCGACGCTCTACCGCTGAGCCAACCGGCCAGGGCCCTCCAACCGGCCAGGGCCCTGACCTGAGCTTTTGTAGCCAGTTAGAGACAGAGCTGATTGGAGCTTTGGTCTTTCCATTTTCATGCCGAGGCTGCCATGTAGAAAGCTATCCTCATTGCAGACAAACTTGAATTGACCACAGTGCATAGGAAACCATCTTCCTTGAAGATAGACATCTCCCCTTTCAGGGGGAAAAAGCTCCTTCTTGCTGGGCTTCCAGAGTCACATTTCAAACACCCAGATCCACTCTTCTGGTCTGAACATAAAGAAAAAGCCATTCCCTAAAATTAACAAAACTCTCAGTTCCTGATCCTAGGCTGATAAAAACACAAAGCAGAAATTAGCAGGATAACTAGATTAACTGCCCCTTGTGGGCCATGTCTTGTCTTCCTTCAGACAGCTGTTTCAAGAAGCCCTGATGATCAAACTAACTTGTAGTCTCCCCTGGACCAGGGACTCCTGGTGCCCATTGTATAATCACACCCTTGGACAGAGCTCAGGGCTACAGCTCTCACAAACTTTGCAAGTGATTTTTCTGTCCTAGAATTTTATTCTGCTAAATTGCTTAAAATAAGCTGAATTTTTGTTGGGTTATTTATTCTGATTAATTCTAAAGTTAAAATAACTTGAAAAAAATAATACCGGTACCTGGTAAAAATTTAAAGCTGTGCAAATGATATACAGTGACAATAAATCTCCTTGTGATCCCTAGTTTCTTAGCTCTGTTCCATAGAAGCAACTGTTTTAATCACTTTTTGTTTCTTTCAAGAGATGAACTATGCATGTAGAAGCCCATATGTATTTGGTCCCCTACTCTCTCTCTCTCTCTCTCTCTTTATTTATTTTTTGCGAGAAAGAGAAAGAGAAAGAGAGAGAGAGAGAGAGAGATGAGAAGCATCAACTTATAGTTGCAGCTCCTTAGTTGTTCATTGATTGCTTTCTCATGTATGCCTTGACCCAGGGGCTCCAGCCAAGTCAGTGACCCCTTGCTCAAGCCAGCAACCTTTGGGCTCAGGCCAGCCACCATGGGGTCATGTCTATGATCCCACACTCAAGCTGGTGACCCTGCACTCAAGCCGGTGAGCACACACTCAAGCCGGTGACCTTAGGGTTTTGAACCTGGGTCCTCAGTGTCCTGGGTTGATGCTCTATCCACTGCATGATCTCCTGGTCATGCTAGTCCCCTCTTCTCTTAAATTATCAGTTCATCCTCTCTCTCTCTTTCTCTCATGCCTACAATTGCTAAGTAATGTTATAGATGTTGGGAATATAATAGAGTGAAAACAAAAGAGACATTCAAGTGGTGAGCATACCATATCCCATACCTGGTTCTAACCTTGTATGTATGTATATATGTATGTATATATGGATTTATTTATTTAATTGATTTCTTTTAGAGAGACAGAGAGAGGAAAGGGGGAGAGAGAGGGGGGAAATAATTCATTTTGTTGTTCTACTTAGTTGTACACTCACTGGTTGCTTTCTATATGTACCCTAACCCAGGATTGAACCCACAACCTTGATAGTTCAGGACAATACTCTAACTGACTAAGCTAATCGGCCAGGACCTGTTTTGTTTTTTAATTAGACAGCTATTTTGAAGGTTGTTCTATATTCATATGTAGAACAATCTATAGCTAGCTAGCTATCTGTGTATATTTCTACTTCATTTCTTTTCAGTGACTATATAGTTTTTTTGTATAATTACACCACAATTTATTTGACTAATCCCATATTGTTGGACATTTAGGCTGTTTTCAGTTTATTGCTGCCAAACAATTCTGCAGTGAATCAAACCTTGTATCTTGGACACATATGCAAATTTCTTTGTAGGATAAATTCTTAGAAGTGAAATTGGTGGGCCAGGTCAGCGTGCTCTTTAGATATCTTTTTGTTACACAAATTTTGCTGAAATTGCTTTGCTATAATAAGGCTTGACTGTGTTTTAATTCACACCTTCCAATATATTACTTCCTTTATACAAATTTTATTGATATTACTGTTTTTTCTTCAGGTTTTAGGAGTATTTACATCCTCATTACAAACTATTTGGCAAATGCAGAAAATAATAAGGAAGAAAATAAAATAGACACATACTTCCAGCACTCAGCTATTCCCTGCTAACATTTAATTTATTTCCTTCCAATCTTTGTTTAGAGTGGCAAATATAGTACATGTTATGTACATAGTTGATATTTTACTGTCTATACCTTTATGCTACTCCTTAATAACATTATATAATGATGGGATGATCAATTAGACTTAATTTTAAAAGTAATCTGGCAATGTTTAATAAAAACAAAATTCTATAACCCTTTTACCTAGTAGCAGCTATTCTGGAAAATCTATTTGACAGAAACAAAACTGTGCCTGATCAGGTGGTGGCACAGTGGATAGAGCTTCAGAGTGGGACGCAGAGGACCCAGGTTTAAATCTAAGAGGTTGCCGGCTTGAGTGGAGGCTCACCTGGTTTGAGCACAGCTTGAACTCAAGGTCGTTGGCTTGAACCCAAGGTCACTGGCTTGAGTAAGGGGTCACTTGGTCTGCTGTAGCCCCCCGGTCAAGGCACACATGAGAAAGCAATCTATGAACAGGTAAGGTGCTGCAACAAAGAATTGATACTACTCATCTCTCTCTTTCTGTCTGTCCCTATCTGTCCCTTTCTCTTTCTCTCTGTCTCTGTCACACACACAAAGAAATAAAATTGTTAATATTTTGTGATATCTATGCAAGGCTGTTATTATAAGTATTGTTTATAAAATGAGAGAATGGAATTCAACTTGAATACTAATTAGTGAGGAAAGAGTTGAATTATAGTACAATTGTGGGAAATTATGCAGGTAATAAAAAAATGAGGGCTGCCCTGGCCGGATGGCTTGGCAGGCATCCCCAAACTACGGCCCGTGGGCCGCATGCGGCCCCCTGAGGCCATTTATCCGGCCCCCCGCCACCCTTCCAGAAGGGGCACCTCTTTCATTGGTGGTCAGTTAGAGGAGCACTGTATGTGGCAGCCCTCCAATGGTCTGAGGGATAGTGAACTGGCCCCCTGTGTAAAAAGTTTGAGGACCCCTGGTAGAGCATCGTCTTGAAGCACAGAGGTTGCCTGTTCTATCCCCAGTCAGGCACATACAGGAACAGATTGATGTTCTCTTCTCTTTCTCTCAGCTTCTTCTTTTGCGAAAATAAAAAAATTTTATTTATTTATTTAAAAAAAATTTTTTTTTTTTTTTTGTATTTTTCTGAAGCTGGAAACGGGGATAGACAGTCAGACAGACTCCCACATGTGCCCAACCTGGATCCACCCGGCACGCCCACCATGGGGCAACGCTCTGCCCACCAGGGGGCGATGCCCTGCCCCTCTGGGGCATCACTCTGTCGCAACCAGAGCCACTCTAGCGCCTGGGGCAGAGGCCAAGGAGCCATCCCCAGCGCCCAGGCCATCTTTGCTCCAATGAAGCCTTGCTGCGGGAGGCGGCGAAGAGAGAGACAGAGAGGAAGGAGAGGGGGAGGGATGGAGAAGCAGATGGGCGCCTCTCCTGTGTGCCCTGGCCGGGAATCGAACCCGGGACTTCTGCACGCCAGGCCGACGCTCTACCACTGAGCCAACTGGCCAGGGCGCGAAAATAAAAAAATTTTAAATAAAAAAATTTTAAAATGAGGGTTTTCATGTATATATGTAAATACAATAGACTATTACTATAAAATGACTCATTTTTACAGAGCTTGATAAATGTTATAAATTGCATCCTTTACCCTAGAGCATAACTGCAGGTTTAAAAGACATTTTGGGGCATATTTGTGTATGAGGCAATTGTTAGTTCTGATCTCTGTAACTTGAGTTAATCCAAATATGCTCATTTACATATTTTAAAGGGGAGGAGCTCTTCACAGTGTGTGTGCATACAAATTCAATTGTGTTTGTGCAATAAAATAATACAATTTAAAACATGAAGGCTTTCAGGAAAATGAAGTAGATGTATGCCTTATTCTGCTTGGGCTGCTATAACAAAATGCCATAGATTGGATCACTCAAAAAACAGAAGTTTATTTTCTCACAGTCCTGCAGGTTGGAACTCTGAGATGAAGGTGCCAGCATGGTTGGGTTCCGAAAGACTCTCTTCCTGGCCTGCAGATGGTGCCTTTTTAAAAAAATTAATTAATTTGCCTGACCAGGTAGTGGCGCAGTGGATAGAGCATCGGACTGGGATGCTGAAGACCCAGGTTTGAGACCCCGAGGTTGCCAGCTTGAGTGCAGGCTCATCTGGATTGAGCAAAAGCTCACCAGCTTGGACCCAAGGTTGCTGGCTTGTGCAAGGGGTTATTTGGTCTGCTGAAGGCCTGCAGTCAGGCACATATGAGAAAGCAATCAATGAACAACTAAGGTATCACAACGAAAAACTGATGATTGATGCTTCTCATCTCTCCGTTCCTGTCTTGTCTGTCCTTGTCTATCCCTCTCTCTGACTCTGTCTCTAAAAAAAAACAAAAAAAAAACCCTGAAATTAAAAAAAAATTAATTTATTTATTGTGTTTACATAGATTCTAGTGTCTCCCCAAAAGCATCCCCCCTTCCCCGTATTCCTCCCAACATCTCCCCTACCCCCCTCCCAACAGCTCCCTCCCCCCTTCCCTTCAGGTTTAATTCCATTCCTCAGTTCACATTGTTTCTTGGATTCCTAAAATGAGTGAGGTCATTTGATATTTTTCTTTCTCTGCCTGGCTTATTTCACTCAACATATACATATATTAGTTTCCGGGTCCATCCATATTGTTGCAAAAGGTAATATTTCCTTCTTCCTCATAGCCCCATAGTATTCCATTGTATATATACCACAGCTTTTTATTTATTTATTTATTTATTTTCATTTTTCCGAAGCTGGAAATGGGGAGGCAGTCAGAAAGACTCCTGCATGCGCCCAACCGGGATCCACCCGGCATGCCCACCAGGGGGTGATGTTCTGCCCCTCTGAGGCGTCGCTCTGTTGCAACCAGAGCCATTCTAGCACCTGAGGCAGAGGCCACAGAGCCATCCCCAGTGCCCGGGCCATCTTTGCTCCAATGGAGCCTTGGCTGCGGGAAGGGAAGAGAGAGGCCGATGCTCTACCACTGAGCCAACCTGCCAGGGCCTATACTACAGCTTTTTAATTCGCTCATCCACTGATGGACACTTGAGCTGTTTCCAGTTCTTCGCTATTGTGAACAATGCTGCCATGCCATAAACATGGGGGTGCATTTCTTTTTTTCAGTTGGTGATATGTGTCCTTGGGATATATTCTTATGAGTGGGATGTCTGGGTCAAAGATGGTGCCTTCTTGCTGTGTCTTCACATGGTAGAGAGAGAGAAAGCAAGCTCTTCAGTGTCTTTTATATTTTATTATTATTATTAATTATTTTGAGAGAGAGAGAATGGGAGAGAGATGAGAAGCATCAACTGAGAGTTGCGGCACTTTAGTTGTTCATTGATTGCTTCTCATATGCACCTAACAGGGGCAGGGGGGTGGCTGAGCCAGTGACTCTTTGCTCAAGCCAGCGACCTTGTGCTCAAACCAGTGACCACATGACATGATCATATCTATAATCCCACACTCAGGCCAGATGTGCCATGCTCAAGCCAGCAACCATAAAGTTTCAAACCTGGGACTTCATTGTACCAGATCAAGGCTCTATCCATTGTGCCACCACTGGTCATGCATGTCTTTTATTTAAAAAATTTTTAAATTTGATTAAAAATCTTTTAAATTAATTTTAGAAAGAGAGAAAGGGAGAGAGAGAGAGAGACAAGAGCATCAATCTGTTCCTGTATGTGCCCTGACCGGGGATCTAACCGGCAACCTCTATGCTTCAGGACAATGCTCTAACCAACAAAGCTAACCAGACAAGGCTTAAATTTGATGAGAGAGAGAGAGAGAGAGAGAGAGAGAGAGAGAGAGAGAGAGAGAAACATTGCTTTGTTGTTCCACTTATTATGCATATATTGTTTGATTCTTGCATGTGCCCTGACCCAAGACCAAACCTACAACCTTGGCGTATCAGGACAACACTCCAACCAACTGAGCTATCCAGCCAGGGCTCCAGTGTCTTTTCTTATAAGGACACTAATCACATCTTGCAGGTCCCATCCTCATACCCTCATCTAAATCTAATTACTTCCCAAAGGCCCCATCTCCAAGTACCATCACATATAGTGTTAGGGCCTCAACATATGAAATTTGAAGGGACACAATTGAGTGCATAGTAACATACTTTTTGCTGTTCCTCTCAGTAAGTACAACTGAAAACCCTGGACATTATGTATAGAACTAACAAAAGAGTATTTTGAAAGGTGCAGAGAAGAGGGCAGACTGGTAGGGACCTCAGGACCTGAGGAACAATATGTAGTGAGTTTCCTTGGTGCTGTATATATACCAGTCTTGAAGCTGAAAAGCTGGCAATCTGGAAACACCAATGGGCACAGACAAAATAAGCCTCAACAAAAGCCCATTTTCTCTAGCCAAAGGACCAGGAAAAGAGCAACTTAGATAAAACACTTTTAGATAATAACTGCTCTACTTCAGCCAAACACCAGAGAAAAACACCGTGGCCCACAAAAAAGAATGAAAAGTTCTACATGTACAATCTCAAGCATATTTTCTTAAGTGGAAAAAGTAAGGTATATATGTTAATATACCATATTTCCCCATGTATAAGATGCACCTTTTAAAAAAAAATTGGGGTCTAAAAACTGGGTGTGTCTTATACAGTGGTTGTAGATTTTTTAACTTGCATTTCTCTCTTTTTCACACTTGTTTTTGCGCTCATTGTTGTAGATGAATAAAACTTGAGTTCAATAACTTTATGGAATACATTTTTTTTTCAAATTTTGGGCCCCAGAATAAAGGTGCATCTTATACATGGGAGCATCTTATACATGGGGAAATACAGTACTCTCACTTTAATTTAAAAAATACAACCTGCCTGACTGGGTGGTGGTGCAGTGGATAGAGCGTTGGACTAGGATGCGAAGGACCCAGGTTCGAGACCCCAAGGTTGCCAGCTTGAGCAAGGGCTCATCTGGTTTGAGCAAAGCTCACCAGTTTGGACCCAAAGGAGCTGGCTCAAGCAAGGGGTCACTCGGTCTGCTGCAGCCCCACGGTCAAGGGACATATGAGAAAGCAATCAATGAACAACTAAGGTGTTGCAATTAAAAACTAATGATTGATGCTTCTAATCTCTCTCTGTCCCTATCTATCCCTCTCTCTGACTCTCTCTCTGTCACTGTAAAAATAAAAAATAAAAAATAAAATAAATAAATAAAAATACAACCTGACTGGTAGTGGTGCAGTGGATAGAGCATTGACTCCAAGCGCCAAGTTTGCCAATTCAAAACCCAAGGTCACTGGCTTGAGGTCAGAGTTGCTGGCTTGATCCCCAGTCAAGGCATGAACGAGACGCAATCAAGGTACAACTAAGTGGAGTAACAATTGATGTTTTTCTCCCTCTCTCTCTCTAAAAATAAAAAAATAAAATGTGAATATATGTTTGCATAAGCTAAGAAAAAAGCATGCAGGAGTCCACACCAAACTATTTACAGCAGGGTTAGAAAGGTGGGCCAGGGATAGAGGAAGTGTTGAGTCTGTATGATTTTTCTAATTCAAATAACAAACTTAAAAAATAAAGATTAGCTTAACATAACTCAAAAAAAATTCCATTTCATTAAAATTTATTTATAAATATTATTTTTGGTGCCACCCTATTATTCTATTGAATTTGTGTACACTAATATGTAGCCATTATCCTCTTGTCTAAAGTTGTACCCTATTAACAACACTATAGTTATTACTTTTGTACTCCTATTTTAGTTTGCATTTTTAAAATTATTGCTTTAAGAATAAAGTTCTAGAGCCTGACCTGTGGTGGCACAGTGAATAACGTGTTGACCTGGAACACTGAGGTTGCCAGTTTAAAACCCTGGGCTTGACCGGTCAAGGTACATACAGGAAGCAACTACTATGAGTTAATGCTTCCTGCTTCTCCCCCCTTTCTCTCTTTCTTCCTCTCTCTAAAATCAATAAATAAAATAAAAAAAGAATAAAGTTTTAGAAGTGAAATTAAGAATATGAACTTTTTTTTTCTTTAGAAAAAAATTTTTTTAAAGACAGGAAGGAAGAGAGATGGAGAAAAAGAAAGTGAAAAGCATCAACTTATAGTTGCTTCGCTTTAGTTATGCATTGATTGCTTCTCTTACCTGCCTTGACTGGGGATTAGATCTCAGGCTCAAGCTGAGCTAGCAACTCCTTTCTCAGGCTGGTGACCTTCGGTATCGTGTAGATCAGTGGTCCCCAACCCCTGGGCCGCGGACCGGTACCGGTCCGTGGGCCATTTGATACCGGTCCGCAGAGAAAGAATAAATAACTTACATTATTTCCATTTTATTTATATTTAAGTCTGAACGATGTTTTATTTTTAATAAATGACCAGATTCCCTCTGTTACATCCGTCTAAGACTCACTCTTGACACTTGTCTCGTAAGTTCGACAATTATTTTTACGCCAGTTGCATAATTTTATTTTGTGCATTTATCCATCCCACCCTAAAGGCCAGTCCGTGAAAATATTTTCTGACATTAAACTGGTCTGTGGCCCAAAAAAGGTTGGGGACCACTGGTGTAGATGATCCCTCACTCAAGCCAGCAACGCCACATTCAAGTTGGCGACCCCATGTTCAAGCTGGTTACTTCAGGATTTCCCCCCCCCTCCTCCTCCTCCTCCTCTTCCTCTTCCTCCTCCTTCTTCTTCCTTTTTGAGAGAGAGGTTGGAAGAGAAAGATAGGAACATCAAGCTGCACCTGTATGTGCCCTGACAGGGGAATCAAACCCTCAACCTCCATGCTCTGGGAGGGGGCACTCCAATGAAAACCAACAGAGCTATCCTTTTTTTTTTTTTTAATTTATTGATAGAGACAGAGAAAGGAGATGTGGAAAGGAAGTACTCATTTGTTGTTCCACTGAGTTGTGCATTCGTTGGTTGCTTCCTGTGTGTGTTGACCAAGGATCAAACCCATAGCCTCCTTGTTTCCAGACAACGCTCTTAACCAACTGAGATAACCAGCCAGAGCCACCTCAGGGTTTCAACCCAGTGACCTCAGCGTTCCAGGTTGATGCTCTAACTACTGCACAACCACAGGTCAAGCTAAGGATATGAACTTTTAAAAACAGTTAGTGTAGCCTGGCTTGTGGATAGAGCATTGAACTGAAATGCTAAGGTCACTGGTTTAAAACCCTGTGCTTGAGTGGTCAAGGCACATACCACAAGGAATCAATGAATAACTAAAGTGAAGTGACTATGAGTTATACTTCTTGCTCTCCCTTCCCTCTCTCTCTTCTCTCTGTAAAATCAATAAATAAAAATCTAAAACAACAGTTGGTGTGCACTGTGCACCATTGCTTCCAGAAAAGTTCTATTCATTTGCAGTGAGTCTAGTGAATGCAGTGTGCTTCTCTCACTGGCGTCCTTGCCAGCACTGAATAGTATTATTTAAATTTTTTCTCTTTTAAGATTTATTAAGTTTGGGGAGAGGAAGAGAGAGAGATAGAGGGGGGAGGGAATGAGAAGCATCAACTCCTATTGCTTCTCTCCTTGGCTGGGCAAGTCAGGGGTCTTGAACCAGAGACCTCAGCATTCCAGGTCAATGCTTTATCCACTGTGCCACCACAGGCCAGCATCTTTTTCTTTTTGCTAACTAGACAGTTAAAAAAATATATCACTGTTATTTTAATTTGCATTTCTTTGATCATTTGTGAGATGGAAACAATGTGCTCCTAAAAATTCTTAAGTCTTTTGTGTTGACGCATCTGTTCTCTTTCTCATTGGAGATTCCCAACTTCCTGATCTCTGACAAAGTCAGTATCAATCTCCTGGTTCCTCTAGTTCTGAACCACAGAGTCAAGGCTTTTTCTACTTTGGCCCTGGCAAGATAGTTAGGTTGGTTAGAGTGTAGTCCCCATATGCCAAGGTTGTGGGTTCGATCCCTGGTCAGTGCACGCACAAGAATCAACCAATGAATGTATAAATAAGTGGAAAAACAAGCTAATGTTTCTCTCTTTCTCCCTTCCTCTCTCTAAAATCAATAGATAAAAATTACAAGATTTTTTTTTCTACTTTAATCCCTGGTTTCCTATCCAACCCCAACTATGGCTATTCCTCACTTTGGAAGTGCTTTTCTGTTTCATCTTCTTTGTCCCATGTGAATGTCGCTGTCATCCACCAAGGCCACACACTTGGTAATCTCTCTGCTACTAACTAGTCTCTTCTACTTTGATTTCCCTTCTACCTGTTGCAGCACTAACTTCCAAAGCAATACTCTACATGTCACTCCCTAGTCCATTAGACTAAGCCTAGAAACTTCTGCCTGACATTCACCCTTAGCATTACTTCCCACAGCTTCCCAGCCAGAAACTCCACACCCAGCTGGTTTCCCCACTCCTTCAAGGTGGTGGCCCCCTGGAGCTTTCCCTCATTTTTAGAGGTCTTCACCACTCCTCTTCCCTCTAGTCCACTGGTCTTTTAAGTCTTGGTTCAACACTGATCTCTGTGAATTTATCCCAGACTCAACCACATCCATAGACCTCTCACATTATCCTTTCACATTATCCTGAAAAATCACTTTTGCAAAGTATGGGACAGCTTGGCAAAGTGGACCATCATGAGCCCAGAAGGGGAAAAGACAGCAAGGAGGAAGAGTTATTTTAGGGAAGGAATGATGCATTTCATTTTTTTATTTTTCTTTTTTTTTTTCTGAAGCTGGAAACGGGGAGAGACAGTCAGACAGACTCCCGCATGCGCCCGACCGGGATCCACCCAGCACGCCCACCAAGGGCTACGCTCTGCCCACCAGGGGGCGATAATCTGCCCATCCTGGGGGTCGCCATGTTGCGACCAGAGCCACTCTAGCGCCTGAGGCAGAGGCCACAGAGCCATCCCCAGCGCCCGGGCCATCTTTGCTCCAATGGAGCCTTGGCTGCGGGAGGGGAAGAGAGAGACAGAGAGGAAAGCGCGGCGGAGGGGTGGAGAAGCAAATGGGCGCTTCTCCTGTGTGCCCTGGCCGGGAATCAAACCCGGGTCCTCCGCACGCTAGGCCGACGCTCTACCGCTGAGCCAACCGGCCAGGGCGATGCATTTCATTTTGAACCATTATTTTGGGTGATGTCAGGCTTATCCGATAAAATTATCCCTTGGGCTGCCTGACCAGGCAGTGGCACAGTGGACAGAGCATTGGACTGGGATGCAGAGGACCCAGGTTCAAAACCCCGAGGCCGCTGGTTTGAGCACAAAGGTCACTGGCTTAAGCAAGGTGTCACTCACTTTGCTGCAGCCCCTCGGTCAAGGCACATATGAGAAATCAATCAATGAACAACTAAGGAGCTGCAATGAAGAATTGATGCTTCTCATCTTTCTCCCTTCCTGCTTGTCTGTCCTTATCTGTCCCTCTGTCTCTATCACATGCACAAAAAATTATCCCTTGAGCTACTGAAAATGTGGGCCCAGAATTGAGGAGAAAGATTGCAGTTGGGAATAGCAATTTGGGAGTGATCTGCAGCAGACAGGAGGCAGTGGAATCTAGAATACCAACAGAAACGCGGGGGAGGATCCAAGGTAGAGTCTGGGGTAAAATGTAACGTAGATGCCAGAACAAGAGTCGAAAATGAAGAAAAGAGAATGGCACTTACTTAGATATGGGGGAAAGAATCAAAAGAGGTACACATGGGGCAGAACTAGAGAAGGCTACTCTTTCAAGAAGTTTGGTAAACTGTGAAAGAATATGGTAGGGAAATACAGTCAGAAAACTTGAGGAACTAAACCAACGTGTAGCTCCAAGGGAAAGAGGAAGTAGGGTGGGAACAACTGAAGGGACAAGTGAAAGGGGTGTTGAGTGTACTGGAGGGAAAGCGGGGCTGGGCCGGTCCCAGGGCTCCAGGCTCTCTGGAAAGGTCCCTGGAGAGGGTGAGCCTGGGTGGGGGGGGGCCTATGAGGTCTGGAAAAAGAGAGAAGGGAGAATGCATGGCCAACATAACATGCAGTCTCCCACGCCAAGGGCCAAGGATGGTTCAGCGAGGCAGAGCTGGTGCCGAGGGGGTTGACGGGAGGAGCTTTATTTCAGCCACCTTCTTCCCATCCCTGCAGACATGCCCTCTAAGTAAAAAACCGTGTGTTTGCTAAAGCCTTACTCCACGGGAATTCTAGAGCTACCACTGCACTTGAAAATGGTTAGCTAATGAGAACTTCCTGGTGGCGGTGATGTTGTTAGATACTAAAAGAGGAGACTGCAGGAGACCACATGTCTGTGCCTGAGGAACTTCCCGAAGACAGACTGCATGGTGTACTTGACAGGCCTGAATTTTAATCCTACTCCATCACTTACCAGAGTCAAAATCCAAAAGGCAGAAAATGGTATATAGTGAAAAGCCCTCCTCCCACACCTGTGTCAAGGGTATTCACTTCCTGTCTCCAAGAGGCAACCAAGGTTACCATTTTCTTACGTTTACTTCTATAAATATTTGTTCATATACAAGATAGATAAATAGATAGATAGATAGATAGATAGATAAATTGCCCTTTTCTTTTTAAACAAATAGTAGCCTGTTTAATATTTTGCTTTATTCAGTTAATGGATGATGTTTCTTAGATATTATTCCATTGCAGTATAGAAAGAGCTCCTCACTCTTCTTTTATAGCATTCCACTGAATGCTATGGATGAACTATAATTTGTTTAACCTATCCTTTCTTGGTGGACATTTTTTTTCTACAGAGACAGAGAGAGGGATACACAGACAGGAACGGAGAGAGATGAGAAGCATTAATCATCAGTTTTTCGTTGCAAAACCTTAGTTGTTCATTGATTGCTTTCTCATATGTGCCTTGACTGTGGGCCTTCAGCAGACCGAGTAACCCCTTTCTCAAGCCAGCAACTTTGGGTCCTAGCTGGTGAGCTTTGCTCAAGCCAGATGAGCCCGTGCTCAAGCTGGTGACCTCGGGGTCTTGAACCTGGGTCTTCTGCATCCCAGTCCGACACTCTAACCACTGCACCACCACCTGGTCAGGCTCTTGGTGGACATTTAGTTTTGCATGTGCATTTGGAATTCTGGTAGATATTACAAATTACTTTCCAAAGGAATTGTACTGGTTTATATTTCTGCTGACATTGCGTTGGGGCAGCTACTTAATCCCTCTGAATTGCAGTTTCCTTATCTGCAAAATAAGCAGAACAGTAACTATTTCTTGGAATTGTTATGCAATACCAAGAAATATCTGAGATAATGTATGGAAAGTATTTGGCAAGTAGGAGTTGGTGTTCCCTAAATACAGTGTTACTTTATTCTGGATTAGTGAGATCTTGTCCTGTCCAGGTAAACGAACGTGACGGGACCTACTCGCCAGCCTGGGGTGCTCTGACTAGGATGAGGGCATATCTGCAGGAAGTTAGCAACTCAGATCAGAGGAGTTGTGGCCTTGCCTTCACCAGGGGTGCTGTGTCTTTATTATACTCCAGTTTCCTCCATGTGACTTCTATTTCCAGGTTCTTCCAAGCTGAAACAACGCATCGAATCAAGAAAACTCATGTGGGATCAAGGATCCTTTCCTCTGGTCATCAAGAATCTTGAGATAGCAGATTCAGGGATTTATATCTGTGAAGTAGAGAACAAGGCAACAGAAGTGGAATTGCTGGTATTCAGCTGTGAGTAGGGCAGGCCTGAGGTGTCAACACCTCCAGCCAATCCAATCTCCTTCTCCCCTTCCCATCCCTTCACCAAAAGCAGGGCCTGAGTTAACAGTACATCAATAGTCCAAAGCCAGATAAGACTGGCCACCACATCTTCCTCAGACCCTCCTCAGGCCGTGAGGCAGGCAGGAAGGAGAGGAGGAGACCTGGAGAGAAGAAAGGAGAGGGGCAGGAACCCTAGGAAGGAGAGGGAGAGACAAAGGCAGAAGGGAAGGGGCAGAGGAGGGGAGAGAGAAGCCTGCCAGGGCTGGGGCTGGGCAGCTAGCTGGCTGTTAGCTGGAAGAGGGATGTTGGGACAGGGATGATGAAGGGGCACTCTTGGTTTCCTGGTTTCTTCCCTTCTCAGGGATAGTGTGTGTGTGACACAGGTGGCCTGCTCCCTCCACAGTGAATGCCAATTCGGAGACCGGAAGCAACATCCGCCTGCTGCCCGGGCAGAGCCTGACCCTGACCTTGGAGAGCTCCCATGATACTAACCCTTCAATAAAATGGGAAGGTCCAGGAAATAAAAGGCAGAATGGGGGCAAGAGCCTCTCACTGTCCCAGCGGGAGTTGCAGGAGAGTGGCACCTTGATGTGCACCGTTTCGAAGGACACAAAGACACTGGTGTTCAAAATAAACATCTTAGTGCTGGGTAAGAGTTGCTCCTCTTCCCTGCAGACACCCCCCTGCCTCAGAGGCTGACGGACCCTCCCTCCCTGCTCTGCTGCAGAGTCTGGTACTGGGCACAGAGGGAGGCTGGGGCCAGGCTCCCTCTATCCAGAGGGATACACTGGGCCCTCTCTACCTCAAGGTGGTGGACAGGGAGGGAGGCCCCAAAGGAGGAATGTCAAGGACATCTATTTCCTTTGTTGCCTCAGCTCCCCACTCCCACCAAGGTGGCAAATCTACTTATTTGGGGACAGGAGCCAGCCCTGAAGAAATTCCACATCACCTTTAGAATTCTAAGCTAAGCACTGTGAGGAAACTGAGAGCCCAGAATGCAGGTCTTACCTCAGATGCTGTCTAAATGCTTGTGTGACACAAGGTAAGGTAGGGTCTGGATTCAGATTCAAATCCTGGCTCTGCCTTAACCTTGGGCAAGTTACTGAACCTCTCTGTGCCTTGGTTTCTGTAAAACAGAGATGAATGCTCTTTGTGATAGCATGCAGCTTGTAGTGTTATGGTAAGAATTAATATACTATGTAAGAACAGTGCTTGGTACATAGTAAGCCAGTGGTAGTCAACCTGGTCCCTACCGCCCACTAGTGGGTGTTCCAGCTTTCATGGTGGGTGGTAGCGGAGCAACCAAAATATAAATAAAGAGATAGATTTAACTATAGTAAGTTGTTTTATAAGGATTTATTCTGCCAAACTTAGCAAAAATCCGACATAAAGTACTTGGTAAGTAGTTATTATTATATGCTTTAACTTGCTGTAACTCTGCTTTATAAATTTTATAAAGTAAAGTTACTTCCCTACTTTATAAATCACCATTACTGTGGAACCTGTGGGCGGTTAGAAAATTTTACTACTAACAGAGATACAAAAGTGGGCGGTAGGTATAAAAAGGTTGACTATCCCTGTAGTAAGCTCTATGTAAGTGTTTGCTCTTATCTTGTGAAGGGTGTTAAGCGTCTATTTAATGTAGGCCAAATACCCTCTGTGCTCCAGGGATCCTGAAGAGGGAGAGGTCTCCCTCTGGCTGGGCTGTTCTAGGAGGGCTTCCAGGGGGAGAGGCACTGCCAAGGGAGCACACTAGGGGAGAGAGATGAGAGAAGGTTGGAGGGGTAGATGGGAATTTAAGGGCCTGAAATGGCACCCTGGGTGTTTAGATGCCCCTGGTCTCCTTCCATCTCTTTGCTGCGCCCACCTCATGCCTACCCCTCTCACCTATACCCTCATCATTCTATCTGCTTCTAATCCAGGTTCTTTCTCTTCCCAATCCAGCTTTCCAGAAGGTCTCTAACACATTCTATGCAAAAGAGGGAGAGCCAGTTGAGTTCTCCTTCCCACTTAACTTTGAAGTTGAAAATCTGGACGGAGAGCTGAGGTGGCAGGAGGAGGGGGCTTCCTCCTTGCAGTCCTGGATCACCTTCTCCTTGGAGAACAGGAAGGTGTCTGTGAAGAAGGTTCACCAAGACCGGAAGATCCGGTTGAAGGAGACCCTCCCGCTCAGCTTCAGCCTCCTCCAGCCCTCCCTGCAGGATGCTGGTTCTGGAAACCTGACCCTGTTTTTCAGCAAGGGGCAGTTGCATCAAGAAGTGAAGCTTGTGATGCTGAGAAGTGAGGAGCTGGGCTGAGAAGGGAAAGGAAGGGGCAGGAGGTGGAGGGGCTTGACCCAGGGCTCCTGCTAAGGCAGGATATGACACCGAAGCCCTGGTTGTCTGAGGGAGCTAATTCAGGGCCCACTGGTTTGGGGGCTGATTTTGAACTATAACTGGAATCCGTATGTCCTTCCCTGACATCTGTGAGCCAGCCTTGGGCACATTCCACTAACAGTCCCCAAAGGGCATTGTGTTGATAACCAGGGTTCTAGTTCTGCCTCCGCCCCGTCCTCGGTGTCCCCAGCTAAACTCCCTACCTCTGCGTGTACCTGCTTCCCCCTAATGAGGATAACAAACCCTGCTCTGAGTGGGACAGTGATGATGATAATGTCAGGCTTTTCTGAGTTCTTCACTTCCCTATTTCCTTAATCATCACAACTCCACAAGTAATAATGGCTAATGCTTCATGCTTCCTACATGTCAGGCCCCGTTCAAGAGCTTTACAAATATTTGTGCATTTAATAATCATCCAGGGCTCGAGTTGCTAAGTAACTTGCTCAGGGACACACAGATAGTAAGCAGCGGGGCTGGGATTTGAATCCAAGACTGTTGGACCTAAAAAACTGTGTTTTCTCTATTAGAACTACATGGAAATGTGCTCTGAGAGGCTAAAAGAGGAATGCCCACGTGAAGTGTCATTTTGATTGTTCTGCTGATTCCCCTCAGAGCATGCAGGTGCCAGGAACGCAGGGGTCCAGCCTCCTAACCTCAGGCTCCTGTCCCTCTACAGTGACTAAGTCCCAGAACCAATTGACCTGTGAGGTGCTGGGGCCCAGCTCCCCCAAGCTGATGCTGAGCTTAAAGCTGAACAACCAAGCTGCAAAGGTCTCAAATCAGCAGAATCTGGTGAAGGTGACAGACCCTGAGGTGGGGACATGGCAGTGTCTACTGACCGGGGAGAACAAAGTCCTGCTGAAATCCGAGGTTGAGGGTGAGTGAGGCTTAACCCTGAGCCCCTGCCTCCTCAGCTGCGGGACCTGCCCAGGGTTGGTGGAGACCACCCAGAGTCCCAGCCTCCCACCTGCCTTGGGATAGGTGGGTTATGTGTGTGGTGCTTAGATACAGGGGTGGTAAGACGAGGTGGGGAGTCCTGGGCTCTGGGTGCCCACCTGTAGTCCTGCAAGTTCCCACCTCCCTAACATCTACAGCCTAAGAAAGGGGCCCACCTGACCAAGAAGTCCCCATCCTGGCTCTTTTCCAAACCCCTCCACAAGCACTCGTGTGTGTGTGTGTGTGTGTGTGTGTGTGTGAGTGTATGTGTGTGTACATGTACATGTGTGCGCGCACGCACATGCAAGGCATACAGACTAGACCGCTGCTCCTAGTTCCCCAGAGTGCCTTGCAGTCTCTTAACCTTAAAACCCTTCCCCAGACCTTCCCTCCCAGCCCCGTGGCCTGTGAGAGCCCAGGGGGCCCCGCCCCACTCTCCCAGTGCTGAGATCAGAGCCAAGTGGAGCTGGGCAGCCAGGCCTTCGCAGGCCCTCCAGAGTGCTCTGTGCATTGATGGGAGGTAATGAGCTGAACACACCTCTCTCTCTTACAGTTTTGTCCCCAGAATTAACCCGGGCCTGGCCAAAGCTCCTGGCCATTGTGCTGGGGGCAACTGCAGGCTTTCTGATTTTTACTGGGTTCTGCATCTTCTGCTGTGTCAAGTGTCGGTACCGAAGGGTGAGTGAGCCCCCCAGACCTTTCTCGCTCCCACAACACACACATAGCAACAAGGGTATCCTGCCTACGTGACCTGCTTCTGCTGTTTCTCTCTGTCCACCACTGAGTTCCCTTACTGCCGACTGGGCTCTATCCCAGATCCCAGGGAGGGGAGAGGCTGGAAGGAGTAGAGTTAACTCGGGGACAGATGGCCTCAGCCACAGTATCTGCTTCTCCTCTCCCAGCTTTCCCCACTCCCCCCTCCAAGGGGCACCTCCCTTCTGGAGGCCTGGGACCCTCACAACTCCCCTCCTTCTTCCTGGACAGCGCCAGGCAGAGCGGATGTCTCAGATCAAGAGACTCCTCAGTGAGAAGAAGACCTGCCAATGCCCCCAGTAAGGAACTGGGGAGGGGGAAGAAGGGTGCTGAGAATGGGAGGGCTGAGAGGAGGGCAGGAGGGGGAAAGAAGAGAGGGCAGGGGAGGAGGAGGAAGGGAGGGAGAGGTGAGGAGGTGGGGCTAAGGGAGGTGATGGAGGGAGAAAGGTGCAAAGGGATGGCTGAGGAGGTAAGAAGCAAACAGAAGGTGAAAGGAGGATGTGGCCAGCAACTGGGCCCAGAGGCCGTCACCATACTGGAAGAGAAAAGGGGTCTGGGAGCCATGGAGGTTCTAGAATTCAAAGGAGTCGGGGAGGAACAGATTTGCTCCACTTATTCTTTTTTCCTGCAGTCGATTCCAGAAAACATGTAGTCTCATTTGAGGCACCAGGCCAAGGGGAGCTTTCCACTCACAGCCTCCCCAGCTGTCTACCCTGCATTTGCTCTGGGCTCCTGGGCCTGTGGACCAGATGAATGTAGCAGATCCCAGCGCCTCTGGCATCTCCTGCCAGAGTTGGCCATCGAGTCTCTTCTTCCAGAGACTTACTCACGCTACTGCTTCCCCATTCCCTTTTTAGTTTAACCCTGACCCTTCTTTGATTATTTCTTGTCAACTCTCTCCCTCACTGTCCACTTGGATGCCAAGGGAACATGCAGGACCAGCCCTGCCTGGCCTGGAGTGTGAGGCTGGATGTCAGAAGCACAAAGCACAGGACTGTCATTTTACATGGAAGAACCTTGGGATCAGAGAGGGCAAGGACTAGTACACGATCACACAGCCAGTCAAAGACAGATCCAGAGCTAAAGGCTCCACTGTTCCATTCTGACACACACCCAAGTACACAGCTCATACTTGTGCACAAACACAATTCCTTATCACCCAAATAGCACACTCAGTGTATAAACCAGTTTCCTATCCTTTGTCTGTTTAAACCTTATGAAAATCCTACAAGGCTGATAGTGACAGGACCAAGATCAGCATCTACAGGTTATAGATCAGAAATGGAATTCAGAGAGGTCATATGATTGTCCAAGGTCACAAAGCTGGTAAGTACTGGAGTCGCAACTGGCCCAGACTGCTTGACCCCTAGTTCTATCACTGTTTCTTGAACATAGTAACAAATGTCTCACAGATCTCTGCAGCTGGCTAGTCACAGATGCCCAGTATGTATGTTAGGATTCACAGGAGCATACCCCCTCAGGGAGGGCCTGCTTCAGAGAGTCAGGAACATGGAGGAGGGCCTCCCTACCTAAAATATTTGCTTCATTACTGGCTGGAGGCAGATCCTGTTACTAGAGGACAAAGCCTTCTGTTCTAATCAGAGCACAGACTGGGAGCACAGACTTTGTAGGAGAGAGTAACTAGTGACCCACCACTCACCTTGTGCAGAACTTTCTAGAAGGTGATCTTTGCCAGGGGTATGGGATGGGCACTGGCCTGAGAGTAAGCCCTTCGAGAGGACTTCCTGTGAAGGGTGATAGCACTGGGCACCCCAGTCCGCCCCACCCTGCCCTACACACTCCTTTGTCCTTCCCCCAAACCATTCAGGATACAGGAAAATTAAGGTTACATGTATCCCTCCTCTTTTTCTTGATCCAGTTCTCTCAGGGTCCCTGGGCTCCTCTGCCTCCCCTTCCATTCTTTTCTCACCATCTCCCACAGTCCCTGTGCTCTAATCCTTTCTTCTCTGCTTGCCTCTTCCAAGAACACCCAACTGCTGCCAGAGCTCCCCACTGCTCGCTTTGTATCCCTGCCTACTCCCCGTGCCTAGCTCCCTGAGCTGACAGAAAATACAATAAACTTACTGTAAAGAACATGCTCTTCTTCATTTGTGTGTGTGCGTGTATGTGTGAGAGAGGTGTGTGTGTGTGCGTGTATGTGTGAGAGAGGTGTGTGTGTGTGCGCGCGGGCGCGCTGGTCTCTGAGGACCCAGAATCTTCAGAGCAGGGTTTGCCAGGCTTGCGCCAGGAAGAAGAGGTTTCTCTAGAGAAAAAAATCCTTTGGAGACTAACTGCCCACCTACCCACCCCCAAAGGGCCCTGCACATGTGTGTGTGAGGCTAAGGCTTTGTAGTCACGCGTGTGTGATGCACTGAGGGGGGAGAGTCCGTAGGGGTGTGTGTTTTCCACACCTGTGTAGGGCTGTGGTGGAGAGCAAGGACCATGAGAAACTGTCATGTGCACATGCAAATTGTGTGTGTCTCCAGAAGGAGTGTGAGTTTGTGTTCCAGGAGGTGCGTGTGTGCCCCGACCCCACAAGCAGCCCAGCTGCAGCGCTCCCACCCCTCACTGCCCACAGCCTCCATCCAGCACAGGCCCCTCGGAGCTGCACCCCAGGCACAGCCCTCACACAGATACACACGGTGACACATGCTGTCATGCTTTCTCCTTCTGGAACAGCTAGCTCCTCAGTCCCTGAACACCACCAGCTGCCTCTAGGAGCTTGTGTTCATGTTGAAAACGGGATAGGGTGGGGGTAGGACACCAACCATTTCACCAATGAAGTCGGCTCCCCGCCATGCTCCTCGCCCCCTCCCTCTCGGCGCCTTCCTTGCCCCTCCTCCTGCAAGTCACCACCGTCCACTTCCCCGCCCTACACTCGTCCCCCTTCCCCCAGAGCAGCTCGCCTTCGGTCCTCAACCCGGGGCTCAAGGGCTGGAGGACTCAGGGAGACAGGGCTTGGGGGAGTCCCCAGGGGCAGAGACGGAGTGCGCGGCGGGCAAAGCGGAGAGGCTGGGACCAGGGGGAGGGCGGGAGGCCAGGAGTGGGGGGAGGGGAGGGAAGAGGAGAGCGGGCGAGCGGAGCAGGCGGCCCCGGGAGCCCAGCGCGCGGCGTCGGGAGTACGGTCTCCAAGGTAGTGCTGGGCGCAGCCCGAGGTAAGCCGACCCCTGCCCTGTCCCCAACGGTCTCTTCCCCTCTCCCCTCCACCCCCAGCTGCCGCCTCTCCCCTCCGACCGGCCCCTCCTCCCAGCCACCTGCTGTTTCTGCCCCGGAGAACCCGGTAGGCAGCAGGAGGAAGGAGCCACCTGCTCTTACGCCTTCACCCCGAAGAGCGAGAGACCCCTCTTCACCCTGGAGTCCCCCAGATCCTTTCTCTCACCTTCCTGTAATTTTTCCCTGCCCTTCACCTCCTTCTCTCTGTCCTTCAGATCCTTCCTGTCTTCTTCCCTCTATGATTCCCCTGTCATTCTTCCTGAGCCCACCGGGTGGGCCTAGGTGGGGATGAGTGGAAAAGGGGCCCTGGTTGTCCGGGAGGAAAGTGGGGGAGGCGCTCCTGACCAATTCTTTCCACCTCCCTCTGGCTGGCCATTGCCATGGCAACTAGGGTGTCCTGGGCTCCAGAGAGGAGACAAAGGTTGTGGGTGGACTAGGACCTCTCCAGGAAAGCAAGGGTCTGAGGTTCTTTCACAAGAAATAAACCCTCCCACTGCTGTGTCTCATTTCTCTCCAATTTACCCCAAAGCCATTATGCCCATCCTTCCTGCATCCGCTGTTTATTTAAGGTTGCACCTGATTTCCTCTTAGCCCCCTCTCCAGGGCTTACTGAAGCTCAGCATCATAAAACTCAGGACTATCCTCCCTCCCATCAAAGGGGAACTGAGGCTGGGGCACGGGAGGAAAGACTCAAGGTCTACGGTGGGAGGCAGCCCCTTAGCAAACATTGAGCTTTTCTTCTGCGCCTCCCTATTCCCTGCTGTCTCCCTCCCTCCCTCCAAATCCTCTTCTCCAGGGGTCGCTGGGCTTTTCCTTCTATTTTCAGATACTATCACTTTGCCCCCTCTTTCTTTCTCTTCTGCTCAAACTCTTCTCCTTCCTCCTAGTTCCCCCTCTTTCCATTTCTGGATGCTTCTGATGTCAGCGGTTTCCCCGCCTTCAGGTTCCCTAGTAGTCTCCCCTCGGTCCCAGACTCCTTTATCCCATTTCCCTGATTCCTGGTGAGCTGAAGGGAAATCAGGGGGCATGGGGAAATGGGACTGAGCACCAAGACCACCATGATCCCGGGAGCCTGAAAGGTTGGGGAGGGGGTTGTAATACCATATCCCAGTTTACTGTGAACCTTCAAGAAGAAACAGCTCATACATCTGCCATCAGCAGCTCCCAAGAGGGATTCTGGGGAGTGAAGAAGGGGTTGAGCAGCACTGAGCAGGGGGTATGAGAAGAAGGGATTTGAGAGTGCCAGAGGTAGGGAAAGGGCTGAAAAGGGATGGGAGACAGGTGGGCAGAAAACCTTCTTTCCTGGAGGTCTGGAAAACAAGGCTTTTATCTGTGTGGGGTGTTCCAGCAGCCATCTGATTTAAGGCAGGAGAATGTTCTGAATAAATGACCTCATGACCCCTAATAATCAGTCATTTCTATAGTTTCAAGAGAAGGGGAGCACGAGACACCAGTTGGAGACCAACCTAAGCCCTACCTGTGCCCTCCCCTTTCCACATCTCATCTCTCCTTTGCATCTGTCCAGGTGGCTGAGCCTCACCTCTACACCCCTTGGGGCATCTGGAAGATCCCCAACTGGTCAAGAACCAGAGGAAGAAGAGAACTGCAAGTCCCAGCATGGGGCCCGAGCTCTCCAGCCACCCTCATAGTTGAGAAAGTAGCCAGCGCGCCTCCTCAACGACAGGGATACTTCAGGAAGGGTCTCAGCCAATATGGAGGCTGAGGACCACCTCTGCTGACCCCCAGTCTCTCCCCCTGCCCTCCACACCTGACCTTAGTTGGGTCAGTCATGCAATGCTGAGCACTAGGGTGGGCTTAGGGGCTACTTGCCTCACTACAGGGCAAGGACTGTGGGCATCATGGGGGTGTGTGTGAGTGGGGCTCCTGGGTGAGACCTAGCCCCCACCCCCAGGAGTTTAAAGGGGGTGGGGGGGGCCAAGGATAGAATGGCTCGGGGCGGGGCAGGGGCAGAGGAGGCCTCCCTGCGCTCAAACGCGTTGTCCTGGCTGGCCTGTGGGCTCCTGGCTCTGCTGGCCAATGCCTGGATCATCCTCAGCATCTCTGCCAAGCAGCAGAAACACAAGCCACTAGAGTTGCTGCTCTGCTTCCTGGCCGGCACACACATACTCATGGCAGCTGTGCCCCTTACCACCTTCGCTGTGGTGCAGCTCCGACGCCAGGCTTCCTCCGACTATGACTGGAATGAAAGCATCTGCAAGGTCTTTGTGTCCACTTACTACACACTGGCCCTGGCCACCTGCTTCACAGTCGCCTCACTCTCCTACCATCGCATGTGGATGGTGCGTTGGCCTGTCAACTATCGCCTCAGCAATGCCAAGAAGCAGGCACTGCATGCTGTCATGGGCATCTGGATGGTCAGCTTCATCCTCTCCACTTTGCCCTCCATTGGCTGGCACAACAACGGTGAGCGCTACTATGCCCGAGGCTGCCAGTTCATAGTTTCCAAGATTGGCCTCGGCTTTGGCGTCTGTTTCAGCCTCTTGCTACTTGGGGGCATTGTCATGGGGCTGGTCTGTGTGGCTATTACCTTCTACCAGACGCTGTGGGCCAGGCCCCGGAGGGCTAGGCAGGCCTGGAGAGCAGGGGCTGGGGGTGGGGCTAAGGGGAGTGGGCCAGGGGGCTTGGGTACAAGGCCAGCCTTTGAGGTGCCAGCCATTGTGGTGGAAGATGCCCGAGGGAAGCGGCGGTCCTCGCTGGATGGCTCCGAGTCGGCCAAGACATCCCTGCAGGTCACCAACTTGGTCAGCGCCATCGTCTTTCTCTATGACTCACTCACAGGGGTGCCCATCTTGGTGAGATTGGGGTCCCCCTCCTTTTTTCCCCAAATTAGTCCCCAGCACGATCACCTGACCTCCAACTCCATCATCCATCTTCAGTCCTCTACCCATCCCCACTCCATTTGTGAGCCCCCATCTCTATCATTCACCCTCTGGTTCCTATTACCCCCAGCTCCATCATTTGTCTTCCAGTTCCCACTGCTCAACTCCATCAGCCATCCTTCAGCCAACTACCTAACCTCCAGCTCCATCATCCATCCTGAGGCTCTGTTACTTAGCTACTCCCACCCCTGACCTATTATCCAGCTGCTAAACTCCACTTTCTATTCCCAAATTCCCTCTGAGCACTCCTGGGTGGAAAGCCAGCACCCCAACTTTTTGCATCCTTATGTGGTCCTTGAGAATTGTTTTCTGTCTTCAGGTTTACTATATCACCCCTGCTCCTCACCCAGAGCTTTGCTCTAGTACCCTCCCCTGACCTTCCTTTGAGTCTATCCCTTCCCTTCTATTCATCCTGTCTCCACCTCCAACTTTGCTTCTGTCATGATCAGATGTGATCCGGGCCATTCATTCCTTCCTGCCTTCTTGCCCACCAGCTGGATACCAGATCTGGGGTCAAGTGGGCCCATGGGCTCTGGGCCCTGACCCGGCGCCATTCCCCATCCTCCCACCAGGTGGTGAGCTTCTTTTCCCTTAAGTCGGACTCGGCTCCCCCATGGATGGTGCTGGCTGTGCTGTGGTGCTCCATGGCACAGACGCTGCTGCTACCCTCCTTCATCTGGTCCTGCGAGCGCTACCGCGCCGACGTGCGCACGGTGTGGGAGCAGTGCGTGGCTATCATGTCCGAGGAGGACGGCGACGACGGTCAGAAGAGGGACCGGGCATCGACTCCCTTTTTTTACCCCTTTCTACCAGCCCTTCTCTCTGCTGAGAGGGCAACCCTGGAGTGCCCCCTACTGGACAGAACCTGCACCGTCCCCGGGCTGACTCCAGGCTCCCCTTTCCCTAATCACATGCCACGACGAAAACTCACGGCTTCCTTCTGCACTGAGGCCTCCCTCCAAGGGGCATCGGTTCCCCTCTGGAAGTCTACACTACTCAGCTCTGCCTCCGCCAAGCAGAGTGCCTGAGAAACAGTCTAGAGCCCTAACAACCATAAAGGAAGGACGTAGAACTAAGGGAAAGTTAAGCTTCCTGAAAGGGACCCAGCTATAGGGATAGCCTTTTGGGGAAGGGCGGAAGGGGATGTCATGCCTCTAGTATTCGTATATGCCTGATGCACTAGGGATTCAGCATTGAATGCCACAAACCACTCTTACTTTCCTATTGGAGCTTACAGAGTAGTGGGAACAGAAAGCTTTCTCCGGGAAACCTATAAAGAGGGTGGAAGCTTTTAAATGGGAGTGGGGAGTGGTGAGCATTCCCTGCCTGTAACCACTCTACCCCTTTTCTCTCCTAGATGGGGGCTGTGATGACTATGCAGATGGCCGAGTGTGCAAAGTTCGCTTTGATGCTAATGGAGCCACAGGACCAGGGGACCCCGCCCAGGTGAAGCTGCTGCCTGGGAGGCATATGCTCTTTCCCCCTCTTGAGAGGGTCCACTACCTACAGGTATGAGACTAGGGAATATGCCTCCTATTTTGCGTTTCCCCTCATTACTTTTTTCCAGTCTCTTTTATCCATCCCCCCCTCCCCCAGCCCTGGCTATTTAGGGCACATAAGAGGTAGGAAAAAGAAAGGCACAGCAAGAGAAACTCCTTCAGACCTCTCAGAACCAGGTTTGCCCATCGGAGGATGTTTTGCAGTTTAAGGGGGGTGGAGCCCTCTTGCAGAGCCCCCACTTTGGCCCCTGCCTCTCCCCCCTTTGTGCCTGCAGTAACTCTGGTCTACTTGCTCCTCTCCCCAGGTCCCTTTGTCCCGCCGTCTATCCCATGATGAGACCAACATCTTCTCTACTCCTCGGGCCCCAGGCTCCTTCCTGCACAAGTGGTCATCCTCTGATGACATACGGGTCCTCCCAGCCCAGAGCCGAGCCCTGGGGGGCCCTCCTGAATACCTGGGACAAAGACAAAGGCTGGAGGATGAGGAGGAGGCTGAAGGTGGAGGGCTCGCCAGCCTTCGACAATTCCTGGAGGGTGGGGCTCTGGGGGCTGGGGGGTCAAGGGGTCCTGGCTTTTTCCGGGAGGAGATCACCACCTTCATTGATGAGACACCTCTGCCTTCTCCAACTGCCTCTCCTCGCCGGCCCAGGCCACTGGGCCTCTCACCCCGCCGACTCTCCCTTGGGTCCCCTGATAGCAGAGCCATTGGACTTCCTTTGGGGCTAAGTGCAGGGAGACGCTGCTCCCTGACAGGAGGTGAGGAGAGTTCAAGAGCTTGGAAAGGATCATGGGGACCAGGTAACCCCATTTTCCACCAACTGACCCTGTGAGCCCAAGTGGGCCTGCTGTATGCAGAGGAGGGGGCCTGGGTGTGTAACACCTCCTTCTGGCTCTGAGCCTAGGGTAGCTGCTACCAGACTCCAGGGAGATGGGCACTGGGTCTGGGGCCCGGGAGCCCCCACTGTCTCCTCCAAGTGACCAGATGTCCTATTCACTTTCCAACACCCCTAGTAAAATGTATTAAAGTCTGAAGTGTTACCATGGAAACCTTTGTGTGCAGTGTACTATGGAGGCAAAGGGTATATGGTCAGAGGCTTGGGGGGGGGGGAGTGGCTAATAGAGGACAAAATAAAGCAAGGGCAGTGGACAGAGGCACAGAAATACCTACAGAGAAAGACAAACAAACTTAAACATGCAGATACACACAGAGAAGGGCGTATAAGAGCATCTCGGCCCTGGCCGGTTGGCTCAGCGGTAGAGCGTCGGCCTAGCGTGCGGAGGACCCGGGTTCGATTCCCGGCCAGGGCATACAGGAGAAGCGCCCATTTGCTTCTCCACCCCTCCGCCGCGCCTTCCTCTCTGTCTCTCTCTTCCCCTCCCGCAGCCAAGGCTCCATTGGAGCAAAGATGGCCCGGGCACTGGGGATGGCTCTGTGGCCGCTGCCTCAGGTGCTAGAGTGGCTCTGGTCGCAACATGGCGACACCCAGGATGGGCAGAGCATCGCCCCCTGGTGGGCAGAGCGTTGCCCCCTGGTGGGCGTGCCGGGTGGATCCCGGTGGGGCGCATGCGGGAGTCTGTCTGACTGTCTCTCCCTGTTTCCAGCTTCAGAAAAAATGAAAAGGAAAAAAAAAAAAAAAAAAAAAGAGCATCTCATGCTGGGGGGCATGGGGAATCACTGGTTTGGGGTGTGAAGGATCTTTGTTCAGATATGTAGAGGTTGTTTGAGTGTGACCCTATCCCCCATGCCTCTTTCCCCCAAATCCATGTAAGGGCCCAATTACTGGTCAGGAAAGGGATTGGGCCTGATTTAATAATCACAAGCCTGGAATTTACACTCCTCCATGCTGCATTCTGAGGCTCTTTTCCTGGTCCCAAGAGTGGAGCCGAACACAGCTAAAGCAGTGACTTCCATCCCATGGGCCTCAGGGTCTGACCTCAATGGTCCTAGGAGACTCATCACTCACTCTTCCAAAGCACCAGGCCCGCTCCTTCTTCAGTTCGGCCGGCCCGTCGCGCCCTCCTCTTGTCCCACACTACCCCATTCGTCTTAAAGACCGCTTTCTTCACTTTCTGTCAGGCTCCCTCTGAACTCTCTGTCGCTCGTACTGGCCTCTCCCAAGGTTGGGTTTCGGCTCCATCTTTGGCTCAGCTCATTCATTCCTCTCTCTTCCTTTCCTCCCTCCTCTCTATCTCTCTTTCCTTTCCCCTCCCTCTCCCTGCCCCCGTTCCTCTCTCTCTCCCTCTCTGCTCCCGCATTTCCCTTCGGCAGCCGCCGGAGGCTCGAGCACCATGCTCCAGCTCCTCCGCTTGCTGCCGCTCCTGCTCCTGCTGCCTCCCCCGGGATCCCCCGAGCCCCCCGGCCTGGCCACGCTGTCCCCCGGGGCGCCCCCCCAGGCCCCTGATTTGCTCTACGCCGACGGGCTGCGCGCCTACTCGGCGGGGGCCTGGGCATCGGCGGTGGCACTGCTGCGGGAGGCGCTGCGGAGCCAGGCGGAGCTGGGCCGCGCGCGGCGGGACTGCGGGGCTCACTGCGCTGCCGAGCTCGGGGCTGCGCTCCCTGCCTCCCCGGGGCCTGCCGCCCCGCCGGGCCAAGAGCCCAGGGCCTGGGAGAGGCTGCTGCTCCGTGCCACGCTGCGCCGCGCGGAATGCCTGAGCCAGTGCGCGTTGCGAAGGCTGGGTCCCGGGGGCGCGGCGCGGCTCCGCGTGGGGAGCGCGCTGCGGGATGCCTTCCGCCGCCGAGAGCCTTACAACTACCTGCAGAGGGCCTACTACCAGGTGCGCCAGCCGCCGGGGCCGACGGTGGGGTCCTGCCCCGACCCACGTCGCTGTCCTACTTTTGCTTACCAGGAGAGGGCGGGTTGCCAGAGCCAGGGCTCGGGTGGGGCTGTAGGGGGCGATCAACAGACCTCTCCTTTTGAGTAGATCTTCCAAAATCACAACCGGGACCCACTGAAGTCTCAGAGGGACAGGCTAAGGGAGAGTGCGAGCCAGGTTGGAATGGGATGGGAGTCATGAAGCAGGGTGGAAGCAGATCGAAGATGGAAGGGTCCTGACATCCTAGTCTGCCCCTCTGAGACCTATTTGGGGGTGAGGGCTGCCCCTTCCTAGGGATGAAGCCAAGGAGTTAGGGGCAAAACTCGCAGCTGGACGGGAAGTATGGGAAGGGCGGTGAGCGCGAGACTTTCCTTGGGGCAGGAGGGAGCTTGGGGAAGGTAACAGGAAGAGGGCCAGGCTCGGAAGGCCCGTGAGAAGGATGTTTGGGGGTGCAGTTTGGGGCGGGGCAGTGGACACTGCGCAGCTACTGGGACAGTAGCTGTCTGTTGTCTACGTGGCTGGGGACGGGGGCTGGTCACACACCTCAGCTCAGGGTCCTAGAGACCTACGGGTTTTGCTGGTCACTCAGGTCTCCCCTACTTACCACGTTAGGTAGCCATCACTTCCACCTTGTCTCCCAAACTGAGGGCCCTCTGCCTTCAGTCCCACTGACTTCAAAGTCTTCAGACTCCCATTCCTTAGCCACCAGACTCCTGAGAGTGCCAGCATACTGGTGTCCAGGGACCTGGAGCTTGGGAGGTGGGCAGTTCTGACTGACAAGTCTTCCAGAAGGTGTGTGTCTGGGTGGGAGGCTGGTGAGAGGCAGAGGTCTGACACCCACACCTCAGGGCACTGACTCCCTCTTCCTTCCTGCTTCTCAGCTGAAGAAGTTGGACTTGGCAGCAGCAGCAGCTCACACCTTTTTTGTAGCAAACCCCACACACCTGCAGATGCGGGAGGACATGGCTAAGTACCGACGTATGTCTGGGGTTCGGCCGCAGAGCTTCCGGGACCTGGAGACACCCCCACACTGGGTGAGACCCTCAGCAGGATCCCTATCCTTCCCCAGCCCTCGACCAATAGGATATGTCATACAAGCTTCCCTGGACTGCGGCCCTATGTGTCCTGGGCATCAGGAGATCTGGGTACCGTTCTCAGTAACCCTGGATGGGGAGTCCCTCTCTGGGACTTAGTTTGCTTCCTGAGGATCACTAAAATCCCATGTTCTAACATTCTGATCCTGAGGCCCACCCCTGTCTTCCCAAAATGAAATGGGAACCTGGAGTCCATGCCCCAAATGATACCAACACCCTTTTCCTTCTTTCTATGTCCCAATCTTGTTTGGTACCCCCTGCCCCAGGATCTCAGGTGACTGACCACTCCCCTCTCCAACAGGCAGCCTATGACTCAGGCCTGGAGCTACTGGGGCGCCAGGAGGCAGGACTGGCACTGCCCAGGCTCGAGGAGGCCCTGCAGGAGAGCCTGGCTCAGCTGGAGAGCTGCCGGGCTGGCTGTGAGGGGCCTGAGGAACATCAAAGGGAGGAAGAGGAAGAAACTGGGAGCCAAGGGGGCCTCTATGAGGCTATTGCAGGTAAGAAGATGGGAGGAGGGTGACAGGCTCACAGTTCTAGAAGGAGCATGACAAGCTGAATAGCTTATGTGTGTCCTCCACAGGGCAGTGGATCCGGGTCCTGCAGTGCCGGCAGCGCTGTGTGGGGGACATAGCCACACGGCCTGGGCGCAGCTTTCCTGTCCCTGACTTCCTTCCCAGCCAGCTGAGACGGCTGCATGAGGCCTATGCTCAGGGTCAGTTGGGGAAGGGTGAGCCCTGGGGGTGATGAATTGGAAACAGGGAAAGTGAAGGTTTGTCTTTGATGGCATCCTGAGCCTCATCTCTTCATCCCTCCCGTGTGTCTCTGGATCTGTAGTTGGTCAGGGCTCCATGGGGACCGTCACTTCTGGAGGACTCTAACTTGCTTTCCTTTGGTGCCACTGTGGAAAGCTCAGGAGATGGGCCACAGGGCTCCTTCTGCCCTTGCTGCTTCTCACCTTCCTCTATTCTCTCCTCTCTTCCTCTCCTTTGAACTCTGACCATTCAGCTCAGGTATGTTTGAGTAAGTTTTGAAAAGAAGTGGTGGAGGAGCATGTCTGCGGTGGGTGGGGGTGGAGGACGAGGGTTTGGAGTTGGTTGGCATTGGGAGATCACCTTTTCAGGCTCTGCCTCTGTCTACCTGTCATCGCTGCCTCTGTCCGGGGATCATTGCCATTCTCAGTCTGTGTGCCCCACTCCACCCTATTGTTCTGTCTCCAGTGGGGAATATGTCCCAGGCTGTGGAAAATGTCCTGAGTGTCCTGCTCTTCTATCCGGAGGATGAGGTTGCCAAGGAAGCTCTGAACCAGTACCAGGCCCAGCTGGGAGAGCCGAGACCCAGCCTCGGGCCAAGAGAGGTACATCTCCCCAACCACTTACTCTGTGAGGTAGCCCTAAATCAAACAAATGTACCTGAGCAGTAACCCGGACTCTGTCCCCCTATTCTGGCCCAAGCACTCTAGTCACCAGAGACAACCCCAAGTTCAGCTCTGACTTGTCTCCACACCCTGCTACCCACTTCAAACCCCTTCTGAGTCCAAGTGCCAACCCATGCCTCTTCCCTTAACGTCACCCTTGCCTGCCCCCACCCTATACACACAGAATCCTCCTCCCATTTGAGCCCAGATGTCCTGAAGCTGCTGAGGGAGGAAAGTTGAGTGGAGAGGCATGGTGAAGTGTTTATGGAGCATGCAGGTTGTCCCCTAGAACCGGGGCTGCCCTGCTCTCCTCCAGCTTTAACTTCCTTGTCCCACTTAACTTCTTGTCTCACCCCCTGCTCCCTGCCATTCACCCTGCCCCAGGACGTCCAGCACTTTGTCCTTCGATCCCTGGGGGAGAAGAGACAACTGTACTATGCCATGGAGCACCTGGGGACCAGCTTCAAGGATCCTGTGAGTAACTTCACTTCTCTCCATCTCACTCCCACATATAAAGCTCTTAGACTGCCTGACCAAGTGGTGGTGCAGTGGATACAGCATTAGCTTGGGATGTTGAGACCCAGGTTCAAAACCTCAAGGTCGGCCCTGGCCGGTTGGCTCAGTGGTAGAGCGTCGGCCTGGCATGCAGAAGTCCCGGGTTCGATTCCTGGCCAGGGCACACAGGAGAAGCGCCCATCTGCTTCTCCACCCCTCCCCCTCTCCTTCCTCTCTGTCTCTCTCTTCCCCTCCCACAGCGAGGCTCCATTGGAGCAAAGATGGCCCGGGCGCTGCGGATGGCTCCTTGGCCTCTGCCCCAGGCACTAGAGTGGCTCTGGTCGCAACAGAGCGATGCCCCGGAGGGGCAGAGCATCGCCCCCTGGTGGGCAGAGCTTCACCCCTTGGTGGGCGTGCCGGGTGGATCCCGGTCGGGCGCATGCGGGAATCTGTCTGACTGTCTCTCCCTGTTTCCAGCTTCAGAAAAAAAAACAGGAAAACTCCCCCCCAAAAAAATACAAAACCCCCCCCCCAAAACCTCAAGGTCGCTGGCTTGAGCATGGGCTCATCCAGCTTGAGCGTGGGGTCATTGACTTGAGCGTGGGATAATAAACATGACTCCATGGTCGCTAGCTTCAGCCCAAAGGTCGCTGGTTTGAAGCTCAAGGTCGCTGGCTTGAGCAAGGGGTCACTGGCTCAGCTGGAAGCCCCCCCCACCGCCCCCAGTCAAGGCAGATATGAGAAAGCAATCAATGAACAACTAAAGTGCCACAACAACAAGTTGATGCTTCTCATCTCTCTCCCTTCTTGGCTATCTTTGTCTGTCTGTCTGTCTGTCTCTCTCGTAAAAAAATTAAAAAGCTCTTAGACTAGCACTTGGCAAATAGTGCTATGTAAATTGTTTTTCTTGTTGTTATGACAGGGTTTGGCCCAGGTCCCAGGGCTGTTCCCTCCACCTGGCCCCCTGGACGCAGGAGAACCTTAATGTGGTAGTTCAGAGTCTAATATCAAGGATCAAGGCTGGACTTTGTGGGTGATGGTGCTTTTCTTGTCTGTTCCAGGATCCCTGGACTCCAGCAGCTTTCATCCCTGAGACACTTAGAGAAAAGCTCAGGTAGGAGATGCCAGTGGTGGGAGGGGCTTGCCCTGAGCTGGAAGGTGACAGACGGGGTCCTGGGAGGCTGGGTCTGGGCAAGATGGATCTGGACTGGTCTATGCATCCACTGAGTATGTCTTTCACCCCTGAGAGAGGATCAAGAGCAGCGGCCTTGGGACCATGAACCTCCACAGCCAAAGCCCTTGACAGACTGGAAGGGTAAGTTCCTGGGAGAGCAGGAGTCAGGAGCCTGGAGGGTCTGGGGCCTGTCAGCTAGGGCTACTGCTTGGCCTGCCTACAGGGGACCCTCAATCCCCTCTGCCTGTCCTTTCCCCTACAGATGTCCTCCTCCTGGAGGGAGTAACCCTGACCCAGGATGCAAAACAGCTGAATGGGTCGGAGCGGGCGGTGCTGGATGGCCTGCTCACCCCAGCAGAGTGTGGGGTGCTGTTGCAGCTGGCCAAGGTAAGGAGACCTGTGAGCAGGTGGCACAGCTGGCTAGTAAGGGACTCCAGGCACAGCTGCCTGCTTCCTTGTTCTTGACCTGTCCCCTTTTCTGCCTCCTCTGGTTCTCCAGCGGGAACTGGGCTTGCCACTGCCTCACTGCTGTGGATAAGTTCCTGTTCCTCTCAACTTAGAGGGCATGGGGTGGATGTTCTTGACAAATGAATTTTGTTAGAAGTTGATAGGAAGAACAAAACAAAACAAAGAACATAAAGGCATAAAAAAGTGTGAGTATGCAGGTAAGGATCCCTTGCAGTTTTTTTGTTTGTTTGTTGTTGTTGTTTTTTACAGAGACAGAGAGAGAGTCAGAGAGAGGGATAAATAAACAGGGACAGACAGACAGAAACGGAGAGAGATGAGAAGCATCAATCATTAGTTTTTTGTTTTTGTTTTTTAAAGATTTTATTTATTGATTTTTAGAGAGAAAAGACACAGAGAGAGAAAGTGGGGGAGGAGCAGGAAGCATCAACTCATAGTTGTTTCTGGTATGTGCCTTGACCAGGGAAGCCCGGGGTTTTGAACCAGAGACCTCAGCATTCCAGCTCGGGGCTCTATCCACCACGCCACCACAGATCAGGCATCAATCATTAGTTTTTCGTTGCGCGTTGCAACACCTTAGTTGTTCATTGATTGCTTTCTCATATGTGCCTTGACCATGGACCTTCAGCAGACCGAGTAACCCCTTGCTGGAGCTAGCGACCTTGGGTTCAAGCTGGTGGGCTTTTCGCTCAAACCAGATGAGCCCATGCTCAAGTTGGAAACCTCGGGGTCTCGAACCTGGGTCCTCTGAATCCCAGTCCAACGCTCTATCCACTGCGCCACTTTCTGGTCAGGCTCCCTTGCAGTTTTGTTATTGGCTGGGCTGATGGTTCAGTGGACACACAGACTTCTTTTTCTACCCATTGAATTCCCTCCTAGTTTGGGTTGAGTGATCCATATTCACCAGAGTGAGTCTGCCATTTTTTTCCCCCAAGTTAGAAGTGAGGAGGCAGTCAGACAGACTCCTGCATGCCGGGATCCACCTGGCATGCCCACTAGGGGGCAATGCTCTGCCCATCTGGGGCATTGCTCCATTGCAACCAGAGCCATTCTAGCACCTGAGGTGGAAGCCATGGAGCCGTACTCAGCGCCCAGGCCAACTTTGCTCCAATGGAGCCCTGGCCACGGGAGGGGAAGAGAGAGACAGAGAGGAAGGAGAGGGGGAGGGGTGGAGAAGCAGATGGGCGCCTCTCCTGTGTGCCTTGGCCAGGAATTGAACCCAGGACTTCCACACACTGGGTCAATGCTCTACCGTTGAGCCAACCGGCCAGGGTGAGTCTGCCATTTTATAAAGCATCAATCCTTTTTTTTAAATTGATTTTTAGAAAGATAGAGAAAGGGGAGAGAAGTGGGAAGCATCAACTCATAGTAGTTGCTCCCCGTATGTGCCTTGACCAGACAAGCCCAGGGTTTCAAACTGGCGACCTCAAGTGTTCCAGGTTGACACTTTATCCACTGTGCCACCACAGGTTAGGCTGAAGCATCAATCCTTATTCTAGGCTAGCACACTCTCTTTGAGTGTGTGCTTTGTACTCAAAGCTTCTAGGTTGCAGGGAGGTAGATGAACAGTGACCCTTCATCCAGGAGCTCGCTGTAGAGAGAAGAGATCAGATGTGGAGACACAAAATTAGGGTGGGTGGTAAGTCTGATAAAAGAAATACGTACTGCCTGACCAGGTGGTGATGCAGTGGATAGAGCATTGGACTGGGACACGAAGGACCAAGGTTTGAAACCCTGAGGTCACCGGCTCAGGCACGGGCTCATCTGATTTGAGCAAGGCTCACCAGCTTGAGCCCAAGGTTGCTGGCTTGAGCATAGGTCACTCAGTCTGCTGTAGTCCCCCCAACCCCACAAGGCACATATGAGAAAGCAATCGATGAACACTAAAGTGCCACGACAAAGAATTAATGCTTCTCATCTCTCTTCCTCCCTGTCTGTCTGTCCCTATCTGTCCCTCTCTCTGTCTCTGTCACACACACACACACACACACACACACACACACACACACACACACACACAAAAGAAGTATGTACTCCTTCAAATAGAAGCACTGAAATGCAAAGTCATAGAGCGCTTAGTGTGGGGGGTGGCTTTTTTTTTTTTAATGTGCCTTTACCGCGGGCCTTCAGCAGACCAAGTAACCCCTTGCTTGAGCCAGTGACATTGGGCGCAAGCTGGTGAGCTTTTTTTTTTTTTTTTTGTATTTTTCTGAAGCTGGAAACGGGGAGAGACAGTCAGACAGACTCCCGCATGCGCCCGACCGGGATCCACCCGGCACGCCCACCAGAGGCGACGCTCTGCCCTGGCTCTGTCACTACCAGAGCCACTCTAGCGCCTGGGGCAGAGGCCAAGGAGCCATCCCCAGCGCCCGGGCCATCTTTGCTCCAATGGAGCCTTGGCTACGGGAGGGGAAGAGAGAGACAGAGAGGAAGGAGGGGGGGGGTGGAGAAGCAAATGGGTGCTTCTCCTATGTGCCCTGGCCGGGAATTGAACCCGGGTCCCCTGCACGCCAGGCCGACGCTCTACCGCTGAGCCAACCGGCCAGGGCCTGGTGAGCTTTTTTACTCAAACCAGATGAGCCCTCCCTCAAGCTGGCGACCTCGGAGTCTTGAACCTGGGTCTTCCACATCCCAGTCCGACGCTCTATCCACTGCGCCACCGTCTGGTCAGGCCTTTTTTTTTTTTTTACAGAGACAAAGAGACAGAGAGAAGGATAGACAGGGACAGACAGACAGGAAAGGAGAGATGAGAAGCATCAATCATTAGTTTTTCCTTGCGCATTACGACACCTTAGTTGTTCATTGATTGCTTTCTCATATGTGCCTTGACCGTGGGCCTTCAGCAGACTGAGTAACCCCTTGCTCAAGCCAGCGACCTTGGGTCTAAACGGGTGAGCTTTTTGCTCAAGCCAGATGAGCCTGCGCTTAAGCTGGCAACCTCGGGGTCTTGAACCTGGGTCCTCTGCATCCCAGTCCGACGCTCTATCCACTGTGCCACCACCTGGTCAGGCGGGGGTGGGGGTGGCATTTGAGCTCAGTTGTAAGGATGTGTTAATGAGGCAGAGAAAGGGAGGAGAGTCAGGCTTTGAGGGAGAAGGCCACGGTATTCTGGCAACTGTAGTGGAGCTCAGGGGTTAATAGCATAGGGCAGACCCCACAATGACTACCTGTGTGATGTTGGGCAATGTATTTTAACATCTCTGAACCTAGTGTCCTCATCTATAAAATGGGGCTAAATGCAATGGCTTTGTGATAGTGTTGTTCTGAGGATTAAATGAGTTAGCACATGGTAAAGATCTTAGAAGACTATAGAAAGTGCCCAGTATCTAGCTGTCACTGTTATCATCTGCCTGTATATTATTTGGAAGTGTTATAGGGGAGAGACCCAGAGCTGGAGTCACAAGAGAGATGGTGAAGAGCCCTGTGTACCCTACCAAGGATGGTAGGACAGCTTATTGAAGGATTTAAGGAAGGGGTTGACTTGAGTGTTCCTGTAGAACCTCCAAAGGCAGGGTCTGGAGTCCCCACCATCCTGTAGAACTGGTGGGTCCCTCTAGTGGCAGTGTGGAGAAAAGCAATGGGAGGGGAAAGTAAGGGAGGACCCTGGAGTGATGGAGGAGGGCGCCTGCTTTAGGTTAGGTCCTTATTTCAAGGGAGTGAAGAAAAGGGGACAGATGAGAAATACGTAGTAAATCAAAGACAGAAAAGTTAAGGACTAAATCTGTATGGAAGATGATGGAAGACTGGTCTCCAAGGGTAACTCCCAACATCAGACCTTTCTGTTCCTTGATTACACTAAACTCATTCTGGCCTCAGGACTGCATCACTTGCTACTTCTGCTGCCTGGAACATTTTTCTCTCAGATATTCAAGTGGCTCCTTCATATCATTTGGTTTAAATTCAGATGTCACCTTGTCAACTAGCTGTACTGTAGCCACAAGGTTGTAGCCCTGCGCCTGACCAGGTGGTGGCACAGTGGATAGAGCATCGGACTGGGATGCGGAAGGACCCAGGTTCGAGACCCCGAGGTTGTCAGCTTGAGCGCGGGCTCATCTGGCTTGAGCAAAGAGCTCACCAGCTTGGACCCAAGGTCCCTGGCTCCAGCAGGGGGTTACTCGGTCTGCTGAAGACCCACGGTCAAGGCACATGTGAGAAAGCAATCAATGAACAACTAAGAAGTCGCAACGTGCAACGAGAAACTGATGATTGATGCTTCTCATCTCTCTCCGTTCCTGTCTGTCTGTCCCTGTCTATCTCTGCCTCTGTAAAAAAAAAAAAAAAAAAAAAAAAAAGGTCTTTGTGAGTACTATAAAATATTCTACCAATGCAGTGTCTAAGAAAATTAAAAAAAAAAAAAAAAAAAGGTTGTAGCCCTGCTTATATTTTCTTTCTTTTTTTTTTTAATAGTTTTATTTTATTTTATTTTATTTTTTGTATATTTCTGAAGCTAGAAACGGGGAGAGACAGTCAGACAGACTCCCGCATGCGCCCAACCGGGATCCACCCGGCACGCCCACCAGGGGGTGACACTCTGCCCACCAGGGGGCAATGCTCTGCCCCTCCGGGGCGTCGCTCTGTCGCGACCAGAGCCACTCTAGCGCCTGGGGCAGAGGCCAAGGAGCCATCCCCAGCGCCTGGGCCATCTTTGCTCCAATGGAGCCTCGGCTGCGGGAGGGGGAGAGAGACAGAGAGGAAGGAGAGGGGGAGGGGTGGAGAAGCAGATGGGTGCTTCCCCTGTGTGCCCTGGCCGGGAATCGAACCCGGGACTTCTGCACACCAGGCAGACGCTCTACCAGTGAGCCAACCAGCCAGGACCACCCTGCTTATATTTTCTTTGTAACATTTAACTGAATTGATCTGATTGGTTGGTTTGTTATCTGAAAATATAAACTCCATGAGAACAGGGACCTTTTCATGTTCATAATTGTGTCCCCCGTGCCTAGAACAATGCCTGGCACATAGTAGATGCTCAGTACAAATTTGTTGAATGAATGAATACAAGAATAGAAGGTTAGATGGCTTGCATGACAAAATAGACTCTCAAAGATGAGGTTTAGCCTGACCTGTGGTGGCACAGTGGATAAAGCGTCGACCTGGAAATGCTGAGGTCGCCGGTTCAAAACCCTGGGCTTGCCTGGTCAAGGCACATATGGGAGTTGATGCTTCCAGCTCCTCCCCACCTTCTCTCTCTGTCTCTCTCTCCTCTCTATCTCTTTCTCTCTCCCTTTCTCTCTCCTCTCTAAAATGAATAAATAAAATTTAAAAAAAATTAAAAAAAAAAGATGAGGTTTATATATGGGATAACTAGGTACTGGTACTTTAACTGAGTTTCAAAAAGCAAACAGAAAATAAGTGTCCAAATATGAGGAGATGCCCCCCAGGTGATGACAGTCGTGTAGCTGTTGGGTGATTGGGACTTCGCATCAAGGCTTCTCACATTCTCCAAGAGCGTGTCAGTGGGAAGAGGTCAGAGAGAGATACCTCAGCTGGACTGGCCTATCGAGCTTCCTGCTGGAGTCCTGTCTCCAGATAGACGCCTCTGATCTTTGCTCATCAGGGGTGAATGATCAAGCCGTCCTGCACCCTTTCCCAGCTGTCCCTACCCTCTCAGAGGCCCTTTCCCCACTGCAGGATGCTCGCCAGAGTTCTGGCCCCTCAACCAGTAGGGCTCCAGATCTTTACAAGAGAGTGACAATACAAATGTGAAGATAGTCATTCTCTGGGGAAGGACAGCAGCTCAGGAAAAATAGCCACCAGAGAACTCTGGGAGCTCCTAGCCTCTTCCAGAGAGTGGCAGGGTTGGAAGAAAGGTCTTGTGGTCTGTGGGCACTGAGGTGAGCAGAAGTCCAAGGCTGAAGGACGGTGACTCTAGTCAGCTCCCTTCTATTGTATTTAGGATGCAGCTGAGGCTGGAGCCAGGTCTGGCTACCGAGGCCGCCGCTCCCCTCACACCCCCCACGAACGCTTCGAGGGGCTCACAGTGCTCAAGGCTGCGCAGGTGAGAGAGGAGGTACCCATGTCCTGGTCTGATGCCCAGAACTGGAGAAGAGGATATATAGGAGGCTGGGCGCCAGGGCCTGGGCTTCTCCCATGGAGGGGCTCTCCTGGGACTGAGAGTCCTTCAGTCCTCTGCCCAGGATTGAGGAGGGGTTGTCATGGAGCCAGTGGAAGGAGCATTTGGAGCTGATGGGCAGGCTGGGTCCTGAGATCAAGCCCACCCTCCCATTGCCTCCCTCCTTTCTTGTCCTTCCTGTTGCCTGCAGCTCGCCCGGGCTGGGGCTGTGAGCACTCAGGGTGCTAAGCTGCTTCTGGAGGCGAGCGAGCGTGTGCGGATCCTAACTCAGGCCTACTTCTCCCCGGAACGGCCCCTGCATCTGTCCTTCACCCACCTGGTGTGCCGTACTGCCATCGAAGGTAACTGCTGGGACCCCACTGTTCCTTCCCAGCCTTGGGTCCCTGTGGGGCACTGCATATCCTTAACACCCCCAAACTGTGTGGGTTCATCTTCACTCCTAAAAGATTTTGACTCCTCTGCCCAAGTGGAGGCCTGGCCTCTCTGCTTAGCTGTGACCTCCAAGGTTCAGGGTGGGTGTGGATGGTGGTGGGAGGGAACGGGGGCACAGAGACATTCCCCAGGCCCCTGTACTTTCTAGGGGAGCAAGAGCAGCGCATGGACCTGAGTCACCCGGTGCACGCCGACAACTGCGTCCTGGACCCTGACACCGGAGAGTGCTGGCAGGAACCCCCAGCCTACACTTATCGGGACTACAGGTGGGCAGCCCCTCCAGCGACCAGGCAGGTGGGCCTGGGTCGGGATCTCACTGCCTCCTGTCTTCCTCCTCCAGTGGACTCCTCTACCTCAATGATGACTTCCAGGGCGGGGACCTGTTCTTCACAGAGCCCAATGCCCTTACTGTCAGGGTAAGTGGGGTGGGGGTTGGGACAGGGAGCCCAGCTGTGGGCTCAGGATTCAAAACAGAAGGTTCCCAGAGGCAAATGCAGGGAAATGGCTGGGGCACTTTAACCCTTTCCTTCCCTGGCCTCCCCACCCCTCTTCACCACTTGTCCGTGCTCAGGGGCTCTCCTAGCAGAAGTTGATTATGCCCCCCCGGAGATATCAAAGTGGCCCCTCCAGATCCTGCCCTCAGTGTCTGCCTCACCTCTTTAGGGAGGGTGGGTGAGCACAGGGCCCCAAGTCCCTATTCCATGTAGAAACTGGGAGCTAGAAGGAGGTAGAAGGAGAGGACAGTGAATTCTCCTTGTCTACTGCTCTGTCATACCAACTACCTCCTTCTCTCCTTACCACCATCCGATACCTATAATCCAGGCCCTCCTTGGGGCAGAAGAATGTCCCCAAGTCCTTATCCCCAGTACCCTGAGTCTGGTCCTGTGCTAATTTCCACAGATTACTTCACACCCAATTCAAAGAATTAGACCAGAAAAGTCAGGGAACCCGGGGGGCAGGGAGGGACTAATGGGGGGCCCTTGATGGAGGCCCCTTCTCGTTTGGCTCTTTTAGCCTCAGTCTAGCACTTGTGCTCCCAAGTGCAGCCCGGTTTCCTTCCTATTTGTCCCAAGCTAGTCCATGAATTAAGGAGTGGGAAGTGATGGGCAAGAGAGCTGACCTTTTGGTGCCTCCTGCCCTGTCCTGATCTGGGAGTCGGGGCCAAGTTCTCTGAGGGCCTCTCCCTGGAGCTGAACCTGCCCTCATCCCCCAGGCTCAGGTTCGTCCTCGCTGCGGACGCCTCGTGGCCTTCAGCTCCGGTGGGGAAAATCCCCATGGCGTGTGGGCCGTGACTCGGGGTCGGCGCTGCGCCCTGGCACTGTGGCACACGTGGGCCCCTGAGCACAGGGAGCAGGTGAGAAGGAGCAGGAATAGGAAGGATGTCTCTCCTGCTGTGTGAACATGGGCAGGCTGGTGGGCGAGGGGCAGGGGCTAAGATGACCCAGGGAGGCTCCTTGGGGCAGGGTGGCTGCAGAGGATTCGGCCAGACTCCCCTCCCACCTCCCAGGAGTGGACAGAAGCCAAAGAGCTGCTGCAGGAGCCAGAGCAGGAGGAGAAGGATAACGAGGAGGAGGAAGAAATGCCCAGCAGAGACCCCTCCCCAGAACCTCCCAGCCGCAGGCTTCAGCGGGTCCAGGACAAGGCTGGGAAGCCGCCTCGAGTCCGAGAGGAACTGTGAGGAGCTGAGCCAGCTCCTTGGGGATGTGGCCACTTGACTTGAAAAGAGCTGCCTCGATTCTAGGGCCCACAAGAAGCCCCCATGTGTCAGGAGCAGAACAGCAAGCTCTCTGTCCCTGTACCCCCGCCATCTTGGGGAACACAAGGGCTGTCCAACCCTGGACTCAGAGGACAATGTACAGACTATCCGACAGCTCACCAGGTCTGAGGAGCCGGGCTTGGTCCCAGCTGATGGGCCTCCAGCCCCAGCACAGACAGAGGACATGATGCCTCCCTGGGAAGAAATAGCAGGGGGCAGAGCCTGACTGCTTCAAACGGAGGATGAGCGGGGAGAATAACCCCACTGCCCTCTCCCAGCCTGTCAATAAAGAACATGAAGATCCCTCAGCCAGAGCCTATCAAGTGTATCACAGTTTCTGTGGTGGCTGGAGACGGGAGCGGCTATGGCTGGCTTGGGAGGAGACAGGTGTCTTCGGGCCTCCCAGAGGTGGAGCCACTCAAGCCTGTGATTTGTCAGGGAAATCTCAGCCACCTGCTCCCCTCATGCAAATTTACCCAAACCCCTGACAGCTGCTCCTTGGGCCTCCAACTCTAAGCCCTGTCTTCCCTCTGAGCTTGGCCAAGACTTAGCTTGATCCTTAAGGCTCCTGCTTTCACAGCCCCAGCAGGACTTTGTGAGTCATGGGGGCAAGTAGTGGGCCAAACCCCAGATGGGAGCAGGGGGTGGGGCTGCCCCCCACTTGCAATCCTTTCTGCACCCACAGTAGGGATAGACCTGTCTGTCCATCCTTCTGAATCCCCTGTACCCCACACCCTGCCCCCCAGGATCAGATCCTGGGGCAGCTGGTTAGGGTTTGTCGGGAAGAAGGATTATCCAGATCAGTCCCTTCTAATCTCAGCTCCCGCCTGAACTCTCCCCATAGTGACCAGAACGCTCTTTCCCCACCATCCTGAACTAAGGAATATAGTTTTGTGTATTGACAATTGGGCCATCTCTCACCCTCATATTCTGGCTCTTGGAATGGTTGCTAGGTAGGCCCTGGGTGCCAAGATCATCACGACTGGTGTGGGCCAGGGCCTGAGGGTGGGGGCTGCGGGAGCTGTGGTGGCTCCTGCTCCTCTGCACCCTCCCAAACCTCAACCTTTAATCCTCACAGCTTTGCTCTAATCCCAGGGGGCCTGATGCTCCTCTCTCTGCCTGCAGAGACTGAGCAGGGAAGCACTCCTTCCACCTCTCCTCCCTCCAGGGCTTGTGGGGGGCTGCTCCTCTATAGCCAGGCACTCCTGCTCCTGCCCCTCCCCCAGGCTGGGCCCAAGTTGGTCTGGAAGCCACACACCTCTCTCCTGTTCTCTCCCCCCCACCCCGCCCGTGCCAGCTGATTTCATTTGCCTGACGTCCGTCCTTGTTGGCCCTACCCTTCCCTGTCGGTGCCCCCCCTCCTCAGAGTGGGGCCAGGCCAGGCCAGCTTCGCTGGCAGCAGAGCCGGGGCAGGTGACGGGCTGGCGTCGCAGCTGAGGGAGTGAGGACGCGCTTGGGAACCGGAGCTGGAAACCTGGGAGAAGTCCAGTCAGAGTCCAAGTAAGAGGGAGCTGGCCTGGTTCTGCTCCCCGGAGGTGTGGGCTGCAGGGAGGGCTCAGGCAGTGCTGGGCTGGCTGTACAGGACTCCAAGCTTGGAGGGGACAATGGGGGAGGTGCCGTAGACCACCCGGTCATTTCTCTAGTTCTTGGAGTGGGCTCTCGCCCTCATGAAGAGTCTGGTGTGGGTGTGAGGGACAGAAAAATGGCCTGGTGGGGATTTCCCCTATGCCTACCCCATGTTCCTGGCAGGAGCAGGAGCTACCCCTCAACCCGTCAGCCATGGGGGAGATGGAACAGCTGCGGCAGGAAGCGGAACAGCTCAAGAAGCAGATTGCAGTAACCCCAGAACCTTCCCACTAGGGACCCCTGAAAATATGGAAATGGGGACATGAGGGAGTGTGGCCTGGGAGGAAGAAGGCTGGGTTCACTCTTGAGTGGCACCTTAGAGACCTCTGACCTGGGAGTGACCAGAGACTGTCTGGATCTCATATTTGAGATGTCACCAAACCACAGAGCCCCAAGCCCACCTACCTCTGAGGCCCATTCACCTCCTACTCTGCCCTTCCCTCCCCTGACGTCTGCTTTTTCCCCAGGATGCCAGGAAAGCATGTGCTGACATTACTCTGGCAGAGGTGAGACTCCTGTCTCCCTGAGGCAGGGCCTGAGGGGAGAAGAGGGGATGGGAGCTCCCTGACCAGCCCAAGCTTTAGTGCATATGTCCTTGGAATGAGGAATAACAGTAATTAATTCATTCAACAAACATTTAGTGAGAACTCTCTGGGCCAGGGACCATATTGGAGGCTAAAGACGATGCTGTCTCTATTATCCATAAAACAAGAGTGATCACACTCCCTCACCTTGCAGGGTGGTGAGGATGAAGAAAGGGATGGTACTTTGTAAATCACAAAACCCTTATAGATGCCAGTTACTAGTTGTCTAATATAGTATTTCATCATTCTAGGATGCACACCTTTTCACATTTTGACATTTCTGAAATCAAGATGCATCCAACAATAGATGATACCTTACAATTAAAATGGGCAGCATTTTTTTCTTTCTTTTTTTTTTTTCTTTTTCTTTTTTTTTTTTGTACTTTTCTGAAGCTGGAAACGGGGAGAGACAGTCAGACAGACTCCCACATGCGCCCGACCGGGATCCACCCGGCACGCCCACCAGGGGCGATGCTCTGCCCACCAGGGGGCGATGTTCTGCCCCTCCGGGGTGTCGCTCTGCCGCGACCAGAGCCACTCTAGCGCCTGGGGCAGAGGCCAAGGAGCCATCCCCAGCACCCGGGCCATCTTTGCTCCAATGGAGCCTTGGCTGCGGGAGGGGAAGAGAGAGACAGAGAGGAAGGAGGGGGTGGGGGTGGAGAAGCAAATGGGCGCTTCTCCTATGTGCCCTGGCCGGGAATCGAACCCGGGTCCCCCGCACGCCTGGCCGACGCTCTACCGCTGAGCCAACCGGCCAGGGCATTTTTTTCTTTCTTGATAATACATAAAAGAATGGTGCTTCCTAGAGTAGGTCGCACCTTAGATAGGATTAAATATCTCAATAAGAGTAAGCATTTACTGCCTGACCAGACAGTGGCACAATGGACAGAGTGTCAGCCTGGGATGCTGAGGAACCAGGTTCGAAACCCCAAGGTTGCTGGCTTGAGCATGAGCTCATCTGGCTTGAGTGCAGGCTCACCAGATTGAGCGTGGGGTCATAGACATGACCTCATAATTGCTGTCTTGAGCCCAAAGGTCACTGGCTTGGAGCCCAAGGTCGCTGGCTTGAGCAAGGGACACTCGCTCTGCTGTAGCCCCCCCCCCATCAAGGCACATATGAGAAAGCAATCAATGAACAATTAAGATGCCGTAACGAAGAATTGATGCTTCTCATTTCTCTCCCTTCCTGTCTGTCTGTCTGTCTGTCTCTACTCCCACTAAAGAAAAAGAAAAAAATGAGTAAGCATTTACTGAACATTTACCATGAGACAGACATTGGGCTAAGTTGCTTAAATACATAATTTCATTCAATTTTCATGACAACCCCATAAGGTAGATGCTATGAACATTTATAAATGAGGAAACAGGCTCAGAGAGGTTAAGTAAGTTGATCAAGATAATAAAGCAGGCAAATGGCAAGTTAAGTCTGCTGGCCCTGGAGTCCCAGACAAAATCTAGAAGCTGGACAAAGTTTAAGGGGCATAGGACTACAAATTCCAGTAGGTGCAATTTAAGGTCACAGTGATACCCTAGATACCCAGTTAGAGTTGGCTGTGCTGCAGTGGTATGTGTGTGTGAACAGGCTCCTGGTGGTTTGGGACTATTGAACGTGTACATATCTTCCTAAATTCATGTTCAGCGACTTCACATTGGCATCTTGACACTGGCCAACCTCCCCTCACCCTCCACTGGAGAGGGAGTTGTTAAACACTTAATAACAGGCCACTGGCTGTCTCTCACATCAATGTAAGCCACTCCAGGGCAGAGTCTTATTTTTTTTAATTAATTTTATTTATTTATTCATTTTAGGGGGGGGGGAGCAGGAAGCTTCAACTCCCATATGTGCCTCGACCGGGCAAGGCCAGGGTTTTGAACCGGCAACCTCAGCATTCCAGGTCTACGCTTTATCCACTGCGCTACCACAGGTCAGGCCAGAGTCTTATTTCTGTAAGGCTGGGGGCCTGACCCAGAGCCTGGCACAAGGTAGAAACTTGTACAGATTGGTGCCTGTAACACTGACATCAGGACACGTATCTTGCTCACCCTGATTCCTTTTTATTTTTCTTTATTGATTTTAGAGAAGAAGGGAGACAGAAACATCTGTTTCTGTATGACTGGGGATCAAACCAGCAACCTTTGCATATAGGGACAATGCTCCGACCAGCTGAGCTATCCAGCCAGGGCTTACCCTGACTTTTCTTTCTTTTTATTCTTCTTATTTTTTTGTAAGAGAGAGACAGAGAGAGGGACAGACAGACAGGAAGGGAGATGAGAAGCATCAACTCGTAGTTGCGGCACTTTAGTTGTTCCTCGATTGCTTTTCATATGTGCCTTGCTCAAGCCAGCGACCTTGGGCTTTAAGCCAGCAACCTTAGGGCTCAACTCAGCAACCATGGGGTCATGTCTATGACCCTGTGCTCAAGCTGGTGAGCCTGCACTCAAGCCGGTGACCTCTCACCCTGATTTCTAATGCCCCATTTCTGCAGCTTGTATCTGGCCTAGAAGTTGTGGGACGAATCCAGATGCGGACGAGGCGGACGTTAAGGGGACATTTGGCCAAGATTTATGCCATGCACTGGGCCACTGACTCCAAGTGAGGCTTGAGAGGTGCCTAGAGGGGAGGGGAGGCAGGAAGGAGAGGCTTGGGTGACATGGGATGCCCTCTCCCCAGGCTGCTAGTAAGTGCCTCACAAGACGGGAAGCTGATCGTGTGGGACACCTACACCACCAATAAGGTACCAGCCCTGCCTCCTGCCGTCCATCAGCCCATCCTTCCTTGGGGACATTATGCCTACCCTTCTCTGCTTTCTCCAGCTGGGAGCTCAGCCCAGACCCTGCTTCTGTCCACCCGGCCCTCCTGCAGGTACATGCCATCCCTCTGCGCTCCTCCTGGGTCATGACCTGTGCCTATGCCCCATCAGGGAACTTTGTGGCGTGTGGGGGGCTGGACAACATGTGTTCCATCTACAGCCTCAAGTCCCGAGAGGGCAATGTCAAGGTCAGCCGGGAACTCTCTGCCCACACAGGTGAGTGAGACCCTCTCTTCCCATCCCATCTTGAGGGGTCCAGGGGAGCTGTGGCTGCTGGGTTCTGGCTGTCACCAGGGCACTGTCCTAACCACCTCCAGGTTATCTCTCCTGCTGCCGCTTTCTGGATGACAACAACATTGTGACCAGCTCTGGAGACACCACGTGGTGAGGACTGAACACGGTGGGTGCTGGGCAGGGGAGGCAGCTCTGTCCGGGTCTCTCTCTGTGACAGTCTCCCTTCCTCCTGGCAGTGCTCTGTGGGATATCGAGACTGGGCAGCAGAAGACTGTGTTTGTAGGACACACAGGGGACTGCATGAGCCTGGCTGTGTCTCCTGACTTCAAACTCTTCATTTCCGGGGCCTGCGATGCCAGCGCCAAGCTATGGGATGTGCGGGAGGGGACCTGCCGGCAGACTTTCACTGGCCATGAGTCAGACATCAACGCTATCTGTGTGAGCCCCCTTTGTGCTCCAAATGCTGGGACCACCTCACCACCCCAGCATGCACGTCCTTCACCCTTTCCAGAGCCCCCACCTGTCTTTTTAACTTTCTACTTTAAAATAATTTCATCTTTCAAGAAAGTTGTGAGAGTAACAGAGTTCCCATCTACCCTTCACCCATATTCAGTTAACATTTTACATTTGTTTTATCATTCTCTCTGCAGAGGAAGGGATGGAGAAATGGAGGGAAAGATGATAGCTAGCTATCTAGCTATCTAGCTAGATAGACACATACCCCTAGAGGTAGATGTATGTGTACATTTTGTTCATTTTTTCCCTGTTTTGAGAGTATGTTGCAGGTATCATGTGTCTACCACTTAAATACTTTAGTGTATTTCTAAACATAGGCTATTCTCTTACATAGCCATAGTATAATTCCTTTTTTTTTTTTTTTTTAGAGAGACAGGAAGGAGAGATAAAAAGAATCAACTTGTAGTGGCAGCACCTTAGTTGTTCATTGATTGCTTTTTTATATGTGCCTTGACCGGGGGGCTCCAGCTGAGCCAGTGACCCCTTGCTCAAGCCAGCGACCTTGGGCTTCAGCTAGCGATCATGGGGTCTGATTCTGTGCTCAAGCCGGGGACCTTGGGGTTTCACACCTGGGTCCTCAGCATGCCAGGTTGAAAGTCTATCCACTGCACCACTGCCTGGCTAGGCATATAATTCTTAGAATCAGGAAATTTATCAGTGACACAATAAGAGTCTACAGTCTATATTTACATTCACCAATCATCTCAAAAATATCTGTAACAGCAGTGTTTTTTCCCTGCCAGGAATGCATATTGCTTTTACTTGCCACATCTTAATTTCCTTTAAACTGGAACTGTTTTTCTACCTTTATCTTTCATGACATTAACATTTTTAAGCTGGAAACAGGGAGAGACAGTCAGACAGACTCCCGCATGCGCCCGACTGGGATCCACCCGGCACGCCCACCATGGGGTGACGCTTTGCCCACAGGGGGCGATGCTCTGCCCATCCTGGGCGTCACCATGTTGCGACCAGAGCCACTCTAGTGCCTGAGGCAGAGGCCACAGAGCCATCCCCAGCGCCCGGGCCATCTTTGCTCCAATGGAGCCTTGGCTGCGGGAGGGGAAGAGAGAGACAGAGAGGAAGGTGCGGCGGAGGGGTGGAGAAGCAAATGGGCGCTTCTCCTGTGTGCCCTGGCCGGGAATCGAACCCGGGTCCTCCGCACGCTAGGCCGACGCTCTACTGCTGAGCCAACCGGCCAGGGCGACATTAACATTTTTAGAGTACAAACTGATTTTCTGTAGACTTTCCTTCTATTTGAGTTGATCTGACATTTCCTCATGATGAGGTTCAGGTTATGCATTTGTCCTTGGCCCTGCTCCTACACTCTGATCCAGCCGAGACTATAGTGGGAAGTCAGACAGCCTCTGCCCTTCTAGCCATGTGATCCTGGGCGAGCTGCAGGCTCTCCCTCAGCCTCATGGGAATAAGGCTGGTCTGCAGCGCTGTCATGAGGAACAAGTGAAGGGTCTGGGAGAGCCACCGGGGTGCATGAAGAATGGTGCAACCCCCTTTCTCACCACAGGCCTGAGAAGGGACAGGCAGGGAGGCTGAGAGAAAGAAGCAGCTTGTCCTGAAGCCACCAGGACAGGAGTCAGGGAGAGGGCAGCCCAGGTTTGAGTCCTGACCCTCTTGCCACCTGTGCCCTTAGTTCTTCCCCAATGGAGAGGCCATCTGCACAGGCTCGGACGACGCCTCCTGCCGCCTGTTTGACCTGCGGGCAGACCAGGAGCTGACCGCCTACTCCCATGAGAGCATCATCTGTGGCATCACGTCTGTGGCCTTCTCCCTCAGTGGCCGCCTACTCTTTGCAGGCTACGATGACTTCAACTGCAATGTCTGGGACTCCATGAAGGGCGAGCGTGTGGGTAAGGGCCAGCCCCCAGCTACTGCCATCTCAGATGGATGTACCCTCCTCCCAGAAACCCTTGTTGGGAACCTCTTACCACTGTTTCCTAAGTATTAGACGAGCTCTACCCCTGGAACCCAATCCCCTTTTGGTTTCCAATATAGGACAATCTTCCCTGAAAGAAACGTTCTAAGGTGGCCTTCTCCACCGCCCACTGTCATAGCTGCTCCTGGCCACTTGAATGTCCAGTCAGGTCTGGGTTTCAGGAGCATCCACTGAAGGAAAGGGCAGTCTCGGGGAACTATGCAACGAACAGAATCAGATCTAGAATGACCCGAGAGCCAACCGGCCAGGGCGACATTAACATTTTTAACACTAGGGGCTAGTGTGGCTTCTTATCTTGGGAGAGGTCAGGTCCTGACTAAAATAACACTGGCCTGAGAGTCAGGATGCAAATCCTAATTCTGTGGCTTACTTTCTGACTGCCCTTGGGCCTGTCACTTCTCCCTGGGCCTCAGTCCCTTCCTTTGGAAATAAACAGCATGAGTGGTTACTTTCCTAGTTTTCCAACCCCCATCAATAGGCTTCTGGCTCTTTTCATAGCACACTGACAATGCCAACCTTCCTGCACCCTCTCTGCCCCTCCTCCACTTCAGGTTCTTGACAGAGCCTGGCCTCAAGAGAAACCCCACTGCTTAGGGCTAATCCTCTTTCAGTCTTCCAGTCTCCATCAGGGGAAGCTGAAGAGTCAGAGCCCAGCCTACCTAACCTAGGATTCCTGTGTGCGCACACTCCCTGCCAAACCAGCGCATGGAGACGCGCTGACTCTTCTCCCTTTTCCTCAGGCATCCTCTCTGGCCATGACAACAGGGTCAGCTGCCTGGGGGTCACAGCTGATGGGATGGCAGTGGCCACTGGTTCCTGGGACAGCTTCCTCAAAATCTGGAACTGAGGAAGTTGGAGGGGAGGTAAAAGGCCATGCACACACTTAGCTGCCCCTTCCCCTGCCCTGTTTCTTTAAGGTTCCTTGAAGGCTTTCTCTTCTAAACCCCAGCTACCATTCCCACCAAGATTTCTCCTTTGAGGATAGTGGGGACCACACAGAGTGTGCCTTCAGGAGGCAGAATCAGGGATGGGCAGAGAACTGCCCCATCTCCTCCCATGGCCTCCCTTCTCCACTGTCCTGAGTTTCTTCTTTAATGAGCAAAGACAACTGACCCCTCCCCAGCCCTTGGCAGGCCCAGCAGGCTTCCAAGATGCGGCTCCAGACCCGAGGAGTCCTCCCCTAGAGTTACTACCTTAGTCGTGACCCGTGTGGCACAGGGTACTCAGCCCCGTGACTATGGCTGTGGAACCACCAGGGTCCTTGCCCCCTTCTCCTTCAAGCTTTCTCCTTTTTCTACCTTCTTTTTTTCTCTCCAAAGCACCTGCAATAAAGTATATAACACCCTGGTATATCTGTGATGTTTGGCTTCCAACCTACTTCTGTTCCAAAAAGATTCAGTTCCCACTTAAGTAAGAAAGTATTACAGGTACAAGTGATAAAGTGTGGGTATTACAAAGCTTGTGGGCAGAAAGGAGGATGGAGGCAGAAGGCCAAGTTTTCTGGGGAAGGCCTGAGATGGGTCGGGAGAGAAGATATTCACCGGTGGCTAGGGCCCGTGTGCACAGCAGTTTCCCACAGCCTGCCTTCAGTGCATACATGTATGTTTGTACAGGAGGATTATGTTGAGAAAGAATCAGATTAGAAAAGGCCTTGAGGGCCTGACCTGTGTGGTGCAGTGGATAAAGCATTGACCTGGAACGCTGAAGTCACCGGTTCGAAACCCTGAGCTTGTCTGGTCAAGGCACATAGGGCAATTGATGCTTCCTACTCCTCCCTCCATTCTCTCTCTCTCACTTTCTCCTCTCTAAAATGAATGAGTAAATAAATAAATAAATGTATTCTTTTTTAAAAATCTAAAGAAAAAAAAGTCTTGAATGTCAGGCTAGAGTCAGATTTTTTTTTTTTTTTTTTTTTTTTTACAGAGACAGAGTGAGTCAGACAGAGGGATAGACAGGGACAGAGAGACAGGAACGGAGAGATGAGAAGCATCAATCATTAGTTTTTTATTGCACGTTGCAACACCTTAGTTGTTCACTGATTGCTTTCTCGTATGTGCCTTGACCGTGGGCCTTCAGCAGACTAAGTAACCCCTTGCTCGAGCCAGCGACCTTGGGTCCAAGCTGGTGAGCTTTTGCTCAAACCAGATGAGCCCGCACTCAAGCTGGTGACCTCTGGGTCTTGAACCTGGGTCCTCTGCATCCCAGTCCGACGTTCTATCCACTGCGCCACCGCCTGGTCAGGCTAGAGTCAGACTTTATCCTAAGGGCAATGGGGAACAACTGAAGAGTTTTGAGCAGAGTAGTAATGTGATCAGTTCTGCTTCTCAGAGAGATGGCTCTAGCAGCAATGAAGGTTGATTAAACAGAGGGAAGGGAGACAATAGGGAATGAAAGAAACAGGTAGGAGGCAGGTGGCAAGAAATGCAATAGCAATACGACAAAGAGAACAAAGGAAGGGATGGAAAAGAAATTAAACTTATAGAATATAGGATTTAGTGACCAATACTTCCCTTGAGAGGGAAGGATTCAAAATGGTGGCCAACGTTTGGGTTTGGGTGGATAATGCTGTTGTTTACAGCGATTAAAATAAAAAAGAAGAGCCCTGGCCAGATAGCAGAGTTGGTTAGAGCATCGTCCTGAAGCGCAGAGGTTGCCAGTTTGATCCTGGGTCAGGGAACCTGCAGAAACAGATCGATGTTCCTGTTTGTCTCCCTCCCCCTTCTTCTCTCTCTCTAAGAAAAACAAAAAAGAAGGTGGTGGAGAGAAATAGCCTTTTGGGGGAAGATCACAAATTCAACTTTAGACAAATTGACTTTGAGAGACCTGGAAGTTAGCAGAATACAGCTAAGTAGCAGCTAATCCCTAAAAGTGAACACCTAGGAAGAGCAAAAGGAAAGAGCCAAGTGCAGAGCCCGGGGAACACGAGGATTTAAGGGCGGTGTGTTAACGGACTTGGAGATACCAGTGCAGGGGTACTCAGGCCAGGGAACACAAGCTCCCCAGGCTGCCTTTCTACATAAAGACGACCCAGTGCAAGATTTAGATTTAACAGTTAATAACATGATTTAAAATTACTTCCTTTAATATTCAAGAAATACATAACACACAAAGAAAACTCTCAGTTCCAGAGTTGGTAGTTGAGGGCGAGTCAAAGAAAATGAGCCTTTCTAGTCACCCAGGGGAATAAGGGGTGAGAGGACTCAGAATATCACTAGACCCCTGGCGAACACAGGGCTGAGGCCACACGTGGCCTAATTCTCTACCAAGGCAAAGTGCTGATTTTCCTTGTCATGATCCTGGGCTTGTTCCCATGCTTGTCCTCCAGTTCTCAGAAGTCGTCCAGTTCCCAGAATGGTCCCTTCCTTTAGTTCCCTAACATTTTCACTTAGGGCAGAAGGCCGCTTACCCTACAAAAGGCATTTTGCAAGTTGGGGGAGGGAGGGAGGTTGTTCAGGAGAGGGAAAATAGGGTAAAAGCCTCCCACCTTCTTAGTTGGACTTCGTAGGAATAGATCTCACCCTCACCCTTTACCTGTCGTGGTGTCAGAGTTCCAGGGGAGTTGTCATCCTGTAGGATGGTGAGGGGAGATCTCCCTAATACCTTGCCATTTGGTTTCCGTTTATTGTGCTTCGAACCTATGGTAGGTGGAGTTAAAGCAAGGAGCCAAAATTAGGGGATTACAATTTATTCCTCCTAAACTATCTGTGGACATTATCCCAGAACATGATCCCAATTTCTTTTCCTTACACCTTGCCCTTAAGATTCTGTACCTGAAGATCTGGGCGTCTCGGGGTCTCTTGTGGGCTTGTCTGAGCCCTGGCTGGCCATAAGGGTTTCTGAGGCCTGTCCTGTTTCTTCCTCAGAAAACACCTGCTTGGAGGGGAGCTCATTCTGGCTCCTATGTGGCATCTGATCCTCAAGTGAAAACTGGGTGCCCAGAGGCAAGTCCAATTCAGAAGATGAAGGTGCCTCTAGGGGCAGAACAGGCTCTAGAGGAAGATTTGATTCAGGGGCTTTGGTCTTAAATACTTCACTCAGCTGTTTCACCAGTGGGCTTGAGGGCTCTAGAGGGAAGCAGTGAGACAGTGACCCTCTGATACAAATTGTTCCGTAAAGAGGAAAAAACGTAGAAGCCTTAGGATTCATGCCCTAGTGGGTGAGGAATTGAGTAGGGAAAAATCAAGGTGAGAGGGAACAAAGTGTTGAGAAAAGAATGAGATGGGTTCACAGAGGAGGATGGAGACCTCTTTAAGGAGTCCTGAAAGCCTTCATTGACCTTCCCTACTCAAGGATACTAGTTGACAGCTTTATCAGAATTTTGTGGGACCAATACTTACCTTCACTGCAGGTCTTCATAGGTGTCCGTGCAATACCAAGTGTAGGAGAGCGGGGATCTGAGTCCTGGGCCTGATTAGGACCCTCCAGCTGCTCCCCTGCTGGTAGGTTTGGCTGTGGAGAGCTCTCCACCTGTCAGGACCAAAGGCTATTAAAGTCTTGGCCCTGACTCTTCTTCCCTCCCAGGTCTGCAGGCTCAGGCCAATGTTCTAGGCAGGAATTGCCAAGGCCGTCAGACATTCAAGAGGACGTAAAATGGCCTCAAAATAGAGGTGGGAAGTGGGGGCTCTCTCAGGATCAGATTAGGCACGCCATAGAACTCGGGCAGTTTCTCTATCTACCCCACACCTGGCCCAGAGTACCTGGATGGGAGTGCGCAGGATGCCGGCACTAGGTGAACGCGGGTCCGCCACTCGAGCCAGATGCTTGTTGATCGGCGGAGGCCGAGCTGGAGTGACTGGTACGCTCTTTGCTGAGCCCATCTCAACCCGGTAGAAGGGTGGGGCAGGGCCCAGCCCGGGGCGAGGAGGGGATGCCTGTGAGAGGTGACTCAGGTCTCAGACCTCACCGCGACCATGTCCGACCTTGGACTCCAGACCACCCGATCTTCCCAGATCCCAGCTAAGGAACCTCTTGGCCGCGGGGCCAGAAGTCATCTCTGGGAACAATGGTGTAAATAGCAAGGAGGCTCATCTCTGGCCTGCCGGGCCCTCTAACTTATTTACTAATTTATTTAAATCACTTACCGGGCCCTAACTTCACCTTCCAGTGCACAGTAGTTCCAGCCTTAACTCTCGAGGCTGAGTTTCAAACCTCCCGCCACGCCCTCTGCCGTGATCCTATTGGCTGAGCCGACACAGACGCCTATAGGCCCGCTATTTAAGATCCGCCTCCAGTGAAGAAAGCCGTTGGGCTTGAGGGAACGTCTATCAGGGGACCTTGGGGTCAATGGGCAATGGCTTGGCTTGCCTAAGGATGACTCCTCCTTGGTAAAAAGAGACTTTTGTTCCTATCAGGCTGCGAGTTGTCCATCGTGAGACTTTAGGGAGTGCCATTCTCCATTTTTGAGGCCTTCAGTTTTAAAACCAAATGATTTTATTAAGAAATAGAATGAATTACTACGCTATCATGTACAGGTTCAGGCGGACACAGTTAAGATTTTTGAAGTGAGAGAAATAGTAATCCTTAGTGGTTGACGGCGTTGTCAATCACTCGACTAACTCTCAAACTCCGCCTCATTGGGTAGCCCCTTTTCAAATCCCCAGACCACAGCTGCCCTTCTATTTTCCGATTGGACAAGTCTCCAAGAAAGCCTCTGAGATTGGATTAAAAAACCGTCAGTTTCTGCTCTTCAATAGAAGGCACGCGAAGGAACTGTGGGGGTCCTAGAGTGCGAGCAACGAAAACTCGGGGGCCCACCTCGTTGCTCTACAGGCGCTCTGCCCTGGGAGAGTGAGATTGGTTCTTTCGACCATCGATTGCATTAGAAGCTATTTTCATTGGTTTTAGTCAAGAGTAGGGCAGAGGGCGGAGCACTAGTAGGCAGGCCCTCTCCAACTGCCATTCTCGCGTGTTCCCAGCAGCGCATGCACCTAACGAGTAGCGCTCATTGGACCGCAAGAGTAAGGGGTGGGGGGACTGGAATCGGTGGGAGCTGCTCTGTGTGGAGGAGCTGCTGCCGGTGTCATGGCGGAGCTGAGTGAGGAGGCGCTGCTGTCAGTATTACCGACGATCCGAGTCCCTAAGGCTGGAGACCGGGTCCACAAAGACGAGTGCGCCTTCTCCTTCGATACACCGGTAAGCTCATTCCCCACGCTCGCAGCGAGCACGACTTCCATAGTCCTGGTCATTCTGCCGGGGCCTGCAAGGCTTGGGCTACCGCCTCCTTGCGATGCACCATGGGACATGTAGTCTTCCGTGCTACACCCTACCTTTGCTTTTAGTTAGCTGGAGCTGTTTTGTGACTACTGCCCCCGAAAGCCACCGCGCTTGCCATGCCTCTCTCCATTTTGTGGAGCACTGTGGGGATTGTAGTCGCTCGCTCCCATCTGCCGTTCTAAGATAGGGGCGCTACCAGATCATCGGACTACATCCCCCAAGTGGATACCTGCGAAAGCCTGGGAGTTGGCCTTTCTTGACGCGCATGGTTCTCCGGGTTTTGTAGTCTCGTGTAGGAGTGATGGGGCGACCCCCACTGTTCTGTGCCAGAATTAGGGTTGGAGGGTGGGTACTGCAGTTCCTAAGCGCCTTGTAGTCTGGAAGTGGCCATGAGAAAGGCCGTTTTTGGGAACGGTTTGGTTAGAGACACCACCCATGGGTAATATGGACAGGGGGCGGGGAGGTGGGTTATTGGTGGTAGGGAGGGGAGGAAAAGAGAGGAAAGCTCCAGTCGTGTCTCCTTTAAGATGAGCCATTCCCGCGGCCCTCTCTTTTTCCCGCCCAACACAGAAAGCAGAGGGAACCCCTTTTAAAGTATTCCCAGAGAGATGGTCTCTTTCTTGCAGGATACTAAGGCCCCCCTCCCATCCCACTCCCACTCTTAACTAGTTAGACAAAGCCGCCACCCACACGGTGCTTCACGTTATGCTGGCTCCACCCGGTACCTCCCTTCCTGCAGTTCTGCCTTCCTGTGTCACCCTCAAGCAGAGACAACGCTCTGGCCAGGCCTGAGCCTAAACTGAGAGGGCAGCAGCCTGGTTGGGATCCGCCCCCCTCACCAACCCTCCCCTGAAGTCCTGCTGGGCCCTGCCCAGAGCGTTCTGCCAGACCAGCTCGTGGTTAGGAAAACTGCAAGTCAGAATGGAAAGGCTTCATTAATGCAATGCTGAGGATAGGATCGTGATCTAAGGCTCAGTTCAGGATCACCACTGATTTGTGGCTTACTTGGTTTGCTAGGCTTTGAGCTTGGCCTCAGACAATGTGCAGCTTCTCTGAAGTCTGGCTATGGCAAAACTAAAAGAGGACTGCTCAGAGCAGAGGGCTAGGATTCCCAATCCTTGGTGAAACCAGTATCTTGTATTTACAACAGAGGAATTTAATCTCTGTAGTTTCCTCATGCCTCCCAGGTTATCAGATGCATGGCTTGGTGAAGCACTATCTCAGAAGGAAAAGGTTTTTCTTAATTACCAACTGATGGTAGAAATCAATGAATTCCTCTTTATATTCCTGTCTGTGTCCTAGTAAAAGCTTTGAATAATCCAGAGGGATTTTTGTAATCTTATTAAACTTTCCTTGTTTTACCCCAAATCAAGAGATTTCCAGTGTGGCCAAATTGGCTTTGCTAACCCACTGAGGGCATATTTGATTATCTTTACATTGGGTTCATGGTAGAAAGAGAGCTCATATGACCTCCCTGATGAGAAATGCTTTGTTTATGAATATTATAATCTACACTCTTCTAGGCAGTGGTACACAATCTGTGGGACCAAGAACTGGTGGCCTATTTTTAACATCACAGCAGAGAAGTTTTCAAGGCCACTGAGGCTTTTATTCCAGGAAGAAGATGCCTGCTGTTGCTCAAAACCTTGAATCTGGCCCTGGCCGGTTGGCTCAGCAGTAGAGCGTCGGCCTGGCATGCGGGGGACCCGGGTTCGATTCCCAGCCAGGGCACATAGGGGAAGCGCCCATTTGCTTCTCCACCCCCACCCCCTCCTTCCTCTCTGTCTCTCTCTTCTCCTCCCGCAGCCAAGGCTCCATTGGAGCAAGGATGGCCCGGGCGCTGGGGATGGCTCCTTGGCCTCTGCCCCAGGCGCTGGAGTGGCTCTGGTTGTGACAGAGCGACGCCCCGGAGGGGCAGAACATCGCCCCCTGGTGGGCAGAGCGTCGCCCCTGGTGGGCGTGCCGGGTGGATCCCAGTCGGGCGCATGCGGGAGTCTGTCTGACTGTCTCTCCCTGTTTAAAAAAAGAAAAAAAAAACAAAAAACAAAAAAACCCTTGAATCTGAGGGAAGACTCTGTTGTCCCCAATTTTCTCCTCCACCTTCTCCATTACTTTATTCACAAAGGCACTGGTAAACTTGCTTAATTTGGGGGAAGTCCATTCTCTCCCGTCAGCTAATTGTCTTTCCCTGTTTTCTATCTGGGTTATATATGTTCTGCCTGTCTCAGTGAGTGTCGCTAGATTGTTCTATAAAGGAGATGGCTTTGAGGTTGGAGGTTGATGAAAATTCAGTGGGGATTTAGTTCTTGGTCAGAGGGAAGGCGACAGAGGGGTGGCTGCAGAAAGCCAGACTTCGTGTCCCTGCCAGACTGGGGCCAGGTTTAGCTGTGAGCTGCACATAAGATATTGTTTTCCAGGAGCCAGGCTTCAGCAGGAGAGGAGGGAGAAGACTTAGGGTGGACTGGGTTTCAATTACCTAGCACAGTATGTTAAAGGAAAGGTCTTGTCTGGCTGGTAAACTCTGGCATTAGATGTACTAGAAGAATCTCTGCTTCTCTAGTCTGAATAGGTTTTCTTTTTTAAGATTTCATTTCTTGCCCTGGCCGGTTGGCTCAGCGGTAGAGCGTCGGCCTAGCGTGCGGAGGACCCGGGTTCGATTCCTGGCCAGGGCACACAGGAGAAGCGCCCATTTGCTTCTCCACCCCTCCGCCGCGCTTTTCCTCTCTGTCTCTCTCTTCCCCTCCCGCAGCCAAGGCTCCATTGGAGCAAAGATGGCCCGGGCGCTGGGGATGGCTCTGTGGCCTCTGCCTCAGGCGCTAGAGTGGCTCTGGTTGCAACATGGCGACGCCCAGGATGGGCAGAGCATCGCCCCCTGGTGGGCAGAGCGTCGCCCCCTGGTGGGCGTGCTGGGTGGATTCCGGTCGGGCGCATGCGGGAGTCTGTCTGACTGTCTCTCCCTGTTTCCAGCTTCAGAAAAATGAAAAAAAATAAAATAAAAAAATAATAATTTCCGGCACTGAGTCCATGGTATTTGGTCTCCATTTACTTTCTGGGGCTCTTGGCTCCAGAGAAGAGGTAGGGGAGTTCTCTGCAGTTGGCTGGAATGCTCCAAAGCCCAAAGAGGGAGAAAGGAAGAGGAACGGTGACCAACAGGTGTTCAACTCCTGGTGTCCTTGTTGGTTATTATCAAAAAAGTCTGAGGAGAATAGGGAGAATCTTAGCCATGTACTAAGTCCTAGAAATGTAAATGACTTGCCAAGAGCCACACACAGTGTTAAAGAACAGAACCTTTCTTCTGGAAGCCAGCAGTTTTTGAGCCCAGGTCTTAGTTTCCCCACCTGGCCAGGCTTCATCTTCCCTGTGTTTCCTCTTCTGCCTCTTGTCCTGCAGGAGACTGAGGGTGGCCTCTACATCTGCATGAACACATTCCTGGGCTTTGGGAAACAGTATGTGGAAAGACATTTTAACAAGACGGGCCAGCGAGTCTACTTGCACCTGCGGCGGACCCGGCGCCCGGTAAGGCTAGGGGCTGGGCCTGGGGGCATTCAGGCCCATCTCACTGGGCCTCATTTTGAATCTTTTCCATTCTGATTTCCTGTAGGCCTCAGTTTTCCTCTCACCTGTTTCTGTTGATATTGTTAAAACTTGGCACATGTGTTGTTTTTTATTTCCGTTCTCTTCTGAAATGAACTCATTTCATCTCATCCATCTTCTTCATTTTACCTTACCTGGTGCTCACTGCTGATCCTGCCTCATTGCAGAAAGAGGAGGACACCACCACAGGCACTGGAGACCCCCCACGGAAGAAGCCCACCCGGCTTGCTATTGGTGAGCACCACTGCAGCCCTATTCTCCCTGAGCTGGTCTTGCCTACTCTCGGAGGTACTAGGACAGCCCCAAAGAATGGGCCTGATCAGTGGCCCTCGAGCTCCGGAGGTGACAAAGTAACATGCTCTATCAAAGAAGGGACATTTACCTGTGGTCATTGTCCTACTCTCCCTCTTCTTCCCTGTCTCATCAGGTGTCGAAGGCGGGTTTGACCTCAGTGAGGAGAAGTTTGAGTACGATGAGGATGTGAAGATTGTCATTTTGCCGGATTACCTGGAGATTGCCCGGGATGGGTTGGGGGGACTGCCTGACTTTGTCAGAGATCGGGTATGAATATTTTCCTGCCCTTCCAAAGATTTTAGGGCCAGTGGAGCCAGAGCAGTGATGTCTTGGGCAAGCATTGAGAAGGCTAAAAAGACCAAGAGCTAGAGGGGCATGTGGGGCAGGGGTTGGGTGCTCTCTCTGACCCTCTGCTTCCCCAGGTGACCAGTGCAGTGGAGGCACTACTGTCGGCCGACTCAGCCTCCCACAAGCAGGAGGTGCAGGCCTGGGATGGGGAAGTACGGCAGGTGTCTAAGCATGCCTTCAACCTCAAGCAGCTGGACAACCCTGCTCGAATCCCTCCCTGGTGAGGCCTGGCCCCTCTACCTTGGGGCACAACCCCCAGAGCTGGGGAAAAGAGGCCACCCTCCTGGGAGAGCTGGTGGGAGAGAGGGCCAGGAGCAGGACAGTTAGCAAGACTTGGGGGAGAAGAACTGTCCAGAGGAGAGAAGAGAGAGATCTTGGGATTGGCAAGAGCCCACAGAGTCCCCTTTCTGTCTGCCACTCCCAGATACCCCTGACCCATATTTCAGCTTGTTTTTTTCTCCCTGCATTAGTGGCTGGAAGTGCTCCAAGTGCGACATGAAAGAAAACCTATGGCTCAACCTGACAGACGGCTCCATCCTTTGTGGCCGGCGCTACTTCGATGGCAGCGGGGGCAACAACCATGCTGTGGACCACTATAGGGAGACGGGCTACCCGTTAGCTGTCAAACTGGGCACCATCACACCTGATGGAGCTGGTACTCCCTCCCCTCCTCAGCCACCTTCATGCCGATATGTACTTTAACTGTTAACTTACTTTATATGGCACAAAAAATACATGATTACATTCTCTTGATAAACAATGAAAATATTGCAGATGAGACTAAATCTTCAGTTACCCTTCAAACCTCAGTCCCCTTTCTAGAAGTACCATTATTATCTGATTAGTAAGCATCCTTCCCAGCCCATCTGACACTAGAACCTTATCCTGTGGGGTAGAGTCACAATTAATTCCAATCCTCACCCTGTTTCAGCCATCTTTCCTGACAGCCATCCCCAGAAGGTTCAAGAAGGGCACTAAGAGGGTTACCCTGCAGACTTACCCTTCTGTTCCACCAAGGCCCCTCAGGGCAGGGGGTGGCATTGGTGGCCAGGCCGGTCCGGAGCCACCCACTCTAACACTGCTCCTGCCTCTTATCCTAGATGTGTACTCATATGATGAGGACGACATGGTTCTGGACCCCAACCTGGCTGAGCACCTGTCCCACTTTGGCATTGACATGCTGAAGATGCAAAAGGTGAGAACCATTCGGCTTCAGAGCCTCCCTGTTCCTGCCCAGTGGGCCCTTCTTCCTTGCCTGAGGCAGAGTACTAGAGAGTCACCACACAGCTACTCCAGTCCCCAAGATATGTGGGCTTTGCAGAACTTTTGAGAATCAGTTCATTCATTGAATACTCCTGCGTACCTCTTGTATGCTAGTCACTAATAAGGCAGGTATGGTTCTTGCTTTCATCAACTATGTTAATCATATGCTTACCAAAATAACTAACCAACCACAAACTGTGAGGGGCCCTATGAAAGAGATGTGGACGGTGCTGCAGTAGTTCACAGAGGGGGCCTGGCCTAGTCTAGGGCATCAGGGAAGTTTCTCTGAGGAAGTATTGCTTGAGGAAACACCTGAGGGGTGAGGATAGGTACTCTAGAATGGGAACAACACTTCAGAGAGAGGGAAATGCATTCATTCCATTCCCTCATTCAGGCCTGATGACTAAGTCCTCTGGGACAGTTGCTTACAGCCATCTGGAACCTGGACTGAATGATAACCAGCACGCCTCCATAATTTAATAAATGCTAGTCTCTAGCTGGGCACCATCCTAGAGCCTGTGAGAGATCAGTGAAAAAATCCAGGGCTGAGTGTCTCCCCTCGTCTGAAGTGCCCCTTCCCTGCAGACGGACAAGACGATGACCGAGTTGGAGATAGACATGAACCAGCGGATTGGCGAATGGGAGCTGATCCAGGAGTCGGGTGTGCCCCTGAAGCCCCTGTTCGGGCCCGGCTACACAGGCATCCGAAACTTGGGTAACAGCTGCTACCTCAACTCGGTGGTCCAGGTGCTCTTCAGCATCCCTGACTTCCAGAGGAAGTGAGTGGTACCTTCCCCTCTGCTGGCCCTTGGCCCTGCACCCCTAACATCCCAGCTCCTCTCCTGGTCGCCAGCTTCTAGGCACTCCTTCAGCTGTCACCAACACCTCTGTTCTAACACAGTTTTAGTTCCTGTGACACTGTGGCTGGTGTGCCGTGAGGGGAGCGAGTTGTAGAATTGTACCGTTGTCACCCAGTCACACAAACCCCACTCATTGATAGAGCAGAACACCAAATCCCAGGGCTCTCTGAGGCCTTCTGAGTGACTGAAGGATGAGCAGGTGGCCATTATTTTAGGCTGGTGACATCAGATGAGCACCTAACATGGACATGTAACACTTGGAGAGGGAAGGACTTGGGACACTAAGATAGAAGAAAGGCAAATTCTTAGCATAAATGATTTTGCCATCTAATTGGGAAGGACCTGATGTATATGTGAAAACTTAAAACATATTGACAAGTTCTGTTCAAAAGAATATGAACTATATTTTTATCTCTCTCAGGCTGTCTTCTCCCTTCCCTGGCTCTCAGGGAGAAGGCTGGGAAAGGCCATCTCGGCACACTGCATGCTGACATAGTTGAGAGGGAAGGGTGGGAAAGGAGTGGACTCCTGGGTCCAGCCACATAACTCCCACTCTGGAAGGAGCCTATTCCCTAAGCTGGCAGATAGTTTCTCTCCTAGCTTTTCTGCTGAGCCCAGACCACAGCTACTCCAACTGTTCTTTCCTCGGTTCATAGGTATGTGGATAAGCTGGAGAAGATCTTCCAGAATGCCCCGACAGACCCAACGCAGGACTTCAGCACCCAGGTGTATGTAGCCACATCATACTTAGGGAGGCTGTTTAGAGCCTAGCAGCCTGCATGCCTCCTCTCTCCTCTGTGACTGCCTGGAGGGGGCAGCAGTTTCTCCCTGGCCAGTTAGAAGCTTTCAGATGATTGCTTTCTGGGCATGCTCTCTGTCTTGAGATAGGTTTCTGTGGAATCTAAGGTTTTCTTCATTTTAGAGAGTTACCTAAGTAGAGCCTTGAGCCAGGATTGAGTTGGGAGGATGAGGTATAGACCGATGTCAGATTATAATTATTTGACTAAAGTAAATGGCTCTCTTGGATGTTACTGCAGGGCCAAGCTGGGCCATGGCCTTCTCTCTGGAGAATATTCCAAGCCAGCACCAGAGTCAAGCGATGGGGAGCAGGTGTCAGAACAAAAGGTGAGTCTGGGACTCTACCTTTCAGGCTTGAATTATGGGGAAACTGAGGTCTGGGAAATGTCTCAAGAAGGCTAATGGGTGGCTTCTTGAGCCCCAGGTAATTCACTCCCCTGGCTCTGCCTAGGAAGTTCAAGATGGCATTGCCCCTCGAATGTTCAAGGCCCTCATTGGCAAGGGTCACCCTGAGTTCTCCACTAACCGGCAGCAGGATGCCCAAGAGTTCTTCCTTCATCTTATCAACATGGTGGAGGTAAAGGCTGAGAAGACAGCAAGGGAGGGCACTCTTTGCAGTTCTTCTGTCTACCTGCAGTTCAGTCCCTCTCCCTCCTGCCCTTTCTTGCCTGGCAGCCTGCGTGCCTTCCCTGTGGTAACAGTCATGCACAAGGAAAATTGGTCCTTAAACCTGATGGCTTGCTGCCTCATGAGAGATATACCCCGCATGAAAGAAAGTACTATCAGGATACTTAACCACTTTTTTACTCTGGTTTTTTTTTTTTTTTTTACATAGGCAGAGAATAGACAGGGACAGACAGGAACGGAGAGAGAGATGAGAAGCATCAATCATTAGTTTTTCGTTGCGCGTTGCGACTTCTTAGTTGTTCATTGATTGCTTTCTCATATGTGCCTTGACCGCGGGCCTTCAGCAGACCGAGTACCCCTAGCTGGAACCAGCGACCTTGGATCCAAGCTGGTGAGCTTTTTGCTCAAGCCAGATGAGCCCGCACTCAAGCTGGTGACCTCAGGGTCTCGAACCTGGGTACTTCCACATCCCAGTCCGACGCTCTATCCACTGCGCCACCACCTGGTCAGGCTTAACCACTTTTTTAAAATTGATTTTAGAAAGAGTAAGGGAGAGAGAGAAAGAGAAAGAAATATCGATTTGTTGTTCCACTCATTTATACATTCATTGGTTGAGTCTTATATGTGTCCTGACCGGGATTGAACCCACAATCTTGGTATATCGGGATGACACTCAAACTAACTGAGCTACCCAGTCAGGGATGATAGATACTTCTTTATTTTATTTTATTATTTTATTTTATTTTTGAGAGAGAGACAGATGGCAGGAAGGGAGAGAGATGAGAAGCATCAACTAATATTGCGGCACCTTAGTTGTTCATTGATTGCTTTCTCATATGTGCCTTGACCGGGGGCTCTAGCCATGACAGTGACCCCCTTGCTTAAGCCAGAGACCGTGGGGTCATGTCTGTGATCCCATGCTCAAGCCAGTGACCCCACGCTAATCTAGTGAGCCTGCATTCAAGCCAGATAAGCCCGCGCTCAAGCCGAATGAGCCAGGGTTTTGAACCTGGGTCCTCAGTGCTCCAGGCCGACACTCTGTTCACTGTGCCACCACCTGGTCAGGTGATAGATACTTCTTTTTTTATTTTTATTTTTATTTATCTATTTATTTATTTTAATTTTTTTTACAGATACAGAGAGTGATTCAGAGAGAGGGATAGACGGGGACAGACAGACAGGAACGGAGAGAGATGAGAAGCATATACATTAGTTTTTCATTGCGCATTGCAACACCTTAGTTGTTCATTGATTGCTTTCTCATATGTGCCTTGACCGTGGGCCTTCAGCAGACCGAGTAACCCCTTGCTGGAGCCAGCGACCTTGGGTTCAAGTTAGTGGGCTTTTCCTCAAACCAGTTGAGCCCGCACTCAAGCTGGCGACCTCGGGGTTTTGAACCCGGGTCCTCTGCATCCCAGTCCGATGCTCTATCCACTGCGCCACCGCCTGGTCAGGCAGTAGATACTTCTTATCAAGAGAACTACAAGCACATTCCAACTCCGTCCCACAGTGCTGTGATCAGGTCAGAATCAGGGAGGGGGTAGGTCACTGGGGAAGGCTTCTGCTCTGTTCCTGCATCCCTGTGCCCTCAGTGGTAGTCTCCCATCCTCTCTTCTCCCTCCCTGACCCCCAGGGACCCTTTTAGGTCCCCATTCCAGTCCCTAGCTGCCCAGACCTCCCCACCTGGCTCTTTCCCATAGAGGAATTGCCGGAGTTCTGAAAATCCTAATGAAGTGTTCCGCTTCTTGGTGGAAGAAAAGATCAAGTGCCTGGCCACAGAGAAGGTGAAGTACACCCAGCGAGTAGACTACATCATGCAGCTGCCTGTGCCCATGGACGCGGCGCTTAATAAAGGTTGGTGGCTCCCAGCCAGGCCTGGGTGTGGGTACAGTCTGGGTGAAGGCTGTGAAGAGCACCCGGGCACCTCTTAGGAGCAGAGCCCACTGTATGTTCTGCTCCCTCAGCCAGAGGTCCGAAGGTAGGCCATCGCTGGAGGTAGGATTAACCTTGCCCACAGCTTGTCAGCAGTCCTGTGTTGAGAATTAGAGGTAAAATCACATACAGTTGCATGTCGGGTGGGACTAGGGAGGCTGGAGGAGCTGAAGCAGTCATGGACATAGAGCCAGCAGGGCCAGGCACCCTCTGAAAGGCCCACGCATCAATTCTGTCACCAGAGGAGCTTCTGGAGTATGAGGAGAAGAAGCGGCAAGCCGAAGAGGAGAAGCTGCCACTGCCTGAGCTGGTTCGGGCCCAGGTGCCCTTCAGCTCCTGCCTGGAGGCCTATGGGGCCCCCGAGCAGGTGGATGACTTCTGGAGCACAGCTCTGCAGGCCAAATCAGTAGCTGTCAAGTAAGTCCTGTACGTCTGGGCTGAGGGTTTCGGGCCTTGTTAGGGTAGTCTCAAAGATGCTATCTGCTCCTTTCTCATTCTGTCACTCCTTTTTTTGGATGGGATCTCAGGATTGTATCAGCTGAGGTTGGTAAGCTGGTCCTGGTGGGAACCAGGAGGCCCTAACAGGAGCAGACTTAAATGATTACTACATATTACCTTGTCCTTTTCAAACCACCCCCTCTCTCAGGCACAGGGTCACTTTTTAGTACAGCATCTTTACTTCCTCAGTCCTGGCAGAGCACAGATATTTAGTGTCAGTAATGAACAGAATGTGGGTCTCCAGCAAATGGTTTTACTTTTTGCCTCAATGTGGTTGGCCTGAGCTTGAGGTCGGTAAGAGTGCTTGGGTTTCAAGAAAGTTCAGCTATCTACCCCTTTGCTGCTTCTGTATATAAAACAGCCCTCTGGCTTCTGCTACTGCTTGTTTGCAGACACTATGCAAGGTGAGAATATGGACTACCTTCTGGGCTGTCACGTCTTCTACCCATGAGAGGCTGAACTCCAGGGTGGGGATTTCAGGATAGGAGAACCTTGAGACATTTTCTCTTCCCTAGGACCACACGATTTGCCTCATTCCCTGACTACCTGGTCATCCAGATCAAGAAGTTCACCTTCGGCTTAGACTGGGTGCCCAAGAAACTGGGTATGATGGCTGGGACAGGCAAGGGGAGGTTAAGCAGAAAATGCCAGAAAAAGAAGGGGCCTTAACACATGTAAACTAACGTTTCTCTAATTTCTCTCTGAAAGAGGAAAACAGTTCCTTAGATGTTTCAAAATATTTCTGATTTGAAAAACACTAAGAATATTAAAAGACTGCTTTGATTTTATAGTTATGATTTATAACCAAAAGTGGTTTCCATAATTTTATTTTTATAATTCACAAGATGCTTTTACTTTGATAATCTTGAAATAATTAGCTCTCATGGGTCTCACAGACCCTTGATGACATTGAGAACCGCTGATTAAACTTCATTCCTAGATAAGTTGAGACCCACAGAAGTAGAAAAGTCATTCTGTTCTACAAGTTGGAGGCCTGCTTCCTTGCTCATTTGTGGTAGATCTAGGACTACAGTCCCACATTAATTATTTTTATTACACTGGGATCCCTAAGATTGGTACTCTGAACAGCTCCTCGGTACAGAGCAGTGTCAAGACATGGTGCAGGCGCTTAAGATTCCCAAAGTGCTTTTTCAGGGAGGACCTCAGGGAGCTCCCGAGGTGACCTTCCCTGCCATTCCAATTACAGATGTGTCCATTGAGATGCCAGAGGAGCTAGACATCTCCCAGTTGAGGGGTACAGGGCTGCAGCCTGGTGAGGAGGAGCTGCCTGACATTGCCCCACCCCTGGTCACTCCGGATGAGCCCAAAGGTAGCCTTGGTTTCTATGGCAACGAAGACGAAGACTCCTTCTGCTCCCCTCACTTCTCCTCTCCAACATGTTAGTGACTCTTTTTCCTGCCTGTCTCTTTCCCTTGCTGTTGGGGGTCTTCTCTGCCTGCCTCCCCACAACCCTGTCCTTTATGTTTCTCTTGTCCTCCCTTTCAAATCCCTCTGGCCTCTTGGTGGATGTGAGGGCCTCCCGGAGCACTCACAGCCGCATTCTGTGTGGATGGCGGTAGCCCTGGCCCTTTGCCTCTCTGCCCTTAGCACCTCATGGTTGGGAGCAGGGGTTGGGGATTATACTCTAGAAACCGCCCATTCTGTGAGAACGGGCAAGGATGAGGACCCTTGGGGGTCTTTTTTTTTTTTTTTTAATTTTTATTTATTTATATTTTTTTACAGAGACAGAGAGTGAGTCAGAGAGAGGGATAGACAGGGACAGACAGACAGGAACGGAGAGAGATGAGAAGCCAGTGACCTTGGGTTTAAGCTGGTGGGCTTTTCCTCAAACCAGATGAGCCCACACTCAAGCTGGCAACATCTGGGTCTTGAACCCGGGTCCTCTGCATCCCAGTCCGACACTCTATCCACTGCGCCACCGCCTGGTCAGGCCCCTTGGGGGGTCTTTAGCCTTGGTTCTGAGCCTTTAGGATAACTAGACCCACATTGTGTTGTCTGTCATTTTAGTTTTGGGATCAAGTGGCAAGCTGTGAAAGAATAATGCATGGAATGGAATGGTTGGGAAAGGGCTTGGGGGCTGGACTCTGGGGGAGGAGGAGGATGAGGAGGAGCAAAGAGTGCCCCACGGAATCAGTCACTGTGCCCACACTTCTCCCACCATAGCCCCCATGTTGGACGAGTCAGTCATCATCCAGCTGGTGGAGATGGGCTTCCCTATGGATGCCTGCCGCAAAGCTGTCTACTACACAGGCAACAGTGGGGCTGAGGCTGCCATGAACTGGGTCATGTCGCACATGGATGATCCAGGTAGGCAGGGATGGGTAGCAGGGCCGGGCAGGGCTGCCACCCTCCCAAACACTTCAACCCCTTCACATGCACAGATTTTGCAAACCCGCTCATCCTGCCTGGCTCCAGTGGGCCTGGTTCCACAAGCGCAGCTGCAGACCCCCCGCCAGAGGACTGTGTGACCACCATTGTCTCCATGGGTTTCTCCCGGGACCAGGCCCTCAAAGCTCTGCGTGCCACGGTAGGGGCTGCCCCGGCTCAGGTCTAGGGCCTCTGGGGTATAAAGGGGTGGGAATGAGGCTTCATGCTCCATGAGCAAGACCAAGACATTTGGTTTGGTGTGGCCAGGGCTGAGCTCCACCCTTTTGTGGCTGTAATGAAGGAGCTGAGGCCTTCACTGGTGGTTTTCTTGCTCCTGAACAATGTAATGCTTTTCTCCTCTCCAAGAACAATAGTTTAGAACGGGCTGTAGACTGGATCTTCAGTCACATTGACGACCTAGACGCAGAAGCTGCCATGGACATCTCAGAGGGCCGCTCAGCCGCCGACTCCATCTCTGAGTCTGTGCCAGTGGGACCTAAAGTTCGGGATGGTTCTGGAAGTGAGTGTCCCAGGGAAAGAGGACAGGCCTGGTGGGGTCCAGCCAGTTTGCTGTCCCAGGTCTTTAGTCTGAGGCAGCTCTGCTTCTGTCAGGGGGCAGAGGGGGCAGAAGCTTTCCAGGACATGGCTCCTAAAGGTGGGATTCTAGGAGGGGAGATGGAGTTGTGACCAAGTACATGCCTACGTCCCTTGCATTCGAGCTGTTAGGTGTATCTTTGCACTGTCACTCAAGGATTGCTCTTGCATTGCCTTTTCTGCCCTCCCCCTCTTCCCTAGAGTATCAGCTCTTTGCCTTCATTAGTCACATGGGCACCTCCACCATGTGTGGTCACTACGTCTGCCACATCAAGAAGGAAGGCAGGTGAGGGACCAGCAGTATGCACTTGGAATGGGGGAGTGGCGGTGGGACTGAGTAGGTCGGGGCGTCCTGAAAATCCTTCCACTACCTGGGGGAAGCTGAACTGCCTGATGGGAGCCGCCGATACACGGAGGGCTCGATCAGGCCACTTGCCTTTGTGAGTAGTTTTAATGAGCGTAGCCACACTTAGTAACTCATTTATGTATTATCTCTGGCTGTTTTCATGCTGCAAAAGGAAAGCTGAGTAACAGTATCAGAAACCCTACTGCCTACCAAACCTGAAAGATTTACCATCTGGCCCTTTACAGAAAAAAATGGCTGATCCCTGCCTTACAGGAATGGGGTAGGGGAATGGCTGTAAAGACACCGAATAGGGGAAATTACCTTTGTGGGCTTGGAACACTCCCTTCAGACAGGTAGCAAGCAGCTGGACTATAGGTTTGGGGACCTTTCCCGGGAATCACCAGTGTAGAGTCCAGAGCCTGTCAGAGAAGCCTGGTTAAAGCGCTGTGGACTGCCCGGTTTGTTGATCTTTTTACCCGCCCCACCTTCTCCAGATGGGTGATCTACAATGACCAGAAAGTGTGTGCCTCTGAGAAGCCGCCCAAGGACCTGGGCTACATCTACTTCTACCAGAGAGTGGCCAGTTAAGAGCCTGCCTTGACCCCTTACCATGGAGGGCAGGGGACAGACCACTTGGCGTAGGGAGAGGGGCTGGGGAATGGACTGCAGCGCGCCTGCTCTGTACCCTTTTTCTTCTTGTCTCCCGCAGCAGGGAAGAAACTAGAGGCCCCAGGGGAATGGCCAAGCAAAGTAGAGGGGCACTGAAGAGACTCTGGGGATAGAGCAGGAAGGGATGGGAGGGCGGCCACCTGTCTGTGAGGATACTATGTTGCTTTCCCTCCTTCTGAATCCCCAGTCCTCTGCTTACCTAATCCTGCCAGCTCCTAGTGTGGAGGGTGCTCGTGTGTGTGCGCGTGGGTGTGGCTTTGTGCAGCCTCTTCCACAGGAGGGGGTGTCCCTGCTCCCCTCCCCCTTTGTGTTTGTTCCCTGTGTGGTCAGGCCAGGAAGGATATGAGGGCATTGCGGATCCCCTCGGCCTCCTGCCTCAGTCTTTCCCCCACCCTGTCTCAGAACCTGTCCTTCTCTGGAAAATGCCAAAATACATGATGTGAATAAAAGTACAATGGCTAAATTGTGTCCTGTTTGATACCTTGGGGAGACATCTTTCCTGGGGGTAGCAGGAGGGCCAGTGTCCAAAAACTCCCAGCCTTGCCCTTTTTGTAGGCAGTTCTCTACTTTTAAGTAGTTCTAGAGCTCTTGGGAAATTGAGGGTGAGGTGAGGGCTGGGGGGCTGTCAGATCAGGGGAGGTGGAAGGGAGTGACTGCAAAGATGGGGTGAAAAGCCTTTGCAGCAGTCACACACACTTCCAACAGGGGGCCCAAGTGGGTATTTCCCCAAGTATCTCTAGTGGGTTAGGGATCCCTGGGCCTAGGCCCCAGGCCCATAGTCCCTTAGCAGGCTCTCGCAGACTGGAGCAAGGAGTGGGGTACTTCTGGGGGAGGAGTTCTGAACTGCCTCTTAGCTGTACATTTTCTGTGCCAGTGTGGACCTTCCTCCCCTTCTGAACCCTGCCATTCGCCCAGTAACTGGGCTAGACTTTCTCTGCCTGGGTCAAAGGTTCCTGCTCAGCAATCAGCAGTGAAGCTGCTTGGGTGGGGAGGGGAGTACCTCTCCGCAGAGGTGGAAAGATGCCCAACAGAGCCCCCTCAGTCCGCTAAGTAATGTGGTCTAGGCCAAGCAGTTGGAGTGGTCGAATTTGCCAGCTAGTTCCCCTGGGAACCACTTCTGGCCCCCTGGAACCCCTAGAACGTTGCTACAAGAAAGAGGGTAACGTTAGAACATTGCCACACGGGCGGGGCAGGGGGAAGGGCTTGCACTCAGGGGCGGGACTAACCATGGCTGAGGAGGCGGGGTTCTGTCTCACCGCGCTCTATATAAGCGGGCAGTGGCCGCGGCTGCGCGGTGATCCTGACCTTCAGTGTGTCGGCTCCAGCACCATGGCGCCCTCCAGGAAGTTTTTCGTCGGGGGGAACTGGAAGATGAATGGGCGGAAGACGACTCTGGGGGAACTCATCAGCACACTGAACGCGGCCAAGGTGCCAGCCGACACCGGTGAGCATCACAAGGGTCGGGTCGGGCAGGTGATGGAAAGGTGAGAGGGCAGCGCTACCGGGTATCCGCGTGGACCTGGACGCAGGGCTGAAGACTAGGGCTACTGGAGATCCAGGCATTGACCCCGCAGCGCCGTGGCCTCGCAGCTGCAGTACCAGAGGTGTCTCGAGGGGAGAAATCGGGTTCACATTTAATGATGTATTCGGATAGTGGGGCGGGAAAGGACTTTTTGGGTCTTCGGGAGGAAGATGGCCCCGGGGCGCGGACGGGGTTGCATCGCCAGGGGCCGGCTGTGGGAGCGGAGGCGAGCCCCAGCAGGCGATCGAGAGAAGCTGGCGACAGCCCCAGAGTTGGGGAGGGGCACTGGAGGCGGCTGAGTGGGTATGCAGGCCTCCGCTACCTGCTGGTAGCCCTAGCTCCGTGCGCCGCCGCACGTAGCCCGTGACTCCACCCCGCGCCTTGCTCGGCGGGCCTAGAGCCCCCGCCGCGCTGCTTCGGCCTCCGGAGCTGCGCGCTCTGATCCTCTGCCCTCCGCAGACTGGGTGAGCCCTGCCTTCCGTAGAAAGTGGCTGAGCAGGTGCCAAACAGGCTGAACCTTTGGGAACGAGGGCTTTCTCCAGCCTAGAACCAGGAAAGCGCCGGGCCTCTTTGAGGCTGGTCAGCTCCCTGCCACCCACCGATAGAATGCTATCTTCAGTGCTTCCCATCCACCTACATCACAGAACCCAGGCCTGATCAGAAGAGGCATTCCCTTCTGGTTTATTTCTCAGAGACCCCAATATCAATCACAGGAGCTGGCCCCTCTGCTTTTGCTAAAAACCTTGCCTTGCCTATACAAGGTGGGAATAAGCTATTTTAGAGGGGAGGCGGGGTTGGCCCCCAGAGAATGCTGAGTCTAGGAGGTGCCCAGGCCCAGAATAGCCCGGGGAAATCAGAGCCACAGCTGTTAAAAGAGCAGAGGGCAGGGCCATAGTCTCTCAGGCATCTGGAAGACTCTAGGAGTTGGAAACGGGCCCAACCTGGGATTTGGACCAAGATCATCTTGCTGGGGTGCAAAGGGAAGGAAAGCAGAACTAAGAGAGCTGGTGAAGGCCAGGGGGTTCCAGAGCACTGGATGGAGTAAGGAGAATGAAGACTGCTTTGTGATTTCATCCTCAGAGGTGGTTTGTGCACCCCCCACCGCCTACATTGACTTCGCCAGGCAGAAGCTAGATCCTAAGATTGCTGTGGCTGCCCAGAACTGCTACAAAGTGACTAATGGGGCCTTTACTGGGGAGATCAGGTGAGATGCAGGTGGGAGAAGGGTGTGTGGGAATCCATCCTTCACTTTCCTCATTGAGTGGAAAGCCATAGGTGGGCTACCTGTAGAACTGTGGTTTCATCTCTTCCCATAGCCCTGGCATGATCAAAGACTGTGGAGCCACATGGGTTGTCCTGGGGCACTCAGAGAGAAGGCACGTCTTTGGGGAATCCGATGAGGTTAGTAACCAGCAGAAAATACAAGAGATTCCTTATTCCAAGAGTGGTGTCTCACCAATTCTGTTCCTCAACAGCTGATTGGGCAGAAAGTGGCCCATGCCCTGGCGGAGGGACTTGGAGTGATTGCCTGCATTGGAGAGAAGCTAGATGAGAGGGAAGCCGGCATCACTGAGAAGGTCGTTTTTGAACAAACCAAGGTCATCGCAGGTATCTTGGAAGGGGCCTATGAGCCTAGCCAAGGCCAGAAAGGCACAGAGGGTGGGGTCAGACGCCCTGCAGACTGTCTTTATTCACATGCTGATACAGAAAAGGGAAGGGGAAGATTTCAGAACCTTTGCACTCTCTGTCACTTCTGCTCCTGCCCCATGGTATTGATGCCTCTTGGAGTTCCCTAGATAACCACTAGGGGACAGCAAGCCTCCCTCTTCTTTTTTCCCTAGGTACTGAGCTGGATAGTTCCTGTTCACCCTTTCATCTGTAATCTCTGTCCCACAGATAACGTGAAGGACTGGAATAAGGTTGTTCTGGCTTATGAGCCTGTGTGGGCCATCGGTACAGGCAAGACTGCAACACCCCAACAGGTAACTAAGCCCAGAAGCCCCACCTTCATCCTACCCTGCCTGGGTAGAACTGGACAGCGGAGACCATCTGGGCCAAACCCTCATTTTTAAATTTTTTTTTTTTTACAGAGACAGAGAGTGAGTCAGAGAGACGGATAGACAGGGACAGAGAGAGATGAGAAGCATCCATCATTAGTTTTTCATTGCACGTTGCAACACCTTAGTTGTTCATTGATTGCTTTCTCATATATGCCTTGACCGTGGGCCTTCAGCAGACCGAGTAGCCCCTTGCTGGAGCCAGCGACCTTGGGTTCAAGTTGGTGGGCTTTTGCTCAAACCAGATGAGCCCGCGCTCAAGCTGGTGACCTCGGGGTCTCAAACCTGGGTCCTCTGCATCCCAGTTCGACGCTCTATCCACTGCGCCACTGCCTGGTCAGGCCCAAACCCTCATTTTAAAGACAGGAGCCTTCAAGCCCAGAGAATGAGAATGATTTGTTCAAGGACATCCATTCCAGAGCTTGGAGTTGGGGCTGGGGGTGGGTGTCAGAGCCCTGGTGTTCTGACTCGGATCCCAGGGTTTCTGGGGTTCCCTGAAGCCAGACTGCCTCTCCAATAGTGCCCATAATTTTGTTTTGTTTTTTTCTTGAGGGAAAGGCAGAGTCCTTTTTTTTTTTGTATTTTTCTGAAGTTGGAAACGGGGAGGCAGTCAGACAGACTCCCGCATGCGCCTGACGGGATCCACCCAGCCCGTCCACCAGGGGGGCGATGCTCTGTTGCAACCAGAGCCATTCTAGCACCTGAGGCAGAGGCCACAGAGCCATCCTCAGCGCCCGGGCCATCCTTGCTCCAATGGAGCCTTGGCTGTGGGAGGGGAAGAGAGAGACAGAGAGGAAGAAGAGGGGGAGGGGTGGAGAAGCAGATGGGCTCTTCTCCTGTGTGCCCTGGCCGGGAATCGAACCTGGGACTCTGGCACGCCAGGCCGACGCTCTACCACTGAGCCAACCAGCCAGGGCAAGGCAGAGTCTTAACTTAGTCTGGCTTCTTGTTGTAGGCCCAGGAAGTACATGAGAAACTCCGGGGATGGCTTAAGTCCAATGTCTCTGATGCAGTGGCTCAGAGCACCCGCATCATTTATGGAGGTGAGTGGGTTCGGCTCCAGCCTGAGGTGGGGTGGGCTGAGAACTAGACTGAGCCCTCCTTAGATGTAGAGGTGGGAATGGAGTATGTATGCCTATCCCATCCCTGATCTTTCGCTTTTCCCTTTCCCTTGCCAGGTTCTGTGACTGGGGCAACCTGCAAGGAGCTGGCAAGCCAACCTGATGTGGATGGCTTCCTTGTGGGTGGTGCATCCCTCAAGCCTGAATTTGTGGACATCATCAATGCCAAACAATAAGCCCCATCCATCTCCCCTACCCTTCCTGCTATGTCAAGGAGTATGAAGCTCAGAAGCCCAATAACTGCTCTTCCCTGCGCCCCCCCCCGCCCCCCTGCACATGCTCCTGATGGTATCACCTGCTCCTCCTGTGGCCTAATCCATACTGTACCTCTCCTTACCATTTACACATTACCCTGTAATGGTTGGGACCAGGCCAATCCCTTCTTCACTTACTATAATCATTGGAATGAAACATCTCACCAAGGTGGGTTTTCCTTGGCTGAGAGGTGGAAGGGGTGGAGTTTGCTTATGGGTCCCCTCAGTCCCCAGTGCAGGCAGGAAAGAGAAGGCAGGAAAGAGAAGCTATCCTCCCCTCTCCCATCTCGCACCATGGAGCCAAGGACTGGGAGAGAGCTCTGTCCTCCCATCAGAGGCCAGGGGCACTTCTCTCATCTCTGGTGCCAATGCCTGTGTAAGGTGTGTATGTGAGCAGTCCCACTAGGTGGGGTGAAGGGGGGAATAAACACGTGGCCCTAAGTTTTGTGGTTCATACTTCTTTACTATGCTTATTACCACATTATTTCTCTTTCCTAAAACAACAAAAAACCACAAACAGGTTTTTACAACAGCATCTCTCTTATTATTATTACTTGAAAAAAAGTCTTGCGTACCAGGGTGCCACAGCTTCAAATAACAGCTCTCTCTCTTCACCCCCAGGTTGGCTCTGAGGCTGTTGAGCTCCCCAGAACTTGGGTTGGGAGAAGAGGCCCAGCCCCACTGGCTTTAAGTAGCTGGTCTAAGCCAGCAGTGCCTCCTCCCAGCCCTGAAGAGGGTAGCATCACAGGGTCACTGGTAGAGCACGTAGCGCTTCATGGCAGGCGGCAAGGGCAGGGCAGATACCTGGCCCAGCCGGGTAGCCCCCAGTACTCGGCGCAGGCATAGTCGGCTCAAGTGCCGAAGGGAGTATGGCTCCGCTGGGAGAGAGAAGGAAGGGAAGGTAAGTAGGGGTGCAGCAACCAGCCAGACATCTTCAAACTCTAGGGTTCCCTTCTACTTTCCTGTTCTGAGTCTGCTCCTACCTTGGTTGAGAGAGAGATCTAAGGCACCCTGAAGTTCTGCATCTGCTCTTAGGTGGGAGGCATCACATACTCCCACTCAGAGCTGGGGGTGAAACTCTAGCCAAGGTCCTCAAAGCAACAGGCCAAGATGCTCTGATGGTAATGGGCTCGGGCTTTGACTCCAGAGAGGCCTTGGGAATGGGGCTGATGAGATGAGGAAATGGCCCCCCACAACAGCTCACCATGGGTGATGGGAGGAGAGGTATCCAGCCTCTGCTAAGACTACAACTGCAGAGAACAGTTAAGTTCAATCTGCTCCAAGCCCTGGCCCCATTGTTTCCCCCAAGGAGGCCCCTCCCCTGCAGCCCCATCCCAAACCCTGCCTTCACTGCTCTCCTTCCAAGTGCCAGTAGAGTGGGGGGAGGAGAAAGCCTCAGGGGCTTCTTCCTGGGGTTTGACAGAGGAAGTTGGTAAGTATGTGTCAGGTCAGAGCCCAGGGAATGGTACACACCCTGGGTGCCTGGTACTACCTGTCCTCTTTTGAACTTGTACACCTAGGCCAGTATCCATTTAACACTTTGCAACTCTGCTCCCGGAGCTGATAGCTCCTGTAAAGTCCTAACCCCTGGGGTGCCTCCCTCCATTCTGGGGGCTCACTACTTCCTTTGCCTCTATTGCTATTGGGAGGATTAATTTAGGCAACAGCTGTGAACATCGTTAGCCATTCCACACACTTAAGTGGCAGGGAGGCAGGTCAGATGAAGGCTCTTTCCCTCTACTCTTGTAAAGGCGTTGAGTTTCCAACCCAAACCACAGCCACCAGTGACAACTCCCCACACACACACCTACCCCAGGCCTCACCTCTCCTTTCGCCCAGGTAGCTGATGCGGACCTGGCACTGGCCCCAAACAGCGCTTACTGCCGGATAAAGGGTCCTGCCCTTCAGTCCATGGAAGGCTGGCCCCAAGTAGGTGCCCCCAATAGCGTAGCCCAGAGTTCCCTCCTCCATGTCCAGAACCACCAGCAGCTTCTCTGGCACCTCCAGCTGCTCACCCTGAGGTCTGACTGGATATTGGGGGGCCCCGGGCCCCATGCTCTGATGGTACAGTCTTCCCCGTCCAATGTCCCAGCCCCACGACTCGCTGTTGCTGCCCAGCAGCGCGGCATAGTGGTCAGCCCGCAGCGGGGCGAGGGCCGTGGCCACACCCACCACGGCGTGGGTGCCCCTTTGCTCCCGGGGCCAGCTGATTTCCCAGGCGTGCAGGCCCCGCGAGTAGCCCCTCTTACCCCGGGCCCCATCAGTGCTCTGTGCTACGGGCCGCCGCTCAAAGCACAATCCCCCTTCCTTGACCTCTATGTTCTCTGAGCAGTCCTTGGGGTTCCATCCGTGGCGCCGCTGGGCCCCCAGGTCAGTAGGAGCAGAAAGCAGTTCCTCCAGGCCTTCGGGACAGCAGTGGTCAGGGTACGGGGCCTGTGGGGTAGGGGTGCTGCTGATGCCCCCTGCCAGAGCCGTCTGGCCCATGGAGGTGAGAAGCTGGAGGAGACCCCGAAAGAGTCTTGCTGGGGCGTCTCTTTTATTCTGCAAGTTGCGCTCCGGTTCGGGACTGACCTGGGAGGAGCTGGGAGAGAAAAGGGTGTAAAATGCGGGATCCTGGCAGGGGCTCCTCACCCACGCGCCCCATCCTTTCACCCCTTTGCCCACTGCCCCGCTGCTCCCTCTTCACGTTCCCAAGCTCGTCGCCCCATCACCTCGCTCTCTTTCCCAGCTGTCCCTGGCTCCCGAGATTCTCGAGAGTTCGCCCCCTTCGGGACTCTCCAGGGGCCGTCCCCGTCAGCCGCCCCGTGCCCACGTCACCGGTGGCTCCCGAACCTCGCTTAGCTCCCCAAGCCGGGAGGATGCTGGGTCTAACAAGAGACCCAGCGGAGAGTCACCGAAGCGCAGGCCGCCGGCCGCTTCCGCTCCAGCTCCACCCCAGGCTTTGTCCCGCCCAAGTCCCCGCCCCTCGGGGCCTTCCCGGATGTTGAGCCGTCTTGTCATCGCGCCAGGTCGCGCCCGCACCAAGGCCACGCCCCCGCGAGGGAATCCCTCTCTAGCAGCACTTTGGGATCCTGGAGGGCTGTTCTCCATGGTCAAAACCTTTGAGCCAAAAGAAAGAAAAAAGAACAACAACAAAAAAAAACCTTTGAGCCACCTGGACAACTAACTCCTGAGCTTCTAGATATGAGGCGCATGGGGTCAAGGGGGTTCTTCCATAGTGCTGACCTCTATTTCCGTGGTCCTGTGATTCTGGGTCACTGTTTCTGGGCAAGCCTTTTCCTGATCTTTGTGAGTCAGCCTGTTCTATGCCTGAGGTTCTTTTTTTTTTTTTTTTAACTGTCATTTTTTATTTATTCATTTTAGAGAGGAGAGGGAGAGACAGAGAGAGAGAGAGAGAGAGAGAGAGAGGAGGGGGGTTGGAGCTGGAAGCATCAACTCCCATATGTACCTTGACCAGGTAAGCCCAGGGTTTCGAACCGGCGACCTCAGCATTTCCAGGTCGACGCTTTATCCACTGCGCCACCACAGGTCAGGCCTATGCCTGCGGTTCTTGAACCCTGTGTTTCCAGCTCTGAAAAGTGGGTGTCATGGGTCTCTATGCTGTTGTAGTCTTCATCCTGAATGCCCATTCATTCCTAAACTAGGTTTCATTTGAGAGAGTTTAGTGGTTAAGATCTTGGTTGTGGCCCTGGCCGGTTGGCTCAGCGGTAGAGCGTCGGCCTAGCGTGCGGAGGACCCGGGGTTCGATCCCCGGCCAGGGCACACAGGAGAAGCGCCCATCTGCTTCTCCACCCCTCCGCCGCGCTTTCCTCTCTGTCTCTCTCTTCCCCTCCCGCAGCCAAGGTTCCATTGGAGCAAAGATGGCCCGGGGGCTGGGGATGGCTCTGTGGCCTCTGCCTCAGGCGCTAGAATGGCTCTGGTCACAACATGGCGACGCCCAGGATGGGCAGAGCATCGCCCCCTGGTGGGCAGAGCATCGCCCCGTCGCCCCCTGGTGGGCGTGCCGGGTGGATCCCGGTCGGGCGCATGCAGGAGTCTGTCTGACTGTCTCTCCCTGTTTCCAGCTTCAGAAAAATGAAAAAAAAAAAAAAAAAAAGATCTTGGTTGTGAGTGAAACTGTGCTACTAATTAGCTGTGTGACCTTGGGGAGGTTCCTAAACTTCTCTGAACCTGTTTTATCTTATGTAAATGCGAACAATGATGGTATGTACCTCACAGGGTTGTTGTGGAGTTGAAATAATTCAGTTAAAGCACTTAGTATGGAGCCAAGTACTTAGTACACACTCACTAAGCATAGCTATTATTGTGAAGGGTTTTTTTTGTTTTTTTTGTATTTTTCCGAAGTTGGAAATGGGGAGAGACAGACAGACTCCCGCATGTGCCCGACCGGGATCCACCCGGCACGCCCACCAGGGGGCGACACTCTGCCCACCAGGGGGCGATGCTCTGCCCATCCGGGGCGTCGCTCTGTCGCGACCAGAGCCACTCTAGCGCCTGGGGCAGAGGCCAAGGAGCCATCCCCAGCGCCCGGGCCATCTTTGCTCCAATGGAGCCTTGGCTGCGGGAGGGGAAGAGAGAGACAGAGAGGAAGGAGAGGGGGAGGGGTGGAGAAGCAGATGGGCGCTTCTCCTGTGTGCCCTGGCCGGGAATCGAACCCGGGACCCCTGTACGCCAGGCCGACGCTCTACCACTGAGCCAATCGGCCAGGGCCGGGGGGTTTGTTTTGACAGAGACGGAGAGAGGGACAGATAGGGACAGACAGATGGAAAGGGAGAGAGATGAGAAGCGTCAATTTTTCATTGTGGCACCTTAGTTGTTCTATGATTGCTTTCTCATTTGTGCCTTGGCCTGGGGACTACAGCAGAGTGAGTGACCCCTTGCTCAAGCCAGCGACCTTGCGGTCATGTCTATGATCCCATGCTCAAGCCAGCAACCCTGTGCTCAAGCCGGTGACCTCAAAGTTTCTTTTTTTTTTTTTTAACATTTTTAAAAGATTTGATTTATTCATTTTAGAGAGAAGAGAGAGAGAGAGAGAAGGGGAGGAGGAGTAGGAAGCATCAATTTCCATATGTGCCTTGACCAGGCAAGTGTAGGGTTTGAACCAGTGACCTCAGCATTCCAGGTCAACAATTTATCTACTGTGCCACCACATGTCAGGCAACCTAGAAGTTTCTAACCTGGGTCCTCCACCTCCCAATCCGAAGCTCTACCCACTGCACCACAGCCTGGTCAGGCATAGCTATTATTGTTTACTTAACATTTATTAAGCACCCACTCTGGAGAGAGGCAATATAATATAGTAGTGAAGGATGCATGCTGTGGAGCAGGCTGACTGGGTCTGAATACCTGAAGGCCAGTATGCATGAGACCTTGGGTAAATTTCTTAACCTCTATGCTGCTGTTTCTTTCTCTATAAAATGGAAATGCTATGGATATCTACTGCATGCAAGGGTCCCCAAACTTTTTACACAGGGAGCCAGTTCACTGTCCCTCAGACCGTTGGAGGGCCGGACTATAAAAAAAACTAGGAGCACCAATGAAAGAGGTGCCCCTTCCAGAAGTGCGGCGGGGGCCGGATAAATGGCCTCAGGGAGCTGCATGCGGCCCGCAGGCTGTAGTTTGGAGACCCCTGGTTGTGAAGCACTTGAAACAGTTTCTGGTTCAAATGTAATCATTTGTGCTAAGCACTGAAGATTAAGCAGTGAATCAGTTTATAAGGACGGGATCTGCCTGGCAAGCCCACTAGGGGGCAATGCTCTGCCCATCTGCAGTATTTCTCTGTTGCTCAGCAACTGAGCTTTTCTTAGCGCCTGAGGCAGAGGCCATGGAGCCATCCTCAGCTCTAGGGCCAACTTGCTCCAACTGAGTGATGGCTGCAGGAGAGAGAAGTGAGAGAAAAAGGGATAGAGAAGCAGATGGGTGCTTCTCCTATGTGCTCTGACCAGGACTCGAATCCGAGATGTTCACAGGCCAGGCCGATGCTCTATCACTGAGCCAACTGGCCAGGGCTCAGGGTGGTTTCTCTAAAATGAGTATCTGCCTGACCAGGCGGTGGCGCAGTGGATGGAGCGTTGGACTGGGATGTGGAAGGACCCAGGTTCAAGACCCCGAGGTTGCCAGCTTAAGCGCGGGCACATCTGGTTTGAGCAGGGTCCCGCCAGCTTGAACCCAGAGTCGCTGGCTCCAGCAGGGGGTTGCTCAGTCTGCTGAAGGTCTGCAGTCAGGGCACATATGGGAGGGCAGTCGATGAACAACTAGGGTGTTGCAACGCGCAATGATTGATGCTTCTCATCTCTCTCCATTCCTGTCTGTCCCTGTCTATCCCTCTCTCTGACTTACTCTCTGTCTCTGTAAAAAATAAATAAATAAAATTTAAAAAATAAAATAAAATGAGTATCTGACCTTGTTCCTCTCTTGCTTCTCTCCTATTTGGCTATGCATTACTGGCCTGTCCACAGACTAACACTTGCATTCTTTAACTTGGCCTTGAAGGCTTTGGTGAACTGGCACCGACTGCTCTAGGCTCTGCTCCAGATGGGCAGAGCATTGCCCATTAGTGGGCTTGCTGAGTGGATCCCGGTCAGGGTACATGCAGGAGTCTGTCTGACTGCCTCCCCTCCTCTCACTGAATTAAAAAATAATAATAAAAGAAAAGAAAAAGAGCGCCTCTAGGCGGTGGCGCAGTGGATAGAGCGTTGGACTGGGATGCGGAGGATCCAGGTTCGAGACCCCAAGGTCGCCAGCTTGAGCGCAGGCTCATCTGGTTTAAGCAAAGCTCACCAGCTTGGACCCAAGGTCGCTGGCTTGAGCAAGGGGTTACTCGGTCTGCTGAAGGCCGGCGGTCAAGGCACATATAAGAAAGCAATCAATGAACAACTAAGGTGTCGCAATGAAAAACTGATGATTGATGCTTCTCATCTCTCTCCATTCATGTCTGTCTGTCCCTATTTATTCCTCTCTCTAACTCTTTCTCTGTCTCTGTAAAAAAAAAAGAAGAAGAAGAAGAAGAAGAAAAGAAAAACCACCCTGGCAGCAATGTTGAGGAGACTTTGAGGGAAATAAGACATGAAGCATGAGACTGGTTCCAGCAGCCCAGGTGACAAGTGTCAAGAGACTGAACTAGGGCAGTAAAAATAAGGATGAAAAGAATTCAAGAAGTCCTGGCCAGGTAGCTCAGTTGGTTAGAGCATCATCCTGATATACCACAGTTGTGGGTTTGATCCCCAGTTAGGGCACATACAAGAATCAGTCAATGGTCCTGGCCAGTTGGCTCAGTGGTAGAGCGTCGGCCGGGCGTGCCGGAGTCCCAGGTTCGATTCCCAGCCAGGGCACACAGGAGAGGCGCCCATCTGCTTCTCCACCCCTCCCCCTCTCCTTCCTCTCTGTCTCTCTCTTCCCCTCCCGCAGCCAAGGCTCCATTGGAGCAGAGTTGGCCCGGGCGCTGGGGATGGCTCCATGGCCTCTGCCTCAGGCACTAGAATGGCTCTGGTTGCAACGGAGCAACGCCCCAGATGGGCAGAGCATCGCCCCCTGGTGGTCGTGCTGGGTGGATCCCGGTCGGGCGCATGCGGGAGTCTGTCTGACTGCCTCCCCGTTTCCAACTTCAGAAAAATTATTTTTAAAAAAAAGAAAAAAAAAAGAATCAGTCGATGAATGCATACACGAGTGGAACAGCAAATTGATCGATCTTGCTCTCTCTCTGCCTCTCTCTTTCTAAAATCAATATAAATTTTTAAAAATTTTTAAAGAGAAGAATTCAGGAAATACTGATAGAATTGCAAGATTCGGTGACTGATTAGATGCTTAGACCAGGGAAAGGAAAGAGAGAAAGGGAGGTGTCTAGCCTGGAAGAGTTTGTTAAATGGTGGTGCCACTAATGATGATGGAGATTGAGGCAGGCTAGTAAGTAGCTAGGAAAATTCCTTGGCAAGTAGAATGGGGAAACTGAGATAAATAGCTGAACAAACGAGCTGAGAAATTTAGAGCTAGATGCAGTATGTCTCCTCCCTAGAGATAACACAGCTATATTTTAGCTCCGGCCTAGAAAAGCAGTAAAATCAGGTGGGTGATGACGGACCAGCTGCAATGACTAATGAACCCCTGACCAGGGGCTGACCACTTAATAGAGACCATTATCCTGAAATGGCACACCTGGAAAAGCTGATGAACATTCTACTGAAACCCTCCTCTAAACTCCCAGTCTTTAAAAACTTTCAAAACAAAGGACCCAGCATGCTCTCCTCTCCCTCCCAGGAATATGCCAGCATCTCCCCCTTCCCTTCTAATTCTCCCACAGCCTTGTGTCTCCTAAACTCTAAGGGGCCCCAGGAGACTTGCTGCCAGGGGCGCAATGGGCAGCAGCAGCTCATCCCAGGCTAGCGTCCTGAACCTGTCTCCAAGGCCCCCTTTTCTCTGACTTCCCAGTGTTGGCTCATTTCTTTCCCATAAAACTTCTAGAGGGTCAAAGCAGCCCCATCTAGGCTCTCTCCTGTTGCTTCTTCTGTTCTAGGCCCTTCCTTTTTCACTGTCCCCAGCTTTAAGAAACTTACTGTCAAAATCACTTGGACTTGCCTGACCAGGTGGTGGCGCAGTGGATAGAGCATCGGACTGGGATGCAGAGGACCCAGGTTCGAGACCCCGAGGTCGCCAGCTTGAGTGTGGGCTCATCTGGTTTGAGCAAAGCTCACCAGCTTGGACCCAAGGTTGCTGGCTTGAGCAAGGGGTTACTCAGTCTGCTGAAGGCCCGCGGTCAAGGCATATATGAGAAAGCAATCAATGAACAACTAAGGTGTCACAACGAAAAACTAATGATTGATGCTTCTCATCTCTCTCCGTTCCTGTCTGTCTGTCCTTATTTATCCCTCTCTCTGACTCACTCTCTATCTCTGTAAAAAAAAATAAAAATTCACTTGGACTCATGTTGTGAAATTTCTCCTGCATGAAGTCAAGAACCTACACACTACCAGCTGCCCCTAGGCAGACCTGAAGGGCCAGGTCCCCTTTCTGGTAACAGATGACAGGAAGAGGAGGAGAGGCATGAGGGAGACAGGCATGAGGGTGAAAGGGAGAAATGGTGAGTTCAGCTTAGGACACATTTTTGAGGTGCCTGAACAACAACCAGAAGGAACCATTCAGAACATACTTGAAAATGGCAAGTATGGAGGGGTAGTGAGAGGTCTGGGTTAGAGAGAGAAATTTGTGAGGTGTGTCAGCCTTTATTCAGAAATTGACCTATGAGAATCAATGAGGTGACTCGGCAAGAGTGTGTATAGAGTGAGAACAGGTTGATTCTTTATGTGCCCTTCCCGGGGATTGAACTCACACCCTTGGTATATCGGGTGATGCTCTAACCAGCTAAGCTACTCAGTCAGGGCCAAGGTCACTACTGTTTGACCTTTATCAGTATAGAAGCTTAGCCTCTTCTTCAATTTCATATAAATGAAACCATATATAGGGGGTCCTTGGGTTATGACAGTCTTGACATACCATGTTTTGAGTTTACGACACTCACTTCCATAAGAACTTAAAAAAAGTGAGACACAAGTGTTTTGGCAAACTAATTTGGTTGCACGTGGCAGAAAAATATGCAGTAACATGTACAGTACAGTATATTTATGTCCTTTTCCTTTTTTCTATGGCTTAGTTGTGTTTTTTTTTAATATATTTTTTTATTTCATTTATTTATTTTTTTTACAGGGACTCAGAGAGAGTCAGAGAGAGGGATAGATAGGGACAGACAAGAACGGAGAGAGATGAGAAGCATCAATCATCAGTTCTTCGTTGTGACACCTTAGCTGTTCATTGACCGCTCTCTCACATGTATCTCGACCACGGGCCTTCAGCAGACCGAGTAACCCCCTGCTCAAGCCAGCAACCTTGGGTCCAAGCTGGTGAGCTTTTCTGCTCAAGCCAGATGAGCCCACGCTCAAGCTGGCAACCTCGGGGTCTCGAACCTGGGTCCTCCACATCCCAGTATGATGCTCTATCCACTGCGCCACCACCTGGTCAGGTGCTTAGTTGTGTTTTTATGTTCTTGTGTTTTTATGTTCTAGATTATTATTATTTTTTTAATAATTTAATTTTTTTAATGGGGTGACATCAATAAATCAGGATACATATATTCAAAGATAACAAGTCCAGGTTATCTTGTCGTTCAATTATGTTGCATACCCATCACCCAAAGTCAGATTGTCCTCTGTCACCTTCTATCTTGTTTTCTTTGTGCCCTTCCCCCTCCCCCTAGATTATTTTACAACTGTGTTAGGATAGGTAAGTGACATAGGCTAGGGTGTGTTTCAACTTACACCAAAATTCATGTTATGTCATTGTTGTAGGAACAGAATTGTGTCTTAACTGGAGGACTCCCTGTAGATACTTTTGTATCTGACTTATTTTTCTCAACATTATGCCTATGAGTCATCTATGTTGTGGCATGCAATAGTAGATACTTATTTTTATTGTTTTACAGTGTTACATTGTATGTATATACTACAATGTATTTTTCTACTGTTGATAGGCATTTGAATTGTTTCCAGTTTTTCGCTATTATAAAGAAAGCTACTATGTACAGTATTATACAAGTCTTTTGGTGGACCTAAACTCTCATTTTTTTAAAAAAAATTTTTTTGAGAGAGAGTTGGAGGAACAGACAGGGACAGACAGACAAGAAGGGAGAAAGATGAGAGCATCAACCTGTAGTTGTGGCACCTTAGTTGTTCATTGATTGCTTTCTCATATATGCCTTGATGTGGGACTGCAGCCACTCTACTATCCACTGCGCCACCACAGGTCAGGCTTAATTTTTTTTAATTTACTGGTTTTTAGAGAAATAAAGGGAGAGAAACATCGGTTTGTTCCTCTACCCATCCATACATTAATTGGTTGATTCTTTTATGTGCCCTGACCAGGGATGGAAACTTGCAACCCTAGTACATCAAGAGGATGCTTCAATCAACTGAGCTACTTGGCCAGGGCTCTTTGATTACTTTAAAAAAACTAATTTAATATTAATTCAGCAAGTTTTTTTGTTTGTTTGTTTTTTAAGTGAGAAGATGAGAGACAGACTCCTGCATGCGCCTGGACTGGTATCCACCTGGCCCAGCAACCCCCATCTGGGGCCAATGTTCAAATCAACTGAGCAATCCTCAGTGCCTGGAGCCAATACTCAAACCAATAGAGCAACTGGCTGCAAGAAGGGAAGAGAGAGAGAATAGGGAGAGGGAGGGAAAGAGAAGCAGATGGTTGCTTTTCATGTGTGCCCTCACCTGGGATTGAATCCGGGATGTCTGCACACTGAGCTGACACTCTATCCACTGAGCCAAATTGTCAGGGCCTTAATCATCTTTTCAAAGGCCTAGTCTCCAAATAAAGTCATTCTGAGGTATTAGGTGGGGGGAGGATACAGCTTCAACATATAAATTTTGGTAAGATAATAATTTTACTATTATCTATGCTCTTGAAGTTTTTTTTTTTCTTTTTTTACAGAGACAGAGAGAGAGAGTCAGAGAGAGGGATAGATAGGGACAGAAAGACAGGAACAAAGAGAGATGAGAAGCATCAATCATTAGTTTTTCGTAGCGACACCTTAGTTGTTCATTGATTGCTTTCTCATATGTGCCTTGACTGTGGGCCTTCAGCAGACCGAGTAACCCTTTGCTCAAGCCAGCAAACTGGTGAGCTTTCCTCAAACCAGATGAGCCCACGCTGAAGCTGGCGACCTCGAGGTCTCGAACCTGGGTCCTCTGCATCCCAGTCTGACGCTCTATCCACTGCGCCACCGCCTGGTCAGGCTTGATCAGGCACTCTTGAAGTTATTTACCTCTATTAATACCTGTATGGTCATGAGTTGCTAGCTTGAAATCAGCCATGGTAGGAGTATTTACACCAGAGAAATAAGCAAATGCTAAAAATTAGGGCTTTTGTTTCTGGAAAGACTATTGTTAAAGATTTACCACACATCACAGGTCTAGATATTATTTAGTCTTTAGAGTATAATTTGACTGACAAATGGGAAATATGTGTACACACACACCTTTTGTTTAAGTGATGCAAACTATGGCTGGTAGAGCTACAAAGACAGTACAGGTGTTATCAAGATGCTTTCCACTGAGTCACAGAAACTTTAATACAAGATAGTATTGAGACTTTTTTTTTTTTTTTTTCATTTTTCCGAAGCTGGAAACAGGGAGGCAGTCAGACAGACTCCCGCATGCGCCTGACCGGGATCCACCCGGCATGCCCACCAGGGGGCAATGTTCTGCCCCTCTGGGGCGTCACTCTGTTGCATCAAGAGCCATTCTAGCGCCTGAGGCAGAGGCCACAGAGCCATCCCCAGCGCCCGGGCTATCTTTGCTCCAATGGAGCCTCGGCTGCGGGAGGGGAAGAGAGAGACAGAGAGGAAGGAGAGGGGGAGGGGTGGAGAAGCAGATGGGTGCCTCTCCTGTGTGCCCTGGCCGGGAATCGAACCTGGGACTCCTGCACGCCAGGCCGATGCTTTACCGCTGAGCCAACCGGCCAGGGCTTGAGACATTTTTTAAAATTAATTAATTTATTTATTCATTTTAGAGAGGAGAGGGAGAGACAGAGAGAGAGAAGGGGTGGAGGAGCTGGAAGCATCAACTCCCATATGTGCCTTGACCAGACAAGCCCAGGGTTTCGAACTGGCGACCTCAGCATTTCCAGATCGACGCTTTATCCACTGCGCCACCACAGATCAGGCCAAGAGACATTTTATAAGAACATTTACTATGCCTGACTAGGCGGTGGAGCAGTGGATAGAGCATCGGACTGGGATGCGGAGGACCCAAGTTTGAGACTCCGAAGTCGCCAGCTTGAGCACAGGCTCATCTGGTTTGAGCAAAGCTTACCAGCTTGGACCCAAGGTCGCTGACTCGAGCAAGGGGTTACTCGGTCTGCTGAAGGCCCGCAGTCAAGGCACATATGAGAAAGCAATCAATGAACAACTAAAGTGCCACAATGAAGAAATTGATGCTTCTTATCTCTCATCCTTCCTGTGTGTCTGACTGTCCCTATCTGTCTCTGTCTCTGTCAGAAAAGGAAAACAAAAACTGATATACTGAAAGGTAGTTTATTATTTCATGCATTTAATACTTAAATAACAATAAAAGAGGTACACAAAACAAATTATGTTATAAGAAAGACTTTTAAAATATTAATAAAAAAGCCTGACCAGGCGGTGGCGCAGTGGATAGAGCGTCGGACTGGGATGTGGAGAACCCGGTTCAAGACCCCGAGGTCGCCAGTTTGAGCGCAGGCTCATTTGGCTTGAGCAAAAAGACGCTTGCCAGCTTGGATCCAAGGTCGCTGGCTGGAGCAAGGGGTTACTTGGTCTGCTGAAGGCCCACAGTCAAGGCACATATGAGAAAGCAATCAATGAACACCTAAAGTGTCTCAACGAGAAACTGATGATTGATGCTTCTCATCTCTCTCCGTTCCTGTCTGTCTGTCTCTATCTATCCCTCTATCTGACTCTCTCTCTGTCCCTGTAAAAATAAATAAATAAAATTTAAAAATATATTAATAAAAAATGTTAAATAATACCTGACAAAAACCAAACTTTTTAAAGATATTTTCATATTGCATAATACGAAGCTGAAACAAATGACAGCTTGTCACTCCCTAGTTGTTCGGTAATTTTTCTTTTTTTTTTTTTTTTTACTTATATATTTTTATTTGGAAATGTTTATATCAGTACAGTGAAACTAAATTGTAAGAGACACTGGATGTCATCAGAGTTTGGGTATCATTAGTTTATTATAAAAGTGACAGAAATTATTTACATGATGAAAGATTTCAGAGCTTCAATGGAATGGGCAGCTTCACAGTGATTATGCCATTTCAACAGTGATTATTTCAGTCTACATACTTTCCAAGAATATCACCATCTCTAAATAAGAAATAATCCTTGTCGTCTAGAACCACTTTGGTGCCTCCATATTCTGGAAGAAGAATTTTATCTCCAACTTTCACACTAACTGGTTGAATCTCTCCACCCTTTCCTTTGGAGCCCGCTCCAACAGCTACCACTGTTGCTTGCAATACTTTTCCTTGAGATTTTTCTGGAAGCATAATGCCTCCTCTGGTTACAGTTTCCGCAGCACTCCTTTCAACTAATACTCGGTCAAAGAGGGGAAGAAACTTTCTAAACGCCTGTCCCGCCATGACTCCGGCCGCTCGCTCGTAGTCTGCGCTCGCGCTGAGGCTGCAAGGAGACTACAGTCCGGCTCGCTGGACACGTGAACTTGGAAAAAGGCCGCCCAGCCTTTCTTTTTACATTATATGTTTGTTTACTGAAATAACAAATGCAAAGGAATTAAAATGTAGTGCTCACAAAAATTAGGGAATATTTTATCACTTCATATTCCTTTTGAAATATCCCCTAATTTTTGTCAGCAATGTATTTCATCAAAGGTATAATGAGTTTTAAGACATGAACAGGCCTGACCTGTGGTAGCGCAGTGGATAAAGCATCAACCTAGAAATGCTGAGGTCACCGGTTCGAAACCCTGGGCTTGCAGTGTATAGCCATGAGAACAAAACCTTTCTTACTGTTGTCATGCATAAAGCACAAGATCTTAAACTTAGCCCAGATGTGGTATGTGACAGTACTAGCCTTCCCTGCTGGGTTTGGGGAGGCCAGCCTTTCTTCCTCTGGAGTAAATTGTGTGAACTTATGGAGCAGGCCAACTGATGCAGAGTAGTTGGGGCATCACTTTTGATCTTCTGTAATTCTATTAAACTTGAACTGAAATCTTGTTGTTTCTTCATTTTAGGGGGCAGTAGCCTTGATTTATTCTTTGCTTTCCTTCCCTATGGGAAAATGAGAAATGAGAGCTGCCTCAGAATCAGGAAATTAGAGGAAAAAATGCAAGTAGACACAGGGAATGGCACTGAACCAAGATGTTAATACTTAAAATGTTTTGTTAAAGATTTTTATGTCCTGAAGTGCAAAGGTTGCCTGTTTGATCCCTGGTCAGGGCACATAAAAGAAAAGCTCGATACTTCTGTCCCTCTCCCTCCCTCCTGCTCTTGCTGAAATCAATAAATAAAAATTTAAAACAAAAAAAAACAAAGGCCCTGGCCGGTTGGCTCAGCGGTAGAGCGTCGGCCTGGCGTGCGGGGGACCCGGGTTCAATTCCCGGCCAGGGCACATAGGAGAAGCACCCATTTGCTTCTCCACCCCCACCCCCTCCTTCCTCTCTGTCTCTCTCTTCCCCTCCCGCAGCCAAGGCTCCATTGGAGCAAGGATGGCCCGGGCGCTGGGGATGGCTCCTTGGCCTCTGTCCCAGGCGCTGGAGTGACTCTGGTCGCGACAAAGCGACGCCCCGAAGGGGCAGAGCATTGCCCCCTGGTGGGCAGAGTGTCGCCCCTGGTGGGCATGCCGGATGGATCCCGGTCGGGCGCATGTGGGAGTCTGTCTGACTGTCTCTCCCCGTTTCCAGCTTCAAAAAAAAAAAAAAAAATACAAAAAAAACACAAAGAAACAAAAAAACAAAAACAAAACAAAAAGAAACCCTGGGCTTGCCTGGTCAAGGCACATATGGGAGTTGATGCTTCCAGCTCCTCCCCCCTGTCTCTCTCTCCTCTCTTTCTCTGTCTCTGTCTCCCTCTCTCTCTCCTCTCTAAAATGAATAAATAAAATTAAAAAAAAAAAAAAAAAGACATGAACAAATAGCCTGACCAGGCGGTGGCGCAGTGGGTAGAGCGTCGGACTGGGATGCGGAAGGACCCAGGTTCAAGACCCCGAGGTCGCCAGCTTGAGCACGGGCTCGTCTGGTTTGAGCAAAAGCTCACCAGCTTAGCTTAAACCCAAGCTCTCTGGCTCAAGCAAGGGGTTACTCGGTCTGCTAAAGGCCCGCAGTCAAGGCACATATGAGAAAGCAATCAATGAACAACCAAAGTGCCACAACGAAGAACTGATTCTTCTCATCTCTCTCCCTTCCTTTCTGTCTGTCCCTATCTATCCCTCTCTCTGACTCTCTTTCTCTCTCTGTCAAAAAAAAAAAAAAAAAAAAAAAATCACTACCGCCCTCCAACAATAAACTAATAAATATTACAAGCAAATTTTTTTCACCTATGAACAGAATGAACATTATTTCGGGTGCTTAGAATATGCTGTTGCATAGATGAACATTAATACAAAAAAAGTAATGTAAATTTGTGATTTCCACATTGGGCAGCTGCCCAGGTGCCCACTTTAGAAAGAACCCTAATTATAAGTGCCAATTTTTTTTATTCAGTGAGAGAAGGGAGGCAGAAACAGATTCCCGCATGCGCCCCCACTGGGATCTACCTGGCAAGCCCACTAGTGGGGATGCTCTGCTCATCTGGGGTGTTGCTCCATTGCTCAGCAACAGAGCTCTTCTTAGTGCCTGAGGCAGAGGCCATGGAGCCATCATCAGAGCCAGGGGCCAACTCACTCCATCCAGCCATGGCTGCAGGAGGGGAAGAGAGAAAGAGCGAGATGTGAGAGAAGAAGGGATGGTGAAGCAGATGGGCACTTCTCCTGTGTGCCCTGACCAGGAATCAAACCCAGGACAACCACATGTCGGGCAGACACTCTACCACTGAGCAAACTGGCCAGGGCCACAAGTGCCATTTTAACAACCGGTTTGCCAAACTCAACAAAAAATCAGATATCGGTTCTGCCAAACTGGCTGAATCCCACCACTGGGCCTGGGTCCTGGCTGGGTAGTTCAGCCAGTTAGACTGTCTTCCCTGTATGCCAAGGTTGTAGGTGCCAGGGCACACAGGAGAATCAACCAATGAATGCATAAGTAAGTGGAACAACAAATCGATGTCTCTTTCTCTTAAATCAATAAAGTTTTAAAAGTTAAAAAAAATAACGCCTGACCAGGCGGTGGCACAGTGGATAGAGCGTCGGACTGGGATGCAGAAGACCCAGGTTCGAGACCCCGAGGTCGCCAGTTTGAGCACGAGCTCATCTGGGTTGAGCAAAAAAAAAAGGCTCACCAGCTCCGACCTAAGGTCGCTGAGCAGGGGTCACTCGGTCTGCTGAAGGCCCTCAGTCAAGGCACATATGAGAAAGCAATCAATGAACAACTAAGGTGTCGCAACGAGAAACTCATGATTGATGCTTACATCTCTCTCCGTTCCTGTCTGTCTGTCCTTATCTATCCCTCTCTCTGACTCTCTCTATCCCTGTAAAAAAAAAATAATAATAATAAATAAGCTACTTTGGGTCTGGGCTTCTTCTATTCCAAAGGTCTACCTGAAAATAACAAATCCAGGTGGGGGGTGGGACGGGGTGGGGCGGGAACCAGACCACTTACCTTGATATTTTTACTCCTTGTCCCCCAACTTTTGCTTCAAGGGGATGAGTTTCTTTTGAATTTACAATATTTTGCATTGAGGATGTCCGGTCCCTTTAAGGTCTCAGGTGATGTAATAGTCATTACGGCCCCCTCCCCCCTCCGCAAAGTTCTAAGCTCCGCCCACTGGTTTACGCACTCGGCCAGTCAACGCCCTCATCCGGGTTTCTGAGAGAGAGAGAGAGAGTGGATTTGCAACTCAGTCAACTACTGATCCAGTTCAGTTAGTTGCGGCTTTTCTCTCAACGGTTTGTCAACTGCCCAAATGCCTTCGTAAAATGACTCACCCCTCTGTTGCCATAACAACAGTATACAACGCCTCCTTCTTCCTTCGCCCTCTTCCAAAACAATCCTTCACTCTGGGGGCCAAGACCCTCTCCAGAATTGCTTGTAATTGAGCAGATCGAGAGCGGGTCCTTCTGCCAAGGAGGATTGGGTAGGAGGACTGGAGACTGCGTCAGCCTGGTGTCCCTAAGGGGACAGGGAAATGGGGCAAAGCAGGGTGGGAGAGTTAGAAGAAATGAGTGAAGTGGAGGTTAGCGATTAAAGGGAAGGGGGAGAATCTGTAAGGGAGATTGGAGGAGGACCGTAGCTTTTTTTTTATTTTTTAATTTTTATTGATTTTTTATTTTTTTCATTTTTCCGAAGCTGGAAACGGGGAAGCAGCTAGACAGACTCCCGCATGCGCCCGACCGGGATCCACCCGGCATGCCCACCAGGGGGCGATGCTCTGCCCACCAGGGGGCGATGCTTTGCTCCTCTGGGGCGTCGCTCCCCTGCTGCGTCCAGAGCCGTTCCAGCGCCTGAGGCAGAGGCCACAGAGCCATCCCCAGCGCCCGGGCTATCTTTGCTCCAATGGAGCCTCGGCTGCGGGAGGGGAAGAGAGAGACAGAGAGGAAGGAGAAGGGGAGGGGTGGAGAAGCAAATGGGTGCCTCTCCTGTGTGCCCTGGCCGGGGATCGAACCCGGGACTCCTGCACGCCGGGCCGACGCTCTACCGCTGAGCCAACCGGCCAGGGCCTAATTTTTATTGATTTTAGAGAGAGGAAGGGGCAGAGAGAAAAAGAAAGAAACATGGACTTGTCCCATTTATGCATCATTGGTTGATTCTTGTAAGTGCCCTGACTGAAGATTGAACTGCAACCGTGGTGCACCTGGACAACCGACTGAGCACCCAGCCAGGGCAGCACGTTGCTTGAAGTGGAGATAGGAAGAACCTGGGAGAGGGGAGTCCAGGAAGCAGGGAAACTGAGCTTCTGGAGAAGAGTGGGAGCCCCTGTGAAGGGCAGGAAAGGTGTCGAGGTTCTATAAAGGCATCCTGAAAAGAGAGGGGTCCTTGGTGGGAAGTATGAAGTGGAAGGTAGGAAGCAAAATGAGCTGTTCATAGGGATGAAGAGAGAAGCATAACTGGGAAGAGATCAGGGGTGATGGGAGGGGTAATACCCCCATCGATGGAGGTGAGGGAGCTAAGGGTTGGCAGAGGCTGAGGAGACCTTTCTCAGGACGAGAACTTGGCTTAATCAGATTCCAGAGACATCAGCAGGGAAGAAAGATGTCGGATGAGGAGGATCTGGAAGATTTTGAGCCAGATCAGATTGATGAAGAGAGGGAAAGGGAAGATGATGAGAAGGAGACAGACATGAAAGAGGAGGAAGACATCTCGGAGGAGGTGAGAGCATGGAGGCGGAGAGGTCCTAGGGCTAAGGACAGGGTTGGGCTGGAGAGGGATGCCTGACTCCACTTTCTCCTGTAGTGGACGCCCATCCCCCTCACAGAGGACGTGATGAAAGAAGGGCTTTCTTTGCTCTGTAAGACCGGCGATGGACTGGCCCATGCTTATGCCAAACTGGATGTTAAAAAGAGGTGTGTTTGGGGAGGAGGAGTGGAAGAGGACTGAGGTTGTAGGGCCTAATCTCCTTTCCCACCTTCATTTCTGGGTGTTTTGGCTGAGAGTTTGGATCTCTCTCACCCTGGGCCAATGGGAGGGAAAGATAGAATGTACTTTTCAGGAGCCCTGAGACTCCCTGCGTTAGGCCTGGCCTGGGGATCGGAAGCTGTGAGGGAGTATATGGGGATTCCTGCTGGACTCCCTCATTTGTCCTTCAGAGTGTAAGGTCTCAGCCCTTCACAGACACAAGGCCTTGCCCACTATTAAGAACCCACCTACCACCTGACCAGGTGGTGGCGCAGTGGATAGAGCGTCGGACTGGGATGTGGAAGGCCCAGGTTCGAGACCCCAAGGTCACCAGCTTGAGCGTGGGCTCATCTGGTTTGAGCAAAAGCTCACCAGCTTGGACCCAAGGTCTCTGGCTTGAGCAAGGGGTCACTCGGTCTGCTGAAGGCCCGCGGTCAAGGCACATATGAGAAAGCAATCAATGAAAAACTAAGGTGTCACAACAAAAAACTGATGATTAATGCTTCTCATCTCTCTCTGTTCCTGTCCGTTCCTATCTGTCCCTCTCTCTGACTCTCTCTGACTCTGCCACAAAAACAAACAAACAAAAACCACCTACCTGCCTGACCTCTGGTGGCGCAGTGGATAAAACGTCGACCTGGAAATGCTGAGGTCGCCGGTTCGAAACCCTGGGCTTGCCTGGTCAAGGCACATATGGGAGTTGATGCTTCCAGCTCCTCCCCCCTTCTCTCTCTCTCTCTGTCTCTCTCTCCCTTTCTCTGTCCTCTCTAAAAATGAATAAATAAATAAATAAAAAATTTTAAAAAAACCACCTACCTTCTCTTCCTCACCCTTTCCACAGGTCATCCATTCTTCTCCCCATTATAAGTCATTTCCATGCTGTCCTCTGCTTTAGCACCTCTGCCAGTCCTTGCTGTCTTTTTGTGTGTGTGTGTGTGTGACAAAGACAGGGAGACAGAGAGAGGGACAGACAGGGACAGACAGACAGGAAGGGAGAGAGATGAGAAGCATCAATTCTTCATTGCGGCTCCTTAATTTCCTTAGTTGTTCATTGATTGCTTTCTCATATGTTATCAGCAGAGCAAGTAATCGCTTGCTCAAGCCAGTGACCTTGGGCCCAAGCCAGCCACCATGGGGTCATGTCTATGATCCCATGCTCAAGCCTGATGAGCCCACGCTCAAGCCAGTGATCTTGGGGTTTTGAACCTGGATCCTCCACATCCCAGTCTGACACTCTATCCACTGCACCACCGCCTGATCAGGCCTTGCTGGCTCCTTTTTTCCCCCCCCGAAGTTAGAAGCAGGGAGGCAGTCAGACAGACTTTCTCATTTGCCCCACTGGGATCCACCCAGCATAACCACCAGGGGGCAATGCTCTGCTCATCTGGGGCATTGCTCTGTTGCAGCCAGAGCCATTCTAGTGCCTGAGGTGGAGGCCATGGAGCCATCCTCAGTGCCTGGGCCAACTGCTCCAATGGAGCCTTGGCTTTGGGAGGGAAAGAGATAGAGAGGAAGGAGAGGGGGAAGGGTAGAGAAGCAGATGGGCACTTCTCCTGTGTGCCCTGGCCAGAAATCAAACCCGGGACTTCCACATGCTGGGCCAATGCTCTACCACTGAGCCAACCGGCCAGGGCCTGGCTTCTTAACCTTAACCGTATCCTCTGCCATCTCCTAGAGGTCTGACAGACATCTACTTGCTGCATTCCTACATCCACCTGCGCTATGTGGATATTTCTGAGAACCATCTGACAGACCTGTCCCCACTCAATTACCTCACCCACCTGCTCTGGCTCAAGGCTGATGGCAACCGGCTGCAGAGTGCCCAGCTGAATGAACTGCCCTGCCTGCAGGCTGCCAGTTTTGCCTATAACCAGATCACTGACACTGAGGGCATCTCTCATCCTTATCTGGGCATCCTGGATCTCAAAGGTGGGTCCTTAGGATGGGCTACACAGATTCTTTCCTTCCTAGCTGGGGCTAACAGAAGTGGGCAGTGTGGTTCTTTCTATGCCACACAGCTATTTGCATTTATTCATTCATTCAGACACATTATGATTCATTATGGCAGTTCTATGTATGGGAGATAAAACAGTGAACAAAAAAGTTCCTATTCTCATGCAGCTTACAATCTAGATACACAATAAACATAGTAAGTAAATTTATATAGTAAGTTAAAAGGTGATATGTGCTAAGGAAAAAAATAGAATAGGGTAAAAAGGAATGGGGGGCACAGGTGGCAATTTCAAACAGGTTGGTTAGGGTAAGAATTGTTGAAAAGCTAACATTTGAGCAAAGATTTGAGGGAGAGGGAGTTAGCCGTATGGACTGCTGGGTGGACAAGTCCTCCAGACCCTGGACCACCAGACTGCTTACCCTAGGACCCTTGATGTGTTAAGTCTGGACCTGTCTGCTCTCATATCCACCTGGCATTAGAGGGGGAGAAAATGCAGAGGCTCCCAAAATTCAGGCTCTGTTGCTGAACATTTTGTAGTGGCCCTTTGAGCTCTTGACATCCTCCTGCTCCTCAGGGAACTATATCCGCATTGTGACGGGTCTGGACCCCCCAAAACTGATTGACCTGCACACACTGGAGCTTCGAGGGAATCAGCTGGAAAGCACGCTGGGAATCAACCTTCCTAAGCTGAAGAACCTCTTCCTGGTAGCTCACTGGGTCAGAGGGTGGTTGGTGCAGGGAAGAGGGCACCATCGTGGGGGACAGGATGCCTGGCTTCTAGGAGGCTCAACTACTAACTTCATCATCATAATGGTAATTGGTATCCTTTACTGAGCCCTTACTTGATGCCAGATGCTGTGATGATACAAAGTTAAAACAGACAAGGTGCTGACCACCTAGCAGGGCTTATGATACATAATGCATGGATAATACAGAAACGGTGCTTTGATACAGGTAGAAGCATAATGTGCCATAGCTGAGGTACAGACGACAGGCTAATGAGACCACTTAAATGCTCAGTTATTTAGACTCTTGAGCTTCCTCATTCCAGGATGGTGCTGAAGTCATTTCTGCTTAGTAGAGCGGGGGCTCTTAGAATGGGGGATGGGTTGAAGCATTGCCTCCTTAATGGGTGGCTTTGGTGAGATAAGCAGTCAGTAGGGGGTTACTGCTGACCTTTCTCTGGACTGGCAACTTCTGGATTTCTTTACTCTCATTACCTATCTCTAATCTCTTCCACTCCCCTCCTGGACCCCTCCCTCTCTATGTCTTAGATTTCCTTCCTCTTTTGCTGCATCTCTTTCTGATTTCTCTTCCTTCCCTATTTATCTCCCCTCTCCCAATGTATCTATTGTATCCTGGAATCTAGGCCCAGAACATGCTGAAGAAGGTGGAAGGTTTGGAGAGCCTAAAGAATCTCACTAACTTGCATCTTCGAGACAACCAGATTGCAACTCTGAGTGGCTTCTCCAAAGAAATGAAATCACTGCAGTACCTCAACCTGAGGTATGCACCCCTCCAGGCCTCACCTTGCTCCTACCCCTGACCAGAAGCAGCTTTTGACCCTGTGTCCTTCCCTGGCCCAAATCCCCCAACCCCCAATCCTAGCCCTCTCCCAGACTCACCCTTAACCTCTATCTTTTTTTTTTTCAGAGACAGAGAGAGAGATAGACAGGGACAGACAGACAGGAACGGAGAGATGAGAAGCACCAATCATTAGTTTTTCGTTGTGTGTTGCAACACCTTAGTTGTTCATTGATTGCTTTCTCATATGTGCCTTGACCGTGGGGCTACAGCAGACCGAATAACCCCTTGCTCAAGCCTTGGGCTCAAGCTGGTGAGCTTTTTGCTCAAACCAGATGAGCCGGCACCCAAGCTGGCAACCTCGGATCTCGAATCTGGTTCTTCCACATCCCAGTCCGACGCTCTATCCACTGCGCCACCGCCTGGTCAGGCAACTTCTATCTTGATCCTCATCCTTCCTTTCCTTCCTTTCTTTTGCATTTAGTCCTAATTGCAACACTAAGACCTTTATAGCCTGAGACCCCTGAACCCTTATACATTCAATCACAGCCTTGTACTGTGTTTCAGGAACATCTGAAGGAATCAGAGATGTTCCCTGTTCTCAAGGAACTCAGTCTGGCTCCAATTTTATTTTTTGGGTCCCATAGGTTTCTACTCTGCTTCTCCATCTTCTGTGCCCCAATTCCTCTTTCCATTTCTTGCCTCTCTTCTCCTGAGCCCCAACTGTAAGGCCCCATTACTGATATAAAATACAAGATGTGCTCAGATGTGAGCAAAGAATATTTGAAAGAAATCTCGAGATAGAAAAGCACTGGGCAGCAGGGAGATTTATTTTCGGCGACTCTTGTCTGATGGAGGATTTTATATGTTTCATTAAGCAAAGATGTAAGGAAACCACCTCCTTAGTCAAGGCTGGTAATGGAAATGGAATCTCCAAATAGGGAGAGGTGGTTGCACCTTGAACCCCAACTCCTACCCTGATTCATGGAGCAATCTCTTATTAATTAGCTCTGCCACATTGGTCTGGTAGGGTAGATAGGGCTTCTGTTTTCCTGCTAATAGCCTAGACAGGGATGGTGGACCCTTCTCAGTGGCTGTTCACTTGGGAGGTTTGGAAGCAAGTGTAGTGGAGACGCGTTGTCTCATTGACTAGGAGGCACCTCTGGGGCCAAAGACACTAAATGTCCCACAATGCACAGGACAGTCCAACACAAAGTACATGTAGCATTCCCTGTAAGAAACACAGTGTGAGGTTCAGCATCTTTAGTGAGATAAGGTAGAAACATTTAAACCTGATTTCATAAAGCCTTGAGGCAAGAACGTGAAAATAAACACAGCATACTGTACAATGAGGCATATTAGGAGATGAAGCTTGTTCTTCAGGCTGGGAGGCCCCAGCCCATCCCTTCCTCTAGGTTCCTTCCAGTGGGAAGCACCAACATAGCACCCACCATTTTGACCTTCAATCCCAGTTTCTTTTTCGCTGGCCCAAAACCTATCTTCTGACCTCTAACTAGGTATAATTGATACGGAAGTCTGTCCCTGCAAAGGAGATTTCCCTCCCGTTCTCCAACAATAAGATAGGGTTGTGACCTAGTATCGCTGCTCCAAAATAATAAATGTGACACATTACAGAATAGAACATGGCACTTAGGGATTCCTTGAAGGGCAGAAGCAGGACAGGAGTAGAACTGGACTGTACCTCTGCAACAATCTGGCAATGCTTGACAAACCAATCCACAGAGGCAGTGTTTCTAGGGAAACTGGAGCCAATGGGAGATTCCCCCTGAGGCCCCATTCCTGGCAGCTGGCCTCCAAAACCCATTATTCCCCAGTGAACCCCTTCTGACTGCACTGGCAGGGGCAATATGATCACTGACCTGCGGGAGCTCAATAAGCTTCGGGACCTGCCCAAACTTCAAGCCTTGGTGCTGCTGGACAACCCATGTAGAGATGAGAATGACTACCGCCAGGAGGCTCTGGTTCAGATGGCACAACTGGAACGTCTGGACAAAGATTTCTACAAGGAAGAGGATCAGGCTGAGGCCAGTGAGATTCGTCAGCAGAGGCTGAAGGAGGAGCAGGAGCAGGAGGCTGAGCCTGAGCATGACACAGAACTGGACCAGCCACGTAGCAACAGTTCTTCTCACCTTCAAGGATAATAAGGAAGTTGGCAGGAGGCAGGGAGGAGGAGGCCAAGGGCCTGGCACATAGAGGGGGAGAGAAGGTGCTATAGGAGAAGGTGGGTGAGGAAGGGATAAGGCAAGGAGAACTCTTGGAGAAATCAGAGTTAGGAGCCAGGGAGTGTCTCAGAGTGAGGAGTAAGGAACGGCAGGACCTAGGAAGAGCTGAGAAAGGCTTAGGAGATATATCAGGAAGCCAGAAGAAGAAATGAAAAGAATTGGGGTAGCAGGCAGAGCTATTGGTATGGGGTGGGCAGCCATACCTGACCTAGAGTTAAAAGATCAGCTGGCAAGACCAGGTCTGGGGCAAGGCAGTAAGTAGTGCAGGAAGAGAGGTGGTTGGTGGCTATGAGGAATGCAGCTGGGCCCAGGAGAGGAGGTAGGAGAGAGATCCTGCACTAAAAATCTGAAGTTAAAAATAACAGGACACAGAGGTAGAGGGAAGAAAGGAGGGCAGGGTAGTGAAGCAGAAAGAGACTGAAGAGTTGAGCCCAGGAAAGTGTAGCAGCTGGGCACTTCAGATGAGGCCAGAGGCAGCAGTGGGAATGCAGTAGGGCCCAGAGGATTTACTTCTGTCCTCTTCCTCCAGAGGATCAAAGACACTGGCCCCAAGACCCAAGAAGACTCCATTAGCAAGGACCACCACACACACATACATCCTCATCCGGGGACATAGGATGCCTTCCCTTGCCCCAGACCTGGGGATTCATCACAGCCTGCTGCCCAGGCTCTGTGTGGGCACTGGTCACCTTGTCAGCGGGGTGGGGGACCTGGGCTCTGCCTGAAACTTGGCAGCAGTCATTCCTAAGGCAGGTCTGGTAGGAGCCAAGCCTGGATGGGTAGAAGGGATGGTGGTAGAGTTGGCTGCAAGGTGGCTGCGGAGGCGGGCTGGGCGTTAGAACAACTCTGTTTTCCAATAAAGAGATTCTGATAGGCTTGTATCTCACTGTTTGGGAGATACGGAGTCTGTCACGGGCTTCCCTGATTGTGGCGGGCCTCGGGTCTGAATATTCGGTAAGGCTGTGCCTGTTACTTTCTAGAGGGGTCGTGACGTGGGCAGGAGTGTGCGTGGGTGCTGGGGAAGGCAGGCTCTGGGTCACCCCCAGTCCTTCCCCATCATTTCCCCCCAACCTCCCCCACCACACCCCCATCGGCCCCCCACCCGCTCTCCTACGTGCGCCTCCGCCCGCGGCTCCTGACTCATCGGGGGCTCCGGGTCACATGCACCCGCCCGGCCCTATCGGCGCCTCCCCCCGCCCGCCCCCCGCCCGCTGCCCGGGAGCCGCAGTCGTCGCTGCCGCCGCCACTCCCGCTCTCTCTGCACCGCCGCCGCCGCCACTGCCACTGCCCACGCCGCCGTCACAGGCTGAGTCTGCAGCCCCGAGGTGAAGCCCTGGCCCGGCCCCTGCGCCCCTCCAGCCGGTGCCCCGGCCCCCGCGCCCCCTCCCAGCTGCCCTGGCCCGCGCGCATCTCTTCCCCGGGCGCTGCGCACCTGCTCCGTCACCCGAGCCTCCCCGGCGCCCTCCTTCCCCGCCTTCCCGACCGCTCCTCTCGGTTTCTGGCTGTCGCCCGCATCTCATTTGAACACCAGCCCTTCCTCACCCTGGCCTGCCCCTCTCCTCATGCCCTGCTTCGCCTCCGGTTCTGTCGACATCAAGTTCGGGGTCTCCCGCGGCTGTGCGTTTTCACCCTGGCCCGTTCTCTGGGCTTCGCTTCTGGGGAGATGGCTTCTCTCACCGCCCGCAGCATCCCCGACCTCCTCTAGACTCCCTCTCCCCACTGCTCCCCCACTTCGCCCCTCTCGGCTGCATCGGGGCTTTGAGGGAGATTTGTCTGGGGCAGCTGGAGGACGGGCCCAGCCCTGCCTCCCCCACCGCCCCCCGTCTCTCCTCCCCGGCTCTTCCCTCTGCAAACCCCAGGGACAGAAGGCCTTTCCCAGGACCTCTCCCCAGACTTCTTGACTGTACATCCGTGGGGAAGAGGAGGGACGTACGTCTAGGAGAGAGACTGGGGCCTTGGCCTGGGGACTGGGGTGTTAAGTTGGATGGGTTGGGGCTCTGGAGGAAAGGCTTCAGCTCGCCAGACTACCCATCCTCTTAGCTCCAAGGAGAAAGGCAAGCCTGGCAGCCATTCGGTTCGGGGGAGGTCTGGGGGAACCCCGCCAGCCCCTGTGGGGCCCCCCCACCCCTCACTGCGGAGTCCTTTCACCTCTATGTTGGATCTTACCCCACCCACTACTGCAGTGACCTCCCCTTCCTCACTGCATTGACCTTCTCCCCTCCCTTTGGGAGGGGTGGGAATCCCTTCTGGGGCCAACAGAGGCAGCTCCTCCCCCACCCCCCACCCACTGCAGTAACCTCTTTCCCATCCTTCCCAGCTTCTGGCCCCTCCCACTGATCTCAGGCTCCACCCCTCTGAGCTTTCTTACTTTTCTCATTACTTCCCTTCCACCCAAAGAGATCCCAGCCATCATGTCGATAGAGAAGATCTGGGCCCGGGAGATCTTGGACTCCCGTGGGAACCCCACGGTGGAAGTGGATCTCTACACTGCCCGAGGTACTGAGCAGGCCTAGACCGAAACACAACCCCCACCCCCCAGTGCTGGGGATGCCCTGGTCTGGGATGGGAAGCTTCCTTGATTCCCAGCAAGGACAGGGTGCTAGGCTAGGCTCATAGCCTTGACTGTAGGGGATGGATCCTGTTGTTCTGGGCAGCTGGGATAGGCAGGCCTCCCTGTTCTACTTTAGTTTATGACACATGTCCTGCCTCTTTATGTTTGTGTAGTCACCTGTCTGTGCATATATGCATGACTTCATTCCTCTGGGTTCCTACTGGTGCATGTGGGACCTCAGTTGGCAGATGAGTAGGCCATTGCTTGTGCATCTGCCATCATGTATTCATGTGTCTGTATTAGGGAGCAATGTGTGTGTATCTCTGTGGGTGTCTATGAATTAGGGAGCAGTGTGAGGAGATGGCTGGATGTGGCAGGCAGGAGTTTAGAGCTGGAGAGCTAAAGGGATCCCTGGTCCCTGTAGAGTCTGTCTCTCCACGTTCCTCTCCCAGGTCTTTTTAGAGCTGCAGTGCCCAGTGGAGCCTCCACTGGGATCTATGAGGCCCTGGAACTAAGGGATGGGGACAAACAACGTTACTTAGGCAAAGGTGAGGCCCTCTTTTGCAAGCTCTTCCACCCATCAGCTTTATACTCCTAGCTCACACCAGTCCCCAAGACCCCTCTTGCATCCCTTCCTCCCCTTTTTCCATTCTGGATTCTCTTGGTCTGACCCAGCCTGGCCCTTTGCCCCTTCCCAGGTGTCCTGAAGGCAGTGGACCACATCAACACCACCATTGCGCCAGCCCTCATCAGCTCAGTGAGGCTCACTCTTTGCTGGGAGTGGCAGGACCAGGGTCCTGGAAGGGGAGGAGAAAGAGGGAGAAAGGCCCACCCCTTGGGAATCATGGTTACCAAGGGAAGGGTGGGAATATGTCCCCTATTGCCCTCTGCTCCCGTGAGGGCTCAGCTCCCTTGATCCAGATGGGATGTCACAGGAATCTGGTTGAACCCTGGCTGGATGTGAGCCTGTGTGAAGGGGAAAGCCCTGTCTTAGGGCCCAGCCTCCATTCCGGCCCAGGGTGATGGTGGGTCTGCCTGTAGGGCCTCTCTGTGGTGGAGCAGGAGAAGCTGGACAACCTGATGTTGGAGTTGGATGGGACTGAGAACAAATGTAAGCAGGGGCCGGAAGAGAGTGGGGAGGCCGAGGGTGGGGATGTGTGGAGCAGACAGAGAACCGAAGGGGTCAGTGCTGTGGGGGCTTCCTGAGGAAGGACTTCTTCCATCCTCCTCCCAATATCAGAGCAGGAGAGGATGAGTTTAACTGCAGTGGTGGTGGTGTGTGTATGTGTGTGGGGTGACATTAGAGGAAGAACTTCTTTTCAGTATAAAGAGGAGGGAGTGGCGTGATACAGTCTGGTCTCGGGGTATTTAGAAATACGTGCAGCTTTCTGTCCATTCCTGTGACCTACTCCCCAATACCCCAGGAGAGAATGGATGAGGTGTTGCAGGAGAGGAGGGAAGAGGGCGGAGGGATCTCCTTTACTGGCTCCTTTGGGGAATATAGGTGGAGGCAAGGTCTAGAAGGGGACGGGGCATGTTGCTCAGTGCCTTCCTCTATAATCTCCCAGCTAAGTTTGGGGCCAATGCCATCCTGGGTGTGTCCTTGGCCGTGTGTAAGGCAGGGGCAGCTGAGCGGGAACTGCCCCTATATCGCCACATCGCTCAGCTGGCTGGGAACTCAGACCTCATCCTGCCTGTGCCGGTGAGCACCGCACCATGCCTGTGCCTCTTCCAGGGGTGGGGGCAGGGGAAGCATGAACTCCTGTGAAGCCTGATAGGAGGAAAGGGAACTGGGGCAACTAAAGAGAAAGGATGGGGACATGAAACTTGTAGTCTGGCAAGCTGGGGGACATTTGGGATCTTGGGTGAGCATTCCCAGGGGTGGAAAGGAAAAATGCTCAGTGACTTTTCTGTCCTGTGGCTCCTAGGCCTTCAATGTGATCAATGGTGGGTCTCATGCTGGGAACAAGCTGGCCATGCAGGAGTTTATGATCCTTCCAGTGGGCGCTGAGAGCTTTCGTGATGCCATGCGACTCGGGGCGGAGGTTTACCACACACTCAAGGGGGTCATCAAGGACAAGTATGGAAAAGATGCCACCAATGTGGGAGATGAAGGTGGCTTTGCCCCCAATATCCTGGAGAACAGTGAAGGTGAAACCAGGAGCCCCACTCCCAGCTATGAGTCTCACTTTATCCTGGGCTACTGGGAAGGGCCATACTTCACCAAGTCCTGAGCAGTGTGGGTGGATGGTCCCTGACTCTTGCTAGCTCTAAGCCGTGCCAGTTCCTGAAGTGGGTTCCAGAGACCCTGCCAAATTCAGATGAATGCCTAGGAGAACAGTCCACCTGTTCAGCCAGGTTCCTTAGCAGCTATAAGTTCTCACTGGAGCCCTTGGGAGTGTTGGAAGGTGGTCTGGGTCACCTGTGGAATCCATCCCAGCCTTTAGCTCCATAGAGTTCTCAGTTTGATGAGATACACCAAAATCCAAGTAATCCATTCCAAATCTATCCCATTCTCACCCCCCACTTCTTAGGCCTTGAGGATCCCTATCTTTCCCCTGCCCTGTGAGGAGAAACTATATAGTGAATAGAAACAATACTGGTAGTGGCTAAGACTTAAGGTTCTGAGGCCAAACTGCCTGCATTTTAACCTTGACTTGAAGAACCTCATTCTTATTTAATTTCTCCATGCTTCGTCTTTCTTATCTGTAACATAGAAATACTGATAACAATATTTTCTTCAGACAGCATTGTGAAAATTAAATGAGATCATATATGTGAAGTGCTAACATGACATAGCCCTCAGTAAATGATAGCTATATTTTTTATTTTTTTTAATTAATTTATTCATTTTAGAGAAGAAAGAGAGAGAGAGAGAGAGAGAGAGAGAGAGAGAAGGAGGGAGGAGCAGGAAGCATCAACTCCCATATGTGCCTTGACCAGGCAAGCCCAGGGTTTCGAACTGGCAACCTCAGCGTTCCAGGTTGATGCTTTATCCACTGCGCCACCACAGGTCAGGCATGATAGCTATTTTTATTTGGATTTTTCTGAAGCTGGAAACGGGGAGGCAGTCAGACAGACTCCCGCATGCGCCCGACCGGGATCCACCCGGCACGCCCACCAGGGGGCGATGCTCTGCCCATCCAGGGCGTTGCTCTGTCACCTGGGGCAGAGACCAAGGAGCCATCCCCAGCACCCGGGCCATCTTTGCTCCAATGGAGCCTCGGCTGCCGGAGGGGAAGAGAGAGACAGAGAGGAATGAGGGGGGGGGAGGGGGGGAGAAGCAGATGGGCGCTTCTCCTGTGTGCCCTGGCCGGGAATCAAACCCGGGACTTCTGCACGCCAGGCCGACGCTCTACCACTGAGCCAACCTGCCAGGGCCGCCAATAGCTATTTTTAAAAACACTATTATTGCCTGACCAGGCGGTGGCACAGTGTATAGAGCGCTGGACTGGAAGGCTGAGGACCCAGGTTCGAGACCCCAAGGTCACCAGCTTGAGCGCGGTTCATCTGGTTTGAGCAAAAGCTCACAAGCTTGGACCCAAGGTCGCTGGCTCAAGCAAGGGGTTACTCGGTCTGCTGAAGGCCTGCAGTCAAGGCACATATGAGAAAGCAATCAATGAACAACTAAGGTGTCGCAACATGCAACAAAAAACTAATGATTGATGCTTCTCATCTCTCCGTTCCTGTCTCTCTGTCCCTGTCTATCCCTCTCTCTGACTCACTCTCTGTCTCTGTAAAAAAAAACACACAAAAAACCTGCCCCCCCCAAAAAAAAAAAACACAAAACACTATTATTAACAGAAGCCCATTTCTCTGCCTTCCTGGAAGATGGCCTGCTCTTCCTAGACCTAGGGATAACCCCAGTGAGAACCTTAGCCGGACTTCTCCGCAGCAAGTCCTCAACCACTGCCCTTCATTTCTTCCTTGTCTTTGTTCCTTCTTGCCTGCCCTTCCTGCTAATACTGTCACTGTGTTTCGTCCCCAGCCTTGGAGCTGGTGAAGGAAGCCATCGACAAGTCTGGCTACACGGAAAAGATTGTCATTGGCATGGATGTCGCTGCCTCAGAGTTTTATCGTGATGGCAAATATGACTTGGATTTCAAATCTCCTGCTGACCCTTCCCGATATATCACTGGGGACCAGCTAGGGTCCCTCTACCAGGACTTTGTCAGGGACTATCCTGGTGAGAACAAGGCAGAGTGTGGGAGTAAGGGCAGGGGGGAGGGGGGAGGGATGTATTGGGGCAACTTACGGGCTGCTGACTTGGGTGCCAGGCAGAGGTGTCCTAAGAAGAACCTGAGGACAGGGATGGGGTGAGGAAGCCTTCTACAGAGCCTGGGCTTTGTTTGTAGTGTAGATGTGCAGGTACCTGCAATGAATCTGTTCCATCTGCTTCAGATCCTGACTCAAGTCATGTTCTGAAACTATTGGAATCATGGGGAAGGCTTTGGAAGGAATGAGGGATGCTGAGAGAGTGACTGGACCTGGCAGGGAACAGACAGATTTCAGTATAGCTAAAAACTGTGGATGCTGAATGGAGCTGGAAGTAATGTGTGAATAGAACAAAAGGCTGATGAGAAAATGAATTATCCTTTAGGTCTACCAAGGGCTTTAAATATAAGTTGCAGAACGAAGGAATTTGATTAGTAATGAGGAAGGGCTTCCTGGTAGTGAAAATATGAAAATGCAGATAGGTTGTGATAAAGATTTTGAACCCTTGTTGTTGTTTTATTTGTTTGTTTGTTTGTTTGTTTATTGTTGTTGTTTTTTTTTTTTTTTTCTGAAGTTGGAAACGGGAAGGCAGTCAGACAGACTCCCGCATGCGCCCGACCAGGATCCACCGGCATGCCCACCAGGGGGCGATGCTCTGCCCATCTCGGGCGTGGCTCTGTCTCAACCAGAGCCACTCTAGCCCCAGGCACTAGAGTGGCTCTGGTTGCGACAGAGCCACACCTGGAGGGGCAGAGCATCGCCCCCTGGTGGGCAGAGCGTCGCCCCCTGGTGGGCGTGCTGGGTGGATCCCGGTCGGGCGCATGCGGGAGTCTGTCTGACTGTCTATCCCCGTTTCCAGCTTCAGAGAAAAAAAAACAAAAAAACAAAACAAAAAAAAGAATCATTTTAGGGCAGGCTTATTTGAGGATGGGGGAAGCCAGGATGAACAGGCTCAGTTAGCCAGGGGATCAGAGTAGGGGAGTGTTCCTGCCTGGTGCAAAGCCCCAAGGAGGATCAATAGCCCCCTCGCCGCTCTCCCTGCAGTGGTCTCCATAGAGGACCCCTTTGACCAGGATGATTGGGCTGCCTGGTCGAAGTTCACAGCCAATGTAGGGATACAGATTGTGGGTGATGACCTGACAGTGACCAACCCAAAGCGCATTGAGCGAGCAGTGGAAGAAAAGGCTTGCAACTGTCTGCTGCTCAAGGTCAACCAGATCGGTTCGGTCACTGAAGCCATCCAAGCGTGAGTACCTCCTGGTTCTCTGCTTCTCAGCCCATTTCTCAGGACCCCTCTTGCAAAAGCTCTAAGCCTTTGTAATTGACCTACAGATGCTGAAGAGATCAGGGAACCTGGAGTCACCTTAATGGCCCTCAGTTCTGCTGATTCTCTGTTCCCCTCGCAGACAGCACAGCTTTTCTCCAAATGTTTAACATAGATCAATGTTGAGGCAGGGGAACAGAGTGCCCAGCGCGAGGGGCTGTGAGTCAGTGCTGGTCTATGGATACAGGTGCAAGCTGGCCCAGGAGAATGGCTGGGGGGTCATGGTGAGTCATCGTTCAGGAGAGACTGAGGACACGTTCATCGCAGACCTGGTGGTGGGGCTGTGCACAGGCCAGGTGAGTTCAAGGGAGATCTTTGTGCAGTTGGAGGGTTCTAGGCTCAGGTGGGTCTCTCCTCCTAGGTGTTTGAGTGTCAGGGCAACTTCAAGGGAGTGTACGTTTCCTTTCAAGGAACGAAGGGGCAGCCAGTGAGCTGCTTATTTTTCTGAATGTTTCAGATCAAGACCGGTGCCCCATGCCGTTCTGAGCGTCTGGCTAAGTACAACCAGCTCATGAGGTAAGGGAACCTGGGGAATGGGATCTGTTTGCCCACCATTCCATCACCAGTGCCCAGGGCCTTGAGAACAGTAGATATCCAGAAAATACTTGGTTTTGAAAGATGAGTTGACTGATGGCCAGATGGGTGGATCCTACAGGTCACATGGGAGAGCCAGGGAATACCCACCCTTGGGCCAGGAGCAGGTGGTTTGATGGCCTTGGAGACTGAGGGTCTCCTGGAAAGAGAAGCATAATCCTCCTGCTTCCCTGACATTTCCTTTTTGGTTTATCTTTCTCAGAATTGAGGAAGAGCTGGGGGACGAAGCTCGCTTCGCTGGACACAATTTTCGCAACCCCAGCGTGCTGTGATCCCTCTACTTGATTGGAGACTTGGACCTTTCCCATCCTCCTGGAACCTCTTCCTGTCATGCTCTGTGATATTTCACCCCAGATATTCTGGCTGACCTGCTGCACTGCTCTTGGGCTTGTTCCACTCCTGCTATCTCTGCTATCCCCCCTCTAGGTTCTACAGTCTTCTCTTCTTTCCTATTCTTTCCCCTCAAAAACTTGCCACAGGACTGAGGATTATAATGGGGTCCATAAAAAAGTGATCAGGGTCTGTGACAGGAGCTTCAAAGTTGGTTGTTGAGGTGTTTAGAGGGGCCATGCATCACTTGTGCTTTGGGCTGGTTCCTTGTGTTTTCCATGTTGCATATGAGCCAAGCACTGCATAGTGCTGAGGTGGAGGGAGGTGCTGGCTGCTGGTCATGCCTGGCCTAAGGGTTTAGTGTGTTATTTACTTATTTATTTTTTCATTCATCCTGTTAATTACTTCCCTATAATTCCAGGGCCAAAAACTGGCCTGACTGGAGGGGACTATGTGTCTGTCTTTCATGTGGCTGTAGATTCCGAGATGGCCTGGGATGGGAAGTCTTGCTTGAATGCTAAGGGTAACAGCAAAGGGCCTTGCTGGCAGCTCCTTTATGTGTACCAACCCTTCCCTGAAGCCTGGCTGGGGCCAGAGGGGCTGTGCACCTAGGGGCTCTTCCCTGGAACCCTCTTCCCAGCTCTGCCTTCCCCGCTCTTCCTCCAGCTGCACCAGAGCAATGTCTCATTTCCCATGCCATGTTCCACAGTTGCCACCACCTCTGTGGCATTGAAATGAGCACCATCATTAAAGTCTGAATCACGGTGTATTATTGTGTCTGAGGGTCTTACTGTAGCCCATATGAGGGGAGAGAATATGGAGTACCAGGAAGGAGGCTGATGAAACTGGATAGCAGGGCTGGGGCGGGCACAAAGGGAGGAAGACAAATAGAACAGATATGGCCAAGATGATGACATTGCCCACTCCATCCTGGCCAGGTGAGGGTCACATTGTCCCTGCCTTAGAAACAAGCTTGGCTCCAGGACCCAGGTGATTTAGGGGTTCTTAACTTGGTGTAAGATTTCCTAAAATTATAAAAAATATTGTATGTTCATTGTGGGAAAAGGCATCCAAAATGTTTTCAGATTCCCTAAGGGTCTTTGCCAAAGAAGGGATAAATGTGTGAACTAGAGCAGCTTCTATACTGGGCCTTTCCCAAACAAACTGGCTGCTAAAAAATAAATAGTAATAATAATAATAATAATAAATTCCTGGCTGCTTCTGGGATGGAACAGCACTGCATGGCCATTACTCCCTGCAAGGTCTGGAACCAGGGAGGGAGAAACAGTACCAGGGTGCGTGAGAGGAAGGCCTGAGGGGAGTCCTGTAAACGGAAGATTCAGGACCTGAAGTGCTCAACAGGCTCCTCCTTTTCCAGTTGGGTCAGGCTGCAAGTAGGTTGCCAATGTGTGGCTGGAGACCCGCTACAACTCTTCAGCTCCTGTGGAGACCCAGCATTCAGATGGGAACCCAGGAACCACGGAGGGGAAGAACCCCTCTCAGTGCTTTGTGGGGCTGTGGCCACTAGAGGGAGCCAAGGTTCTGCAGGACACCTTACCTAAAGCCTGAGGAAAGGGGTGGGAGGAATTTCAAGGTTGTTCCCTCTCTGGGCCTCCCACTCTCTACTTCTGGTTCTGGGCTCCCTTTACCTTCCTGCCCAGCTCCAGGACTAGAATATTCCAGTTCTGCATGACCAGGACCCCCTTCTCAGCCCCGTCCTTTCTGTGTTGCTGAAGCTGCCTCCATTTTCAGTTCAAAGCACGTCTTGCCCTCTCTCCTGGGCACCTCTTTCTTTCAGGGCAGGCATCTCACCTTTCCCTTCTCTCCTGTGTCTCCCGGGTGCCTTTTCTGTTTCTCTTGGGGCACACTGTACTTTTCTCCGTGCCTCTTGGTTTTCTTTGGAGTGCATTATATTCATCTTTCTAAAGTAACTCCTGGACTGACCAGGCCTATTCTGGTTGGAGTCACATTTCCTCCCTCCTTACTAAGGCACCTTCTCTGGCAGCCGTGCCCCCCTCCCCACTGCCACCCAGGTACTGGGTGGATTGGGTTACAGCTAGCTCTGCCTGGGCTCCCCAGGCCCTTCTCTCCACCCTCCCTTTGTGCCGTTGCCTGGAGACCAGTGGGTTGTGGGGGACTGGGGCCAGAGAGGGAGCTGGGGTGAGGGATAGTGGTGTTGGGTGGTAGTAGTGGTGATGGTGTGCGTGTGTGAAGCTTCCTGAAGCTGAACTGTCAGCCTGGCCCTCAGGTTGGGGAGGAATTGGAGTGGGTAGGCCCTGGCTTTTCTTCTGATTCTCCCCATCTTTTGTGCCTACCTAGGCCTTTTTTTTAGGCTCAGATATTCCATCATCCTAATCCATCCTTTAGTGGTTTTAAAAAACAAACAAAAACTGAGGGAGAAGAACCCAGCCTGGAAGGGAGTTGGAAAGGGACTGGACCAGGGCCCAGCAGGAGGCTAAATTGAGAAGTGCAGAGTGAAAGAGGAAATGCGTGAGGGAGGGGGAAGGGGAGGAGGAGTCTTGGAGCAAAGTTGGGAGGTGGAGAGAAGGAGCAGGAGGATCTTAGGGTACTGGGAGGGGGAAAAGCATGGGAGATAGGGGGAGTCAGGGAGCTGGCCTGATCTCAAAGGTTCTGAGGGATAAAGAAGGTGAGTGAGCATGGGGTGGAAAAGTGACAACCAATTTAAGAGACTAAAGGGTCTCTTCAGGGTCTCCAGTGCTTTAGAATCCTTTTAGAGCTTTTGTATAATCCTAGAACTTGGCTGAGTCTGGCCCAAGGAAATATGAGGCAAAATCTACCAAGTTGCTACAGAGCCAACCTCCTTCCTCCCCAGAAGGCTAGTGGGATCCTACCATTTAGGGCCCACACTTGGCCTCTAGCTATCCTGGCCTCACACATACCCTAACTCCACCCCAAATCTGGAGAGCTATGGAGGGCTTCCAATCCATATTCCAGCTCCAGCTCTTCCTGTTTCCCAGCCTGCCTCCCTCCTATTCTCTGGCCTTCCCCAATCTCAGCTGCCAAAAACCAACCAGTGTCTTGGCGTCCTTTGTCCTAGGACCTAGGAGATGTTGCTGCTTGATGGGGCCCAGAAAGCCAGCCCAGAAGACACTGGTGGTGGACTGGTGGGGGTGCGGGCTTCAAGGCTGAAGACTAGGAATGGCTGGCAGACTAACAATATCAGGAGCTTCCTGGAGAGCAGTGGAGGGAGCCTGTGTGTGTGTGGGGGGGGGGGGGGGGGGGATTGTCTCTACATTAAATGATTGGAGTTGGGGAACCAGGGCACCTAGGGATTTGGCTCTGCTTTGAGCCTAATCCCCACTTCACCCCTTCCCTGGGGCCCAAAGTACCATCAGGGATGACTTCAATGGAGACACCATCGGACAGAGGGCCTGAGGGTGGTGTCCCACTCCTATAAATTAGTCTCTTTCCTGCACTGGATCTTGCTCTGCCCCATTTCTATCATTTCCTTCTTCTGTTTTCCCTTCTACTCTCCTGCCTTCTGCATCACTGACCTTCCTTCTTCCATATTGCCACCAAAGGCTTTGTTTAGCCTACATTTCCTTCCAATCTTCTTTATCCACCCTCAACCCCCCTCCACACCCACTCTACTCTATCTACCTAGTGTTGCCAATCAAAATCTTCCTCAGCTCTCCTGGAAACCCCCCAAGGACCCAGCCATCCTGTGTCCTCCAATCTACCTACCCAGAACCCCAGTCCCCCCTAGAAAATGCTGCTGGCCTCACCTGTCATCCCTTATTAAGGTTCCTTACACTTTCTCTCACCAACATCTCTCTGACATCTCTGAACTTCTCTCCAGCTTACCCTCATCAACGCAGAATTGTTATTTCCTATGCTTCCCCAACACCAGTCACCCCCAAACTCTACTTTCAGAAATCCCATCCTCCTAGATGTCTCCATTTTTTCAATTTCTACAGCTCCTTAGGACCCCAAACTTCCATCCCATTCTCTCATCTAGCTGCCTTCCCAGCCTTCCCCCTACATGTCTGCTGCAGACGCTGTCACCCCAAACTGCCTTCATCTCTTCTTGTCACACACTTCATTGCCCCCTAAAGCCCCCATGTAGCTCCATTTTTCCAATCTCACCCCATTACCCCAATCTGTCTCATACCTACAACCTCCCACCCCACTTCTGTCACAGACCCCTTTGCCCCCAACTTCTGCCTCCTCCATATCTACCCTTAAAACCCACAGCCCCTCCCTACCTAGCTCTCTCCGGTGCCAGGCCCGCGGGCTCCCCACATTCCGCCTCGGCGAACCCCTCCCCGCGCCCCAGGCCCCTTAGGCCTCGGTCTCAGCCAACTCGCACAGCGCCTCCCCCTTTCTCTCCTCCCTCCCCCTCACAGCTTGCCTGGCGCTCCCTCCCTCGCTTCTCCCTTCTGGCCCCTCTCTCCCGGTTCCTCCGCGCTCCCTCCTTCTCCCTCTTCCTCCCTTCTCCCATCCCCCTCTCCCAAGCTCCCTCCCTTCGCCGGCCGCTTTCCTGTGCGAGTCGCCGGACGCACCGCCTAGCCCGCCCGCAGCCCCGCGTCGGGCGGGGGCCAAGGGCCAGGACCCACTCGGAGGGGGGGGGAACCGCTGGCCTCGGGGAGGGGATAGGAGGGGGCTAGGGGGACGGCCGCCCGGGAAGGGTGGGGGCTGCGGGCGAGGCCTCCTAGGCGGCCAGGGGTAGCGCGAGTGCGGGCCGCGCGGCGCGGGCGCGGGCGGCAGGCGGAGGCACAGGGCAGAGCGGCGCGGAGGGCCGGCCGGGCCGTGGGGGCGAGCGGAGCGGCGGGGGCGGGTGGCGCGGCCCAGGCATTCCGGGCGGCCGGGGGGAGGCGGCGGGCCTGGGGAGGGGCTGAGCGAGAGCTGAGATCGGGATTTGCTCTGGGGGCTAGCGAGCGATCGGGACCAGGTGGGGGGAAAGTAGGGTGATGGGGGCCGCCCTCCGAGAGGGTCGGGGCCGCCGCCGCCGCCGTCGCGGCGGCGACTGAAGCGGGAAAAGGAGAGGGGGGCGGGGGAGCGGCCGCCGCCGCCCCCCGGAGGCGCGGGAGCTCGGAATCCCGCTCGGAGTCAGCCAGCCGTCCCGAGCTACAACCAGGTAAGAGCTACCGCCGTCCGGGCCTTGGGCACGCCCGGGTTCGGGCCCGCGGCTCCCCACCCCCACCCCTCCCAGTTCCCCCTCCCGCCGCCGCTGCCTCCATTTGTTATTTTCCCGATCTGGTCCCCCCACTGCGGGCACTGCCGGGCCTGAGGCTGGGGCTCGGAGTGGGGCTGCCCCCCGAGGAAGGAAGGGGGCCAGGGCACCCGGAGGATCGGACAGGTGTGGGGAGGTGGGAGGGTCTCAGTAGGAGGGCTGATGGGGCAAAAGAGGGTTGCCGGGGGTGGCAAAACGAGGGATGCTCGTGAGAGGGCTTTGGGGCGAAGGCAAGAAGGAATGGAGAGATGGCAGCGAGGTGGGGCATAAGGTCTCCAGGAAAAGCCCCAAAGCCCCACAACCCGGATTTCAGAGCCCCGGGTTGGGGGTGATAGGTGTGGGAGGGAAATGGGAAGGGGTGTGGTAGGTAGAAAGACGGATTGTAGCTGATGAGGGAGGGGAATGGAACCTGGGGACAGGTCCAAGGAGGGGTCCACCTTTGAGAAGACCTAGAGGTGTTGCCCGGGTGGAATTGGGAAGGCAATGCCTTTGTGATTCAGTTTTCTTTCCCCTACTCCGGGTCCCCTCTGGTCTCCTTCCATCATCCCCAATTTCAGACCTAGTTACTTCTTAGAGAGGGGCACACTGGGGCCCAGTAGTGTGGGTCATCCTAAAACTAATGGAGGGAGGAACACGGACCAGAGAGTTAGGGAGAAAAGGTTTCCAGGAGGGTGGAAACAGAAGAGAACTGGGCCATCTTGTAGGCACTCCAGACAAGTTGTTACCTCCATCTTCAAATCCCTAGAGCATCCCTGTGCTTCTCTATCTGTGGTTTCTTGAAGGGTGGGGTCTTCATTACTATTTTGAGTTCCAAGATTTCCCTTTGTGCATGTGCTTATTTCTACTGGGGTAGGTACCTTTAAGCTCTCTTCACTGAGGGTACCATAGGAGAGCAGGAGTTGCTTTGGCAACTGGAGGGGGAGTGGCTGGCAGATGGACCCCTGGGATGGACTCTTGAGGGGCAGGTCTGCCATTTTGCTGCTATGGCAGTGACCCAGTGGGATGTTCAATAGGTGGGGGTTCAGAATGTTGATTGGACCTCAGCCTTTGGCTGTGTCCTTGGGACTGTTGTCTGGGTTCTAGAAAATGTTTTTGGAAGGGGTTTGGGGGAAGGTCCATCCTCTTCCATCTAGCAGTCTGTAGGACACAGGTAGTTATGTTACTTGACAGTCAGGGTATTCCTCCAAGTCCCTCCTCCTAGCATGGTAGGAGCACAGAAATGCTGTTATACCATCTTTTGGTAGTTTTTTATGACTCTGTCTCTTATTAGGGGCTTTTTGGATAGTCTCTTTGCTTCTTTGCACTGATATTCTTCCATTTTCTTAAACTTGAGTCTCCCTTCCCTAATCAACCCTTTTCTCTTTTGACACAGTGACCCTTTCCCTCAGCTAACCTTTGACCTATTCCCCTGACCTTGTAGGAATGGCTGGGTTTCCACCTTCATCTCAGGTGAGGGTAGCCCAGGGGAGAGGGGCTGTGCAACAGCTTGGTGGAGTGGAAATACTCTTGAAGTGGAGCCAGGAGACCTGGGTCTACTTCTGTGACCTTGGGCAAGTCGATTCTGTTTCTTTGAGCCTTGGCTTCATATTAATGAGGGGATTATAGATAAGATGATTTCTGAGGCCCCTCCTACAATCATGGATTCTTGAAAGGTTTAGGCTAGTGTGTTATCTGCTGGTCTGGGCTGCATTGTTATCAAGGAGTTACTGTAGACTGGTTTGTTAGTCTGGCAGATCCGGAATGATGATGGGGGCTGGGCCAATAATCCTGAAATTCAAAAAGCCTTGTACCTCTATTGTATTTCCTGATATTCTTCTCACAGTTCTCCCTTAATTTTGTTTTCTGTCCTTACTTAGAGACTCTTCCTATTTCCTCACTTTTCCAATTCCCCAATCTGGTCTTTTTTTTTTTTTTTCCTTTTGTAGTGAGGCAATGAAGGTGAATGAGTTTAGTGTGTTGCCAGATACATGGTAGGTGCTCTGTAAACATTAGTTACAGAGACTGGCTACTAGTGCAAGATGAAGTGTAGTTTACCTTGGTGCTAAATCATGCCCCTGGTTCAGACACATAAATACAACTCTAACTTCTCTCCTCCTGCCCCTCCTTACTCCAGGGTTACCTACCTTTTTATGACTGCTTTTATCCTTCAAAGCTACTTATTGCTTGTTTTAGCAGATTTCTGCTGATTTTAAAAGTTGAGAGGGGGAGGGGCACAGTAGGATTGCTCAGGTACATTCCTACATTTCTGACCTTTTGGACTCCCTAGCTCTGACTGACTTGGTGAGCAGGTTCGGAAATGGAGAGGAGAGGTAGGCACTCTTCTCTTGAGGGGCTGGCAGTCTAAGATACACCAATCACAATAGTCATAGTTGTGCTTTTATTAAGATGTTTTCCCCTTTTGTTATTTGGGTTTTGTTCTTTGGATTTTGGGGGTTGATGGTATTTTAAAATTAATGTGCAGAACAGAAGAAATGTGGTAATAGCTGTAGTTGAAAAATGGCTAGCTTCGCCTGACCAGGCGGTGGCACAGTGGATAGAGCGTTGGACTGGGATGCTGAGGACCCAGATTCGAGACCCCGAGGTCTCCAGCTTGAGCTTGGGCTCATCTGGTTTGAGCAAAAGCTCACCAGCTTGGACCCAAGGTCGCTGGCTCGAGCAAGGGGTTACTCGGTCTGCTGAAGGCCTGCAGGCAAGGCACACATGAGAAAGCAATCAATGAACAACTAAGGTGTCGCAATGCGACATCTCTCATCTTGATGCTTCTCATCTCTCTCCGTTCCTGTCTGTCTGTCCCTGTCTATCCCTCTCTCTGTCTCTGTAAAAAAAAAAAAAAAAAATGGCTAGCCTGATCAGTGGATAGAGCATTGACCTGGGATGCTGAGGATTCAGTTTCAAAACCCCAAGGTTGTCAGCTTGAGCCACAGGCTCATCTGGCTTGAGCATGGGGTCGCTGGCTTGAGTGTGGGATCAGAGGTATGACCCCATGGTCACTGGCTTGAGTGCAAAGGTCACTGGCTTGAGCAAAGAATCACTGGCTCAACTGGAGCCCCCTGGTCAAGGCATGTATGAGAAAGTAATCAAAGAACAATTAAAGTGATGCAACTATGAATTGATGCTTCTCCTCTCTGTCCCTTCCTATCCGTCCCTCTCTTTGTCTCTCTAGCTAAAAAAAGAAAAAGAAAAAGAAAAATGGCTGGTTTACTGGACAGAGCATCAGTTGTAAGTTCAGAAGACCTGATGCTCTGTTCCAGCTATTTTGTGACTCTAAGTAAATTCTTTTTTTTTTTAATTTTATTTATTCATCTTTAGAGAGGAGAGAGAGAGGGAGAGAGAGGAGAGAGAGACAGAGAGAGAGGAGGGGGGAGGAGCTGGAAGCATCAACTCCCATATGTGCCTTGACCAGGCAAGCCCAGGGTTTCGAACCGGCAACCTCAGCATTTCCAGGTCGACGCTTTATCCACTGGGCCACCACAGGTCAGGCCTACAAAGTTTAAAGGTCAAGAACAAGAACAAAAACACTCATATATATATGACATCAGTGTGGGATATAGAAAGGAAGAAAACAGTAACAAGATAACATCTTTGCTCTCAAAAGATCAGATGGCCAGTAGTATGGAAAGAAATACAAATTAGTGCAAATGAAAAAAGCTGACTATAGATACAGATGTAGATATAGATAGGCTGTGGTGAGGTGTGTGTCCCCATCTCAGCCAAGTGGGAGGATAGGCTCACAGATTTGTAAATTTGTCTTGGGTCCTTATTGATATTTACTGATTTGGTTGGTAAAGTGAAAGCTGCCTTTTCTTCTAGCTTTGGGAAGCCAATCACTAAAGAGGGTGTTTAGAGGCTCTACGGGATCCTAGATGGGCTTGATTCTGATGCTGTCACTGGTTCTTCATTGTATATTTATCACATGAAGTTGGCAAGTCAGAATCACAATCTTTGAGTGTAAGTTTCCTCACCTATACAATGGGAATAATAAGAACACTTCTCAGAGTTGATTATAAATATTAAATTGTATATGTAAGGGCTTGACATAGAGAAGATACTTAATAAATAAATGAATAGGCCTGACCTGTACAGTGGCGCAGTGGGTAAAAGCGTCGACCTAGAACACTGAGGTCGTTGGTTCGAAACCCTGGGCTTCCCTGGTCAAGGCACATATGGGAGTTGATGCTTTCTGCTCCTCCCTCCCTTCTCTCTCTGTCTCTCTCTCTCTCTGTCTCTTGTCTCTCTCTCTCTGTCTCCTCTCTCTAAAATGAATAAATAAAAATCTTAAAAAATATCAAAAAAATAAATAAATGAATACTTTAGTTATGTTTCTTTATGCTCCTTTCTTTGTAAAGCTCTGTGGAATTCATGTGTGCACAGATATTTCTTAGGGATCATGAAGGGTAAAATAGTATTAGCTCCTGAATTGGGGCTCATAGCTATATCTGAGTTTATTGCCTTCCCCAGAGATGAAAGAGATGATGTGAGGAGATGCTCCTTCACTTGTAAATACCTGGGCAGCCCATGAGGCAAGGCCAGCAATGTGTTATGGGGCCTGTACCTCCTGAACAAAAGGCCTAGGACTGGGACACTTGCTGAGCCCCTTGACAAGGATAGTGGTATCCCCTTCAGATTCTGTTCCCTGATTTGGTGACTTTGATTGTCATTTTCTCACAGGCTTCACTGAAAAAAGATCGTGCTAGTTCCAGGTGTCTACGCTGGAAACTTAGAGATCCTGCTTTCTGCTTCCCAGGCCACAGCTGTGGGGAACTTGGGGGTGAAGCAGAGAAGTTTCTACATTCAGCTGCCCAGGCAGAGGAGAATGGGGTCTCCACAGCCTGAAGAATGAAGACACGACAGAATAAAGACTCAGTGAGTGACAGCTTAAATTAGAGACATGAAAGATTAGGGGCAGAGAAGCTAGGGGGAAGGGTCTGGAGAGAAAGGATAGAAATAAGGCACATTCTAAAGTTAGGTATAATGTAAAAAACCTTTTTACTGTTCCCTTTCTTCTCTCTCAGATGTCAATGAGGAGTGGACGGAAGAAAGAGGCCCCTGGGCCCCGGGAAGAACTGAGATCGAGGGGCCGGGCCTCCCCTGGAGGGGTCAGCACGTCCAGTAGTGATGGCAAAGCTGAGAAGGCTAGGCAGACAGCCAAGGTATTTTATCCTAAGGTCCTCCCACAGGATGCCCAGGCACTGGGCCTGAGGGTGTATGTGTGTGTGTTGTGGGGGAATTTCCTGTCTAGCAGAGGGTTATGGTGGAGGCTTGGGCGGTATAAGACAGTAATGTTCTCTTTCTGTCTAACAGAAGGCACGAGTAGAGGAAGCCTCCACCCCAAAGGTCAGCAAGCAAGGCCGGAGTGAGGAGATCTCAGAGAGTGAAAGTGAGGAGACCAACGCACCAAAAAAACCCAAAACTGAGGTGAGAGACCCTTGCAGTCATCCTGACCCACCTTCTCACTATTCTTTCCCCCATGCCTTCTTTCATTTAGGATTCTTACTTTAATCTCACCTGGGATATAAGAGAAAAGTTATATCCTAGTGCTTATTAAATTGGCCCTGTCTATAATGTATCAGTTAGACCATTAGATGACCAGACAGGGCCAAAGGGGACTAGAAGAGTGTGGAGGAGCCTAACCTTTCCTTTTCTAGGTCCTGATTTTCAGGAATGGGCTGGGAGGGAGATTAAGGGTGAGAAGTCTTGGTGGAAGAAATAGATAATTGTAAGGAAAATGCAGAAGTGTTTTTTTAAAGAACCAAGGGTTTCTGGGATGTTAAAGGGGTAAAGGAGTTGAGACGAGAGTGGATATAAGCTGGTGGACAGGGATTTGAGTTCAGCTGAGAATAGGGAGAAAGTGCTTAAGACAGACACTTGAAGAAGGAATAGAGTTTTACAAAGAGGGAAACAAGACCAGCTGCTAGGGAGCAGCTGAGAATATAAAAAGAGTAATGGAACCAAAGATGGTAGGGAAGTGGGCTTGAGTAAGGGTATTCATCACATTGTGGCACAATGGTGTGCTGTGAGGAGGAAATGATTTTGTGCAAGGGAGGCCCCAAATCTAGGGAAGGCAAGAAAAGAAAGGAAAAGGGGCAGATGGCCCTCTCTTCTCTGCAGCAGGAGCTCCCTCGACCACAGTCCCCCTCGGATCTGGACAGCTTAGATGGGCGGAGCCTCAATGATGATGGAAGCAGTGACCCGAGGGATATAGACCAGGATAACCGAAGCACGTCCCCCAGCATCTACAGCCCTGGGAGTGTGGAGAATGACTCCGACTCATCTTCTGGCCTGTCCCAGGGCCCAGCCCGTCCCTACCACCCACCTCCACTCTTTCCTCCCTCCCCTCCACCATCAGACAGCAACCCCCGACAGCCAGAGCCTGGTTTTGAAACCCATCCTGTGACACCCACTGGATATCATGCTCCCATGGAGCCTCCCACATCTCGGATGTTCCAGGCTCCTCCTGGGGCCCCTCCCCCTCACCCACAGCTCTACCCTGGGGGTGCTAGTGGAGGAGTTTTGTCTGGACCCCCAATGGGTCCTAAGGGGGGAGGAGCTGCCTCTTCAGTGGGGGCCCCAAGTGGGGGTAAGCAGCACCCCCCACCCACTACCCCCATTTCAATATCAAGCTCTGGGGCTGGTGGTGCTCCCCCAACAAAGCCGCCTAACACTCCAGTGGGTGGTGGAAACCTATCCTCTGCTCCACCGGCCACCTTCCCCCATGTGACACCAAACTTACCTCCCCCACCTGCTCTGAGACCCCTTAACAATGCATCAGCCTCTCCTCCTGGTCTGGGGGCCCAGCCACTACCTGGGCATCTGCCCTCTCCCCACGGCATAGGGCAGGGTATGGCTGGACTTCCTCCTGGCCCAGAGAAGGGCCCCACTCTTGCTCCCTCACCCCACCCTCTGCCCCCTGCTTCCTCTTCTTCTGCCCCAGCCCCGCCAATGAGGTATCCTTATTCATCCTCTAGTAGTAACTCTGCAGCAGCCTCTTCTTCCAGTTCCTCATCTTCCTCTGCCTCCCAGTACCCAGCTTCCCAGGCACTGCCCAGTTATCCCCACTCCTTCCCTCCCCCTACAAGCCTCTCTGTCTCTAATCAGCCACCCAAGTATACTCAGCCTTCTCTCCCATCCCAGGCTGTGTGGAGCCAGGGTCCCCCACCACCTCCTCCCTATGGCCGCCTCTTAGCCAACAACAATGCCCATCCAGGCCCCTTCCCTCCTTCTACTGGAGGCCAGTCCACCGCTCACCCACCAGCCCCAACACATCACCATCACCACCAGCAGCAGCAGCAGCAACAGCAGCAGCAACAGCAACAACATCATGGGAGCTCTGGGCCCCCTCCACCTGGAGCATATCCCCACCCCCTGGAGAGCAGTAATTCCCACCATGCACACCCGTATGCCATGTCTCCCTCCCTGGGATCTCTCAGACCCTACCCACCAGGGCCAGCACACCTGCCCCCACCTCACAGCCAGGTGTCCTACAGCCAAGCAGGCCCCAACGGCCCCCCAGCTTCTTCCTCCAACTCTTGTTCTTCCTCCTCTCAAGGGTCCTACCCATGTTCGCACCCCTCTCCTTCCCAGGGCCCCCAAGGGGCGCCCTACCCCTTCCCACCGGTGCCTCCCGTTACCACCTCCTCGGCTACGCTTTCCACAGTTATTGCCACAGTGGCTTCTTCGCCAGCAGGCTACAAAACAGCCTCCCCGCCTGGGCCCCCTCCGTATGGGAAGAGAGCCCCATCCCCAGGGCCCTACAAGACAGCCACCCCACCGGGATACAAGCCGGGCTCACCACCCTCCTTCCGAACGGGGACCCCACCAGGCTACCGAGGCGCCTCGCCACCTGCAGGCCCCGGGACCTTCAAGCCAGGGTCGCCCACGGCGGGGTCTGGGCCGCTGCCGCCTGCAGGGCCCTCTGGCCTGTCATCCCTGCCACCACCACCTGCCGGCTCTGCCTCAGGCCCGCCCCTGAGCGCCACGCAGATCAAACAGGAGCCGGCTGAGGAATATGAGACCCCCGAGAGCCCGGTGCCCACAGCCCGCAGCCCCTCGCCCCCTCCCAAGGTGGTAGACGTGCCCAGCCATGCCAGTCAGTCAGCCAGGTGAGTGGGGCGGGGAGCTGTGAAGGAGTAACGGAGAGAGAGAGGCACGGAGCGAGGGGGCTTGCTTTACTTAGATGCTTTTAAAGTACTGCGGACCCTCACCCCGCCTTTCCAGCCAGCGGCGGCTGGCTTTGGGCCGGAGTCACTGCGGGGCCCCTCGCAGGGGCTGAGCGCGCGCTGCCTCCGCGCCTGGCAGGTTCAACAAACACCTAGACCGTGGCTTCAACTCGTGCGCGCGCAGCGACTTGTACTTCGTGCCACTGGAGGGCTCCAAGCTGGCCAAGAAGCGGGCCGACCTGGTGGAGAAGGTGCGGCGCGAGGCCGAGCAGCGCGCGCGCGAAGAAAAGGAGCGCGAGCGCGAGCGCGAACGCGAGAAGGAGCGCGAACGCGAAAAGGAGCGCGAGTTGGAACGGAGCGTGGTGAGTGCGTCACCGCGTGCGCCTCTCGCCTTCTGACCCTCCCTTTGCGCCGCGCAGGGAGGCTCGGGGGTCGGGAGAGTGTTATTGCGCCACCCCTTGGAGAGGAGGAGACGTTGCATCCTAGGAAATGGAGACCAAAGGTTTCCTGCGGGAGGAATACCTGGATTGAGGAAGGACAACGCAGGTGAAACTGTTTTGGGGCTGTAAAGAAAATGAAACAAGCCTGACCTGTGGTGCGCAGTGGATCAAGCGTCGACCTGAAATGCTGAGGTCGCCGGTTCAAAACCCTGGGCTTGCCCGGTCAAGGCACATATAGGACTTGATGCTTCCTGCTCCTCCCCCTCCCCACTCTCTCCGTCTCCTCTAAAATGAATAAAGTAAAAATAATTTAAAAAGAAAAGAAAAACAAATTTTAAAAAATAAAACAACAAAGGGAGAAGGAGGTAGTGCCTGGTAGGCTGAGTTCCAATAAAATGAGGTGTTTTGTCAGCTGCTGAGATAAATGAGAAGCTCAGGACTGGCCACCTTTTTACAGAACTGCTCTTCTGACTCTTCTCCCTGTACCCCACAGAAGTTGGCTCAGGAGGGCCGTGCTCCAGTGGAGTGCCCATCTCTCGGCCCAGTGCCCCATCGTCCTCCGTTTGAACCGGGCAGTGCTGTGGCTACAGTGCCTCCCTACCTGGGTCCTGACACTCCAGCTCTGCGCACTCTCAGTGAATATGCTCGGCCCCACGTCATGTCTCCTGGCAATCGCAACCATCCGTTCTACGTGCCCCTGGGGGCAGTGGACCCAGGGCTCCTGGGTTACAATGTCCCAGCTCTGTACAGCAGTGACCCAGCAGCTCGGGAGAGGGAGCGGGAAGCCCGAGAACGAGACCTCCGCGACCGCCTCAAGCCTGGCTTCGAGGTGAAGCCCAGTGAGCTGGAACCCCTACATGGTGTTCCTGGGCCAGGCCTGGATCCCTTCCCTCGACATGGGGGCCTGGCTCTGCAGCCTGGCCCACCTGGGCTACACCCTTTCCCCTTTCATCCGAGCCTGGGGCCTCTGGAGAGAGAACGTCTGGCGCTGGCTGCTGGGCCAGCCCTGCGGCCTGACATGTCTTACGCAGAGCGTCTGGCAGCTGAGAGGCAGCATGCAGAAAGGGTAGCAGCCCTGGGTAATGACCCACTGGCCCGGCTGCAGATGCTCAATGTGACCCCCCATCACCACCAGCACTCCCACATCCACTCTCACCTGCACCTCCACCAGCAGGATGCCATCCATGCAGGTGAGATTTCTATTCCTTGGCTCCTGGGGCCACCTTACCCCCCAGCAAGTGATTGGGCTCTTCTCTTCCTCAAGCTAGCACTTCCCTAATCTGGCAGGAACCTCTCTTGAGTGCTGCCCTGATTTTTTCCTCCCTGTCATCAACCAGCCTGTCACCTCATACCTTAGCCTTAGCATAAAGACTGTTCCCCACATCCCACCCTTTTCAAAGTCTAGCATCCCACCTCTTATAGGTGGAAACCTTTGAAAGAGTACCATTTTTCTATTGTTATAACCCTTTTCCCCCAGCCCCTCACATACCTGTTTTCTTGCTCCTCTGGATTCAGCTCTATTGTGGCTTCTTGCCATCTTCTCTCCTACCAGTTGGAGGTCTTTTATGCTCCTCCCCATCCCTGTGCCTTTTCAGAAAGAGCCTGTAGCTGTGGTTGTGGTCATCATAGGTGATAATGAGTTTTACTTACTATCCCTTCACTATATTTCTTATTGCTCAATCTAGCCTTATAGTCATGTTCCTTCCAGTCTCCCTTGAGCTTTCTCTCTTAACCTCTGTTTTCTTCCTGTCTCATCTTCTAAATTTTGTATCCTCTTCCATCTCCTCTAAAGAGTCCACTCTTCCCTCTTTCCTTTTCCTCAGACCCCTCTGACAACTCATTCCACACTGGAGCTCCCTGTGTTTGATTTTCCCTCTTCTTTTCTCAGACTTGGATCTCTTCACCTACATGCATGGTTTTCCCCAAACCTGCCCTCTGGTGACACCTTACTCTTCTCTACCCTCCAGCCTCTGCCTCGGTGCACCCTCTCATTGATCCCTTGGCCTCAGGGTCTCACCTTACCCGGATACCCTACCCAGCTGGAACCCTCCCCAACCCCCTTCTTCCTCACCCTCTGCACGAGAACGAAGTTCTTCGTCACCAGCTCTTTGGTAAGGATGGAGGTTGTGGGTGGGGAAAGTCTAATGAGAGAAGGGCAGAAAGGAGGAATTTGGGTGGTAGGATTGGCCTAGTTGGGCTTGGGGAGGGGTGAGGAGGTGCCCAGAGGAGTTAGGAATGGGAGTAGGATGTCTAGGGCCCTGCCCAAGGGAAGCATAGGTTTTAGTGCCAGGCTAAGAAGTTTGAATCCTAACTCCACCATTGGCATTTTGTAGGACTTGCCTGTTACCTAACTTTTTAAATTTCAATTTCCTCCATATGTAAAGTGGTTGACTATCTCCTGGCTCAGAGTAGGTCATCAATACATCAGTCATGTGCCCCTTGCCCTTCCTGCCCACAGCTGCTCCTTACCGGGACCTGCCAGCTTCCCTCTCTGCCCCGATGTCAGCAGCTCACCAGCTGCAGGCCATGCACGCGCAGTCTGCAGAGCTGCAGCGCTTGGCGCTAGAGCAGCAGCAGTGGCTGCATGCCCATCACCCATTGCACAGTGTGCCGCTACCCGCCCAGGAGGACTACTACAGGTACTACCAGGCACCCCTATGCCAGTACTAAGAGGATGTAAGCCTGAGATGTGGTGTGGGCATGGTATAACTGGGTGCTAGGCTCCTGGGGAAGGGACCCCCTCCTCCACCATCTGTGAGATGGGTCAGGTCAGGTTAGACCTCAGTGTCTCATCTCTGTTCTGCACTCTTTCTCCCTTCAGTCACCTGAAAAAAGAAAGTGACAAGCCGCTGTAAACCTGCAATCAAGAGAGCACCCATAGCCAGAGCGTGCATCTGGACCTTGGAGGTCTCCCTCCTGTCCTACCACCCAGAGCGAGGAGCGGTGCTGCTCAGTTGCAGGGCCTCAGCAGCTGGACAGAGGAAGGAAGGGAGGGAGGGGGTGGGGACATGGAAAACCAAGGCTCCTGTGGTGTGCAGAGGTGGGGAGGTGGTGGGGCAGAAAGCGCACAGTATCTTGGACCAGGTCCCTCTTCCTTGTCCCCCTGCTTTCTTCCTCGCCCATGCCCAAGGCCTGTGGCCACCGCCCCTCCCCCCACCCCTTTGGTGTGATTATTTCATCTGTTAGATGTGGCTGTTTTTGCGTAGCATTGTGTGCCGCCCCTGCCCCTCCCCAGTCCCTGTGTGCGCGCCCCCCTCTGCGATGTATGCCCCTTGCCCTGCCCCACATTAATAATTTATATATATAAATATCTATATGACGCTCTTTAAAAACATCCCAACCAAAACCAACCAAACAAAATATCCTCACGATTCCCCGGGAAGGTGGCTGTGACTCGTTATTTGCGGGCAATGTGGGTGGGGTCTCTGCGCCTCGGGGCCTTGAGAGAGAGCCGCTGGGAATTTAGGAAGGGCCTTGTGAAGGAGCTGGGTGGAGGGAACCTGTACACTTGGAAGTTGGACAGGGTACCTCCAGAGGTAGCCCCCTTCCTCTCGTGGCTGAGAAGTCAGGACGCTGGGGCAGGCACGCCTCTGCCAAGGTTAGATCTAGGAAGTAAAACTTCGGAGGCGTTTCTCCTACTGGCCTGACAGGAGCCACCGATCTAAGTTTTTTTCGTGGAATCGTTCGAGACACGGGTATGAAGCAGAGGCAGGAGCCGTGGTTTCAACAAATTACAGCATTAGACTCCAGGAGTCTACCCTATGGTTTGAGAAGAGAGTAGGTGACAATTTGAACCGCTAAGAAGAGAGAAATTATAGAACATTACGCTGCAGCACACAGTCCTATACAAGGCCCTTTTAGAAAAGGGCGAGCGCTGTTTCCGTTCGGAGCTTTTATTGCTGCGAATCACTCTTTAAAACTGAAGGGTGTGGCTGGTTTCTCTCAGCCAATCAGCAGTGGCCTTATTTGCATAAACCCGTATCAAGCGTTTACAGACTATAGAAATAAATGATATAAGTCGGTTCCTTAGAATACTGTTTTTCCTTGTGAAAGTTACAATATACCTTGTTGCTTATACAGCGGTAAGAATTAGAAAAGTTGCCTCTGAGCTCACCCTCACCAATGTTGGAGTTCATGGATATGCCATGTTCTCTCCAGGCCACTTCCTGTAGTGCTTACAGCTCTTTTTGAATTTGTCTAGTAGGTCTTCCGGCGTTTGCCGGAAGGCCCCTTCTTTATTCCGGTTATGCTTAACAAAAGACACTATTTTTGAGTAAACGGCTAGCTATTGCTACTGTTTTTTTTATTTTTGAGGGTATTTTATGTTTGACTATTCTAACTTATGGGAAGTTCGCAGTGGAATGGTTCGCATTACACTGGGAAAACTTCCGGCTACCGCTGATGCGGTCCTCCCTTCCCGCCCCCGCCGTTCTAGAGAGGCGAACTCGGAGAGGTTTCTTCTGAGCATTTCCTTGGTTCTGCTGTACGTGCAACTTTCGTTGCAGTATGGCGTCCGCCTCGGCCCAACCTGCGGCCCTGAGCGCCGAACAGGCCAAGGGTGAGGAGCATCCTAGCCACCGGGTGGGCTGCCGGCCGGGGGAGGATAACAACGAGAGATGTTCTTGCATCGCCGGGAAACGGCATACGGGGAAACGGGGGTACCCTGGAGCGAGGGATTCGGGGCCGTGTTACCGGGTTAGCATGGCTTCAGTCCACTAATTCCCTGCCCTCTTCCCTGTACTGTCGGCTGGGCCTCATGGCCATGCTGCGATGTCTACCCCGGGACGACATCCTGGGTCGCATCTGCCACACAGTGGTCCTGGCTGAGGTGATCCAGGCGTTCTCCGCCCCGGAGAACGCCGTACGCATGGATGAGGCTCGGGACAACGCGTGCAACGACATGGGCAAGATGCTGCAATTCGTGCTGCCCGTGGCCACACAGATTCAGCAAGAGGTTATCAAAGCCTATGGCTTCAGCTGCGATGGGGAAGGTGGGTTGGACGAGGACGTGAGGGGGTGGGGTGGAGTGGGTCGGGTCTGGGAGAAAAGGTGTTGGATCTGTTGGGTCCCTGAACTGTCGTCTCCATTCTTGCCACACCGCGGCAGCCACAATCTGACTAACAATATTGGCACTGAGAGCTGGGGTCTTCTCTGAACTGTGCCAGGTGAAGTCCTAAGTGCATTTTGTAGTTACTACTAATTATACTATCATTTCATTTTAAGATGAGGAAACAGACTCTTGTAGTAACCATAAGTGCCAGAGGTCACAGCAGAGCTGGACCCGAACTCCATTCTGAAAACTTTTAGTGGGATGTCTGCAATGACAGAAGGCTTCTGCAGCGGATCCAAGGTGTTTCCACTAATTTCTGTTTGAGGGTTGAAAGTTCAGTTTCTTTGATGAAATCGTGGTGTACCCCAAAAGTATTTACTGATTAGGGTAGTTGGCCCATTGCCCTCCTGTGTTGTTTATTTTTTTTTTTTTTATTTATTCATTTTTAGAGAGGAGAGAGAGAGGGAGACAGAGGGAAAGAGACAGAGAGAGAGAAGGGGGGAGGAGCTGGAAGCATCAACTCCCATATGTGCCTTGACCAGGCAAGCCCAGGGTCTCGAACCGGCGACCTCAGCATTCCAGGTTGACGCTTTATCCACTGCGCCACCACAAGTTAGGCTATCTCGTGTGTTGTTTAGATGTGAGATCTTGTGGGTGCTCATACTTTGAGTTCCATTGACTAAATTGCTGAAATTGTTTACCTGATAGAAGCACACTATTTTATTTCCATTCACTGCATTCCATCTAGTTGTGCCCAATGTAGACCAGGAAGTGGTCGATCCAGACCCCACAGGGCAGAGGCCTTGCCTGTGCCTGGTTTTGCAGACAGCTAGCTGGCTACCTGGCCTGAGAGGAACAGCCAGTAACTTATGTTTAGGTTGCCCCCTCCTTGTCTTGGGCATCTCCACTCTCTGAGGATGTGGGTTGACGCTCAGATCTCCCTTGCAGGTGTACTTAAGTTTGCCCGCTTGGTCAAGTCTTACGAAGCCCAGGATCCTGAGATTGCCAGCCTGTCCGGGAAGCTGAAGGCACTGTTCCTGCCGCCCATGACACTGCCGCCCCATGGGCCTGCTTCAGGTGGCAGTGTAGCTGCCTCCTGAGGGTTGGCCTCTCCTGTGACACTGCCTGAGAAGGGATGATCTTGGTGTTCCAGAGAATAATAAACGTGCCTGTAACTTAGCCTCAGTGTCAATCTTTTTTTTATTTTTTTATTTTTCTGAAGCTGGAAACGGGGAGAGACAGTCAGACAGACTCCCGCATGCGCCCGACCGGGATCCACCCAGCATGCCCACCAGGGGCGACGCTCTGCCCACCAGGGGGCGATGCTCTGCCCCTCCGGGGCCTCGCTCTGTCGAGACCAGAGCCACTCTAGCGCCTGGGGCAGAGGCCAAGGAGCCATCCCCAGCGCCCGGGCCATCTTTGCTCCAATGGAGCCTTGGCTGCGGGAGGGGAAGAGAGAGACAGAGAGGAAGGAGCGGGGGAGGGGTGGAGAAGCAGATGGGCGCTTCTCCTGTGTGCCCTGGTCGGGAATCGAACCCGGGACTTCTGCACGCCAGGCCGACGCTCTACCACTGAACCAACCGGCCAGGGCAAGCCCAGGGTTTTGAACTGGCGATTTCAGTGTTTCAGGTTGATGCTTTACCCACTGCACCACCACAGGTCAGGCTCAATCTTTTGTGATCTGACAACCCCACCATCAGGTCCTGGCCCAGGGGTGCGGAACCTTTTTGGCTGAGAGAGCCATAAACGCCACATTTTTTTTTTTTTCCTGAAGCTGGAAACAGGGAGAGACAGTCAGACAGACTCCCGCATGCGCCCGACCGGGATCCACCCGGCACGCCCACCAGGGACGATGCTCTGCCCACCAGGGGGCGATGCTCTGCCCATCCTGGGCGTCGCCATGTTGCGACCAGAGCCACTCTAGCGCCTGAGGCAGAGGCCACAGAGCCATCCCCAGCGCCCGGGCCATCTTTGCTCCAATGGAGCCTTGGCTGCGGGAGGGGAAGAGAGAGACAGAGAGGAAAGCGCGGCGGAGGGGTGGAGAAGCAAATGGGCGCTTCTCCTGTGTGCCCTGGCCGGGAATCGAACCCGGGTCCTCCGCACGCTAGGCCGACGCTCTACCGCTGAGCCAACCGGCCAGGGCCAACGCCACATATTTTAAAACGTAATTCCATGAGAGCCATACCACAACCCGTGTACATTAGACATTATCCAATAAAAATTTGGTGTTGCCCCGGAGGACAGCTGTGATTGGCTCCAGCCACCCACAACCATGAACATGAGCGGTAGGAAATGAATGGATTGTAATACATGAGAATGTTTTATATTTTTAACGTTATTATTTTTTTTATTGAAGATTTGTCTGTGAGCCAGATGCAGCCATCAAAAGAGCCACATCTAGGCCTGACCTGTGGTGGCGCAGTGGATAAAGCGTCGACCTGGAAATGCTGAGGTCGCCGGTTCGAAACCCTGGGCTTGCCTGGTCAAGGCACATATGGGAGTTGATGCTTCCAGCTCCTCCCCCCTGTCTCTCTCTCTCCTCTCCCCCCCTCTCTAAAATGAATAAATAAAAAAAAATTGAAAAAAAAGAAAAAAAAAGAGTCACGTCTGGCTTGTGAGCCATAGGTTCCCCACCCCTGCCTTAGCCATTCCAGCTGTTCATCTCTCTGTCCAGATTATTCCTGTGTTCTTACTGAGCCCAACCCTGCTCTAATGCAAAATAGGAGGATGGGCTGACCCCTTAATACCCTGGGTAGGTGGGCCTGCGCTAGCATCACCTCTGCTGAGGAATAAGGCTTCCTGGGCTTTTCCTAAGGCCCCATTGGTTGGTGTTCACTTGGCCAAGGTTACTTCCTGGTCTTTGCACACACACACACCCCCCCCTGCTGCCCTGTCAGCTTGAGCTCCAGGTGGAGCTCCAGGTGGCTCCTCCCCTCCCAAGGGTAGGAGGCCCAGGCAGGCAGGCGGGTCCTGGACTCCCTACGGAGGAGTAGGGCTGGAAGGAAGAGCAGGCTGCTGTTGGTTCTCTGAGGCCAGCCCCACCCCACCTGTCCCTTTACTGGGGCTGATTAGTCCAGGGGCTTGTTCCTGCAGTACTCTTGGCCTGCTGGACAGCACTGAGGAGGAAGTGGCTGAGTTTAGAGCGTTCTTCCCAACTACATTTGGGCCACTACACAGCTGCAGCTTGGACTCAGCCCCACCCCCGTGGCCCTCTGTCTGTGACTCTTCCATCCCTCTGGGGATATGTCCAGTGGGTAAGTCCCCTGCTCTCCGGGATACTGTATTCTCCGGCTAGTTTGAGAGGGAGGAGCAAGGTTCATGCTCGCTCCTGACAAGTGAGTACAGTCTGTCACTGCCCCTGCTATGTACGGGTCTGCATCCTGCCTCTAGTCTCAAGTTTCAAGGAACTCCAGGCTCCTTTATGCTCTTGGTTTGGGAGCACCCTCCCACTTCTCTAGCACTTTCCCCCTGACATGTGTACTTATTCCTACCACTGCTTTTCTCTTTCCACCCTTTGATCCTCTGCTTTTGCTGTCTGCTTAACACCTGTCCCTTGGGTAGCCCACATCACCTTAAACATACTGTGTCTGGAAGGCAAACCTGAGAAAGCTTTCCTTCATTCCACTTTCAATTTCCCTTCACTTCCCCTCCCCTTCATCATTCATACAACAGATACACAGTGAGCATCTATTATATGCCAAGTACTTTTTAAGGTGCTGGCAGCAATACTGTAGTGGACAGAACGAACGTAGTCCCTGCTTTCACGGAGCCTCATTTCAGTGGGAGGCTACGGACTACACAGAGAACCCCAAAATAGGATAATTTCAGATTCTCAGAAGTGAAATGAAACAGTTTCACGTGCCAGCAGGTAACTGGGGCTGCCGATGGCATCACTAGCTGGGGGGTCAGGGGGCTTGTCTGAAGGGGAGACAAATGAGCTAAGACCTGGATGGTGAAGAAGAGCCAGCCAAGTGCCCCTGGGCAGAGGGAATGGTGAGTGTGAGGCCTTGCTATGGGAACAATGACACAAGGACAGTGTGCTTGAAGTACTGGTGGAGAAGGCAGGGCCCAGGCAGGCCTGTTGGAGTTAGGATCTTATAGGGAAGACCTGCTTGGAATGTTGGTGAGTTGGTGGGTTGGTCACCCCCTTCTTTTCCACTTGCGCTGCTTTCCCCAGTGCACTCCTTGTCACCATCAGCCCAACTGACAAGGTTCTTACCCAGTCTTCTGGTCCCTGCTCCCTTCCATACTCCTGCCACGGTCATTTTCCCATCAGGTGGTTGGTAAGGCCTCCCCAGGGGCAGAATCCTGCCTTGGCCCCACAGCCTTGAAGGGTTCTGCAGCAAGTCCCAGCCTCTCAGAGCAACTTTGCAGCAGCCACCCGTTCTGCCCACACCCAGCCCAGCTCCGGTGGGTCCTGTGTCTGCTGCCTCAGTGCTGCCTCGGTGCTGCCTCTGTGGAAGCGTGGGCCCTCGAGCTTCCCCTGTGGGCCATCCCAGCGCACACATGCCACCCCCCAGCCCCATCCCTGCTGAAGCCTGCTCCAGCAATGCGGTCAGTATGCAGAGAAGGACAGCAGACTGGTGTCAGACAACCTTGGTTTGTCCACCTTCTCACTCCTGAGCTTATGACCTTGAGCGAGTTATTTAATTGCTTAGATCAGTGGTAGTCAACCTGGTCCCTACCGCCCACTAGTGGGCGTTCCAGCTTTCATGGTGGGCGGTAGCAGAGCAACCAAAGTATAAATAAAAAGATAGATTTAGCTATAGTAAGTTGTTTTATAAAGATTTATTCTGCCAAACTTAGCGAAAATCTGACATAAAGTACTTGGAAAGTATAAATAATTATTATTATATGCTTTAATTTGCTGTAACTCTGCTTTATAGATTTTATAAAGTAAAGTTACTTCCCTGCTTTATAAACCACCATTACTGTGGAACCGGTGGGCGGTTAGAAAATTTTACTACGAAGAGAGATACAAAAGTGGGCGGTAGGTATAAAATGATTGACTTCCCCTGGCTTAGAGCCTTCATTTTTGTTTCTAAAATTGGGTTAATAGACCTGGCCAGGTAGCTCAGTTGGTTAGATTGTTGTCCTGCTACACCAAAGTTGTGGATTATATCTCCGGTCAGGGCATATATAAGAGTCAACCAGTGAGCCTGACTAGGCGGTGGCGCAGTGGATAGAGAGTTGGCCTGGGATGCTGAGGACCTAGGTGCAAAATCCCAAGGTTGCATGCTTGAGCGCAAGGTCGCCAGCTTGAGCATGGGATCATAGACATGACTCCATGGTCACTGGCTTGAGCTCAAAGGTTACTGGCTCAAGCGAGAGGTCACTGGCTCGGCTGGAGCCCCCCCCGCCCTCCCTACCCTCCATCAGGCACATATGAGAAAGCAATCAATGAACATCTAAGGTGCCTCAACTATGAGTTGATGTTTCTCATCTCTCTCCCTTCATGACTGTCTGTCCCTCAATATTTCTCTCTCACACATACACACAAAAGAACCAGTGAATGCATAAATAAGTGGAACAACAAATCAATGTTTCTCTCTCTCTCTCTCTCCCCCCTCACTAAAAATAAATAAAATTGAGCTAATAAGACCTACTAAATAGGGTTGATATGTGGATTAATTTGTAATGTAAAAGCCGTTGGCACTGAAACCCTGCTACATATCAGCATCTGGGAAGTATTGTTAAGTATCAGGTGTGGATTCTTCTTGAGGAAGCTCTAACTTTCTAGAGATGATTTCACCTTGCTTCTTCTTCTAGACTGCCTAGCTTCCTGCATCACCACTGATCTCTATTTAACCTTTATTTCCCTGCTTGCCAAGTGAAATTTCCTCTTCTGAAATATTAGACATTTATTTTTGTAATTCTCAGCCTCCTTGAGCCTGTTTTCCTCCCTCAAAAAAATGGATAAAATAATTCCTATGTCACAGGGACGTGTGAGGCCCAGATGGGATTGTGTGTGTTAGTACTTATGCCAAAGCAAGAGAGGGGGTTGTAATTTATTGTCCTGTTCAAGGGACAGCAGAGATTGTATATCTTACCTCAGTGTCTGTCTGTTTTCTGGCTTGCCACCTTTCAGAAGAATTCCTGGCTCTTTCATGGTTCAGGAGTTTTCTGGTTGCTCAGCTAGTTTCTTCCCACCAAGTAGGTTTAAGTCCCAAGAGACAGTGGCCTGGGGCTTGGGTAGAGCGGATATTCAATGCTGAGCGTGGGCCCGCAACTTTGTGTGGGGTCAGGATAGTGTGTCCATGTGGGTGTTGTACCAGGCCATCTATGTGTGTAGATGGACATGAGTGATCAGGTGCATGTCGTAGGACTGTGTGTGCATAATTGGATGCTTATGTGTGTGTGTGTATATGTGTGTCTGTACATTGCAAGTGGGGTGCATACATGTACAACCAGGAGCTGGGCTTGTGACCATGTATGTGTATAAGTATTGATGAGCTTGTTTATTGGACACATACTCTGTAAAAGGCATGATGCTATGCTTTGAACATTTGAAGGTGAGCAAGACTGGCAGTAGACCCATCATGGAGTGGACTGTGCGGCTGCTCTTTCTGTCCTTGATGTGGGAAGGAGTTCATGGTCTTTCAGTGTGGCTGTCCAAGACTGAAAGGGTTGTCAGTGTTAAACCACGCAATAAACAGACCAGACAAGTTCCCCAGGGTACCAAAAATATGCCCTTTTTTGGGGGGAGGGGTAAAATTGATGTTTGATGTTTCAAAAATGCTATAGTAGTCATCATAGGAAAAATAGACTTTTTTTTGTGACAGAGACAGAGAGAGAGTCAGAGAGAGGGATAGACAGACAGGAAGAGAGAGAGATGAGAAGCATCAATTTTTTTGTTGCGGCACTTTAGTTGTTCATTAATTGCTTTCTCATATGTGCCTTGACCGCGGGCCTTCAGCAGACCGAGTAACCCCTTGCTCAAGCCAGTGACCTTGGGTCCAAGCTGGTGAGCTTTGTTCAAACCAGATGAGCCTGCGCTCAAGCTGGCGACCTCGGTGTCTTGAACCTGGGTCCTCCACATCCCAGTCTGATGCTTTATCCACTGCACCACCGCCTGGTCGGGCCAATCAACTTATTTTTATAAAGGTAATACTTGCTCATACTATAACTTTAAAAAAGGAATAAGGAGAAGTCAATGTCTCTCCCAGCCCTCTCCTCTAGCTAGCTACCCAGTCTCCCTCCTAGGGAAAGCTGCCAATATGAATTTCTGTATATTCTTTTTTTTTTTTTTTTAACAGAGAGAGGGATAGACAGGGACAGACAGGAACGGAGAGATGAAAAGCATCAATCATTAGTTTTTTGTTGCACATTGTGACACCTTAGTTTTTCATTGATTGCTTTCTCATACATGCCTTGACCACGGGCCTTCAGCAGACCGAGTAACCCCTTGCTGGAGCCAGCAACCTTGGGTCCAAGCTAGTGAGCTTTTGCTCAAACCAGATGAGCTCGTGCTCAAGCTGGCGATCTCAGGGTCTCGAACCTGGGTTCTCGGCATCCCAGTCCAACGCTCTATCCACTGTGCCACCGCCTGGTCAGGCTCTGTATATTCTTTTTAAAATTATTATTATTTTTTATTGATTGATTTTAGAGAGAGAGAGGAAGGGAGAGGGGAAGAGAGAAACATTGATTTGTTTTTTCATTTATTTATGGAATCATTGGTTGATTTTTTTTTAATAAGGCACACTCTTAGGTAAGAGGTGCATTTTTTTTAATTCATTTTAGAGAGGAGGGGGAGAGATAGAAAGAGAGAGAGAGAGGAGAGACAGAGAGAGAGAGAAGGGGGTAGGAGCTGGAAGCATCAACTCCCATATGTGCCTTGACCAGGCAAGCCCAGGGTTTCGAACCGGCGACTTCAGCATTTCTAGGTAGACGCTTTATCCACTGCACCACCACAGGTCAGGCCATTGGTTGATTTTTTTTTTGTGTGTGTGAGAAAGAGAAAAAAAGAGACAGGGAGAGAGATGAAAAGCATCAACTTGTAGTTGATGCTTACTTTAGTTGTTCATTGTTTATTGATTGCTTCTCATATATGCCTTACCTGGGGGGCTCAAGCCAAGCCAATGACCCCTTGCTTGAGCCAGTGACCTTGGGCTCAAGCCAGCAGCCTTTGGGCTCAAGCCAGCAACATTGGCTTCATTTCAACAACCCTGCACTCAAGCCACTGACCTTGCCCTCAAGCCGGTGACCCTCCCCTCAAACTGTTGAGCCCGCATTCAAGCCAGCAACAACAGGGTTTTGACCATGGGTCCTCAGTGTCCCAGGTTGATACTCTATCCACTGCACCACCACTGATCAGGCATTGGTTAATTCTTGTATATGCCCTGACTAGGGATCAAACCCACAACCTTGGTATATAGGGTCAACAATCTAACCATCTGAGCTCCGGCCAGGGAAAGTTTCTTGTATATTCTTTGTTGGGCTTCTTTCCTCTGATTTTGGTTGTGTGGTGTTTGTGTTGTATTTGGAATTACACACATAAGAATATCAGAACCTTTTAGTGTTTACGGCATCTCAAGGTCAACCAGCCCCAAGAGTATCAGCCATGGCAGGGACCTTGGCCCCAGCCCCTAGGAGACCGACTCCTGGTCAGAGTCCTGAGCTATGATTGGTTCAGACCAGACCCACTTGGTAAGAAGCTATGGCTCAGGCATAGGGTAGTTGGACCCACAGGGCCTGGCAACTCTGCCCCCATCTCCTTCCCTTCCCTTATTCCTCCCCACCCCCACCCAGTTCTGTTCCTGGCTTCAACTATATGGTTAGGGCAGGTTGGGGGCAAAAGGCCTAAGGACAAAAAAGTAGAAAGGTGAAAATTTGACAGGCTGCATAGGGGTCATTTTGTCCACCCTTCTGTCCGCATGGCACCTCCTCAGGTGTGTATGCTGAGAAGGCGAGGGCACCCTGCTCTGTAAGTGTCTGCAGGACGTGGCTGTTAGGGACTCTTCCCCTCTGGCAGCCCCAGTGGAAGAAGAGGCTCCCACCCTCTGTTCTGTGAAGCCTGGAGGGCCGGCATAGGGTAGCTAAAATCACCGACCTTAGAACCAGATAGAACCAGACCAGCAGGGTTTCACTGCGGCACTTATGCACTTTCTGACTGGATGACCTCGGGCAAGTTCCCTACACTCCCTGAGCCTCAGGTTCCTTGTCTGTAAAGAGGGGATGAAGATAGTACCTGCTTCATAGGGCTATTGTGGGAGTAAATCAGCTAAGGCTCCTATAAGACATTATAGCACAACGCCTGGCGTGTGGTGAGATTCCATTAAATGGTACTGATCCTTGACCATTATTATTAGCTTGGACCAGGGAAGGCTGTGCGGAAGCAGCTGGTAGAGGAGGAAGAGATGGCGTGTGACTGTGTGGGTTCCCATGTATGAAGTATGATCTTTGCCTGGAGGGTGCAAGGCGCACGTGTCCTTATTTGTGGAATGCCATGCTGCTAAGGCCTTTGATGGCAGACATGTGGAAGTGAGCCCCAACCCCACCCCCACTGCCAGCCTGCCCTGCTTCTCTTCCCTCTGCTCTAAAATGAGAAGTACAGTGAGTTCCCCCAAGGGGGCCGCGCCCCTTCCTGTCCCCGCCCTACCGGCAGCCTTAGGCCATTGGAGTGGCAGCCCCAGAACCAGGACTGCAGGGGTGGTGAGGCGGCCTGCGCGCCAAGGGCCGAGGGCCGCGTTTGAGCTTTAGCCCTCGTGCTCTCCGCTTGCCCGACTCCCCGGCGCCACCTTGTTCCCTGCACCCCCTTCCTCTTGGGGAACCCCCAGGATGGTGAGGTAAGGGCCTGGGACTCACGGTAAGCAGGAGGCATGGGTGCCCTGGAGCCCATGAGACGTCTCCTCACTGCCCTGCTGGGCCTCCCAGGTGGTTCCACCGAGACCTCAGTGGGCTGGATGCAGAGACCCTGCTCAAGGGCCGAGGTGTCCATGGGAGTTTCCTGGCGCGGCCCAGTCGCAAGAACCAGGGAGACTTCTCCCTCTCCGTCAGGTAGGTGGCCCTCAATTTACTCAGGGCCAGTATTTGGGCAGTTCATTCCGGTTCCCCAATGGCAGACCCAGTTCCCCAGCCCCATGGCAGCATGTCCCCGGTCCCTGTCTGGGTCCACCCCATCCTGTGTGTGCCCTACCCTCGGGACCTCAGCCCATCTCCCACTTGCCCCCATCTCTAGTCCTGCATTCACTGTCCTCATCGCCTGGTGTCCCGCAGGGTCGGGGATCAAGTGACCCATATTCGGATCCAGAACTCAGGGGATTTCTATGACCTGTACGGAGGGGAGAAGTTTGCAACACTGACAGAGCTAGTGGAGTACTACACACAGCAGCACGGTGTCCTACAGGACCGCGATGGCACCATCATTCACCTGAAGTACCCACTTAACTGCTCTGACCCGACCAGTGAGAGGTGAGAGAGAGGCTTTGCGTCCACCCCTACCTGTCAGTGCCTTCCTCATCCCGGCTCCTTCTCAGGGCTCTGTGGCCCTCTTCCATGTGACCCTAGGCTGTCTCAGGGTACCAACCTCCCACCCCTTTCCATCAACTCCTGAGGAAGCAAGAGGTCACCTCACCCTTCTTCAGGATCCCTTTCAGCTGTCAACCCAGGCCTTACTGGTGACAGAGAGGCCATTCCTTGTGGCCAGCTTTGTGGCCATTCTTCTTCCTTCTGTGGGACTGAATCTGACTTCCTATAACTGTTCCCTCCTCCAGGACAGGTTAATACAGCGAGAGGTGGCTGTTGAGCAGGAGCACAGAGACTAACGTCTATGAGGACATTTAATCCTTATCTCAGCAAACCAGAGGGAATGGGTCTGTCCCTTGAGGCTGGGTAGAGCATCACTGTGTGGTGTGTAAGGGCTTAGTACCTGGGCACAGGGTAATACTCAAGGCATTTCCCTCTCATCCCTTTGGTTGCAGAGATGTGGCCGGAGAGCTGGGCTGGCCATACCCCACCTGGTCATTCATATCCCATGTAGTTCATTTTAGCAGCTACATGTCAGTGACAGCTCCTACTATTGTGAAGGGCAGCTGAAAAAGCTAGGGTTTTTTCCCCCTCTTCACTCCTGGGACCAAGCCAACTTGCCCTGGTACTGTGTTTGTGTATTGACTGTTGAAATCATTCTGAAATTGATCTGTCAGTTTGCATTGTTTCTGAGATGCATGCCTCCCAACTTGCATCAGTGTTTTTGGTCAAGTCACTGATTAAAATTTAGACTTGGATAAGGTGAGGTAAAGGCCCCATGTTCCACCTCTGGAGACCTCTCTCCAGTCAACATGAAGCCACTGATCCCCTTTCTTTGAAGCCACATCTCGGAGTGAAGCCTCAGCATTGATGACCTTGTTCCTCATTGCCCTCCTTAGAACTTTCCCACCCTTTTCCTTTGTCCCATCCAACGTGCATGGGCATTTCTCACCCCACGCCTCTAAACTTCTCGTGTTCTCTCTCCGCCCTTGCCCACAGCCAGGCTCTGCCCTGCCAGAGTAGAATGAGATGACCAGACCATAGAGAAGCAGTAGGTTGAGTGCTGAGCTGAGAGAAGGAAGGAGGAGCTGAACAGCCCCCCACCCCCACCCCGAGAGCAGCTGAGACCTGGGTTCACAGTACCTGGGAGAAACAGAAGAGCAAGCTGGGGCTAGGGGAGTTCAGACCAAAGCTCTTTGGTTACCCACGGCTGGGTGCCTGGGCTCACCCCTGACCCTGGAAGTGTATGTGGGAGGCTCTTTCTCCAAACCTCTGTCTGTGTCCCTGCCTTGACTGCTGCCCCTCCTCCTCCACAGGAATTTGCATTTGTCCCGTTGATGGCTAGGTCTGTGTCTGTGGTCAGCCTGACATTTGCATGGAAACTTCCTCATCCTGGTGCCCGGGGGAAGAGGGTTAGACCCCTCCTCATTGCCCTGGGGCCTTGGCCTGTCCCTGACTAGTGGGATGGGGTAGCCCAGGGGGCTCCTAGACAGGCCAGGGACTCTGGAGGTCTCTGAATTGTGGTCTTCTCTGGGCTGGAGTGAGATGGGTCTCCTCCCTTTTTCCCCCCCATCCTTGCGGTTGGAAAATGCCCCCCCCTCCCGTCCCTGGGCTGAGGAAACCTCACAACCTCACTTCTCACTCTCTCCCCAGAAGGAGTTTTGTGTTTTTTCCATCACGTGGTTTCCTGTGGGGCTAGGCATTGTGGGGCTACAGTTTCCTCCTGGGAAGGGGTGTGCTTTGGGGAACGGTCCTAGTTCTGCTTTCTGCCCCTTTGAGCCCCTCTCAACACCAGCCTCCCTTTTAATGGCATCATGCTGGGTCTCCAGAGCCCCCTAAACCACTCTCCCCAGCGGGTTGTCTGTCCTCCCCGCCTTCCTGGGGAAGTTCTCCCATCATGCCTTCTTGGTGACTTCCGACTCTCCCATCTCCATGGTTCTCTGTGGTTTGACCTTTGTCTGCCTTTCTCTTGGTCTCTTTCCTCTTTGCAGAGCCTAGCCCTATCTTTCATGGAGACCCTTCCTGGGTTTCTCCCATTCAAGTATTCTGCCTTTCTGCTTTTCTCTTCAGCGTTCAGAAGTGAACCTGGTTAGCACACTTCACGCTTGCCTTTTATCAGCAAGGACCCTAGGCCAGTATGCAGCCGCCAGCCTCAGTTTCCTCATCTGTAAAATGGGGATGGTACATACCTCTTTGTGTTTTTGTGAGTAATGGACCTAAATATGATGGTGGGTTTGGAATCATTTAACACAGTGCCTGGCACATCACAGGTACTCAGTTTCCCTGTCCCTCTCTGTGAACATCTCTGCTCAGTAACTGCCTCTTGATGTAGGACTCATCTTCCCTGATGCTGCCTTTTCTAGATGGTACCATGGCCACATGTCTGGGGGGCACGCAGAGACACTGCTGCAGGCCAAGGGTGAGCCCTGGACATTTCTCGTGCGTGAGAGTCTCAGCCAGCCTGGAGATTTTGTGCTGTCCGTGCTCAGCGACCAGCCCAAGGCTGGCCCAGGCTCCCCACTCAGAGTCACCCATATCAAGGTCATGTGTGAGGTAAGGCAGCTGGGCACTGGGGACATCTTGGGGCTCCCATCTGTGTTTACAGCGTGGGTGGTGGGGAGGGTCAGTCAGGCTTTGGTCCAAGGCTGGGGTGGAGGGAGGGAGACTCAGCCCCTGTGGGTGGCCTGATTTGGTACCCATCAGGGTGGACGCTACACAGTGGGTGGTTCGGAGACCTTCGACAGCCTCACGGACCTGGTGGAGCATTTCAAGAAGACAGGGATTGAGGAGGCCTCAGGCGCCTTTGTCTATCTGCGACAGGTGAGGGGTGGGCCTGGCTGCCTCCTTCCTCCCCCTGGGCCGTCCCTCAGCCCCGTGAGCCTCTGAGATCTGGAAGTTACTGACTTCTCGCCCTCGCCCACCTCAGCCATACTACGCCACACGAGTGAATGCTGCTGATATTGAGAACCGGGTCTTGGAACTGAACAAAAAACAGGAGTCTGAGGAGACAGCCAAGGCCGGCTTCTGGGAGGAGTTTGAGGTACGTGATGGGGACCATCAGGGCAACCAGCCTGGGGTCCTAGGCAGACCCCATCTCCTCTCTCTGCACCCCTCATACTGATCTGCCCCATGATCTCTCCCTTATGGATGCCCCTCTTAGGGGCTGGTGCTCCATTGCCCCCTCTCGCCCCTCAGAGTCTGCAGAAGCAGGAAGTGAAGAACCTGCACCAGCGGCTGGAAGGGCAGCGGCCAGAAAACAAGAGCAAGAACCGTTACAAGAACATTCTCCCATGTGAGCACCCCGACAGCCCCCGTCCCTCCTGTCCCGAGCAGCGTCCACTCACCCGGGAGCTGCTTCTTCCCTCAGCTAACCTCCTCCATCTCATAGGATCTCCACCCTATCTCAGGGACGGTCCACCTCCCACCCACACAATAGAACCTCCTCTCCCTCGGAAAGCCTCTTATCCCCCAGCAGAGCCTCCCGCACCCCCACCCTCACCACTTTCTTTCCTCTAAACTCCCTGCCCCATGCAGCTCCCCTGCCGCCCACAGGGCTCTGAGAGCCTCCCAGCCTCTCAGACGAGAATGGCCTGGGAGCTTAGGAAGGGGCAGCCCAGGGGCTGGTGAGTTCCTGCTGACCCAGGCCCTTCTTGCCTCCTCTCTGCTCACTCTCAGTCGACCACAGCCGAGTGATCCTGCAGGGACGTGACAGTAACATCCCTGGGTCCGACTACATCAATGCCAACTACGTCAAGGTTGGTGTTGTCCACCAGTCTAATAGGAGGAGAGGCTGGGCTGTGGGGATTCCCCATCACAGTGGGGTACCAGGTCCAGAGACACCTGGGCAAAGCCAAAGCTGACGACTTGTGTGGGTGAGGGTGGTGGGGGTGAAGGGCCAAGAGGCTCACAGTCCTGGTATGTGTCTCTGCATTTGCATCCAGAACCAGCTGCTAGGCCCTGATGAGAACTCTAAGACCTACATCGCCAGCCAGGGCTGCCTAGATGCCACGGTCAATGACTTCTGGCAGATGGTGTGGCAGGAGAACTCCCGTGTCATCGTTATGACCACCAGAGAGGTGGAGAAAGGCCGGGTAAGCCTGAGCCCCTTGCCAACCCCTGATCCCCACCCCCTTCCCCAGTACTCTTTGTCTACCACCATTCAATTGAAGAATGCCAGAGCAGAAAGGCACCTCAGAGGGCAAGGGTTCAATCTGAGACATGCAGACAAACTCTCAGATATACCCTAACTCCCAGATCCCTGCTGCTGGCCTTGGGCTCTCCTGACCACCAGACCCAGGTTTCAAATGGGCCTTCTGCCTGAAAATGTCCCAAAGCAAACATTCCAACTGCCCCTCCCCTACCTGTCCCCATCCAGGCACGAGTCCCTCTTGTCCCCTCTGCCCATGAATCTCTCTGGAATTGACCCCTCACTCTCATCCCTGCACTGCAGAACCCTCTGTACTGGAGTCAAAGTGATTCCGTCCATATCATGAACTGTATCACATTGCTTTCTCCCTGAAAACCCTACTGTGGCTCCCAGTTGCCTTTAGGATAGAATCATACTCTAAGACTTGGTGCTCAAGGCTTGCTGGCTTCTCTGCAGCATCCACTGCCTCCAGTGGGCCAGGCTTTTCAGGATTCTCTGCCTTTGCACAACCTCATTTGCTGCTAGGAAACAACTTCCTCTCTCCACCCTATCTCTGCCTGGCAGACTCCTCATTTGTGAAGACCCAGTTCAAATGCTCCCTCCTCCATGAAGCCATCTCTGATTTTCTCCTGAACCTAGAGGGAGAATTAGCCTCTCCCTGCACTGTGCTCCGTGTTCTCCCTGTCTCCCTGCCTCTCTGTGAGCTCCTAGAGGCACAGGGTGCAGACAGCGTCTTGTTTGTGTTTGTAATTCCTGCCTTGTGTGCTCAGCCTCAGGTACAGTGCGTGTGTTGGCTGGTGTTACTGGATGACTTGTAAGGTTAGCTGGCTGTTCAGAACAGTCCCAGCACTGGGTCTTTTTTTAAGACGTTATTAATTTTAGAGAGGGGAGAGAGAAAGAGAGAGAAACAAGAGGGGAAAGCAGGAAGCATCAACTCCCATATATGCCTTGACCAGGCAAACCCAGGGTTTTGAACTGGTGACCTCGGCATTCCAGGTCAACACTGTATCTGCTGTGCCACCATAGGTCAGGCCCAGTGCTGGGTCTTTTTTTTAAAAATTATTTTTATTTATTTATTCATTTTAGAAGAGAGAGAGAGAGAGAGAAGGGGGGAGGAGCAGGAAGCTTCAACTCCCATATGTGGCTTGACGGGGCAAGCCCAGGGTTTTGAACCAGCAACTTCAGCATTCCAGGTCGAGGCTTTATCCACTGCGCCACCACAGGTCAGGCCCCAGTGCTGGGTCTTAAGACTGACTCTTGGCCAGTTTATCTATTCATCTAAGTGACGTTGACTGGGCCAGCACCAGGACTCAGGACCTAGAACAGGGTCTAGAGTGCCCTGCCTCATGCCTGCTTCTGTGCTCATCTCTGCCTCTACCTTCCCTTCCAGAACAAATGTGTCCCATACTGGCCGGAGGTAGGCGCTCAGCGCGTGTATGGACCCTACACTGTTACCAATTGCGGGGAACATGACTCAGCCGAGTACAAACTCCGCACCTTACAGGTCTCCCCACTGGACAATGTGAGTACCCCCTACCTCTGCTTCTTGCTGGGCCCTCCTCTTGTCTGATTTTGGGGTGGGGTGGGGTGATAATGTGGGAGCAGGGGGCACTGATTCTGTACTTGGCCCAGGCGAACCTCACGCGGGAGATCTGGCACTACCAATACCTGAGCTGGCCTGACCATGGGGTCCCCAGTGAGCCTGGGGGTGTCCTCAGCTTCCTGGACCAGATCAATCAGCGGCAGGAAAGTCTGCCTCACGCGGGGCCCATCATCGTGCATTGCAGGTGAGAATAATAATAATAAAGATATTAGTAGTAATCATAAAAATAGTAGCTAGCAAGTAAGTACTGCTAAATGCCATGCACTATGGTATGCAATTTACATATTAACTTTTTTTACTGCCTCAACCCATCCCCCAGCCTCTTTTGGGTTCCCTGATGGCTCCAGATTCATGGGTGGAACTTAGCTTGATCCAACCCTACTGTCTGATCCTGTGCTTGGGGATGGCTTTCTCAGAGACCTCTCTAGATGTACCATCTTGTCTAACCCTGCCAAAGACAGATGGAGAAACAGACTCAGCCCCTGCTCAGGTCACCAGCTGGTCAGGGGAGAGCCTGGACTGGTGCTTACAATGGCCCTAGGTCCTGGTCACTGTTTTCCTGTGCTGCCTCACTCGTCCTGTTCCTTCTTGGCCTCAGCGTCGTCCATGTAGGGGCAGAGTGACTCTCCTTTCTCTTTTTCCATCAGTAGTCCTGTGAGTGGGGGGCCTCTTCATTGCTGCTCCCAGTCTACCCTTCCCAGCCAGTGCCCCCCCAATTGACCCCAGAGTGCATAGGAACGGGTGGTATGTTCAGGAGGGGCCTATAGATCACCAGCTCCAGTGGAGACCCTCTGGCTCATGATCAGGAGACCTAATTCCTGTGGGGAGGTGGGGTGGTCAGCAAGGAGGAGTAGGGTCCCACCAGGTCTGAGGGATGGAGTCCTGCAAATAGGCTGGCCTAGCTGGCTGGCCTGGGCGGATGGGGCAGTGGGCCCAGGGCCCAGGACAGAGGCTGCTGGTTTAAATTCCTCCCCTCACTGGCTGAGTGATCTTGGGCAAATTACTTTGTTTCTCTAACCCTCAGATTCCTCATCTGTAAAATCAGGTTCTCACAGGACTGTGGTGAGGGTTAAATGAGATCTTATCACTATGTCTAGAATACAGTAAACCCTCAAGAAATGAGAGCTGTCAGGGAATGGGGAAATAGAAACCTGCTCTGTGCTCTTCCCTTCGTGTGAGCCAGGCGGGGAGGGCCTCGACTTCTCTCTTCCCACCAGCAACTGCTTTTCCTGGGACAGGGCTGGGCGGCCTGGATCTGGAGGCGCCCCCCATGCTCTGCATCCAGGGCAAGCCCATCACCAGGAACGACCTCCTGCTGTCCCTTCCACCCCCACACTCTCACCCAATTCTTGAAATCCCCATAGTCTTTATTTAGATGTTACAGGAAGGAAGTGGGTGAAGGGGGTTATTTTTTGACAATCTGGGTTTGAAATTAGCCCGACTCAGGACACCAGCCTCACAGCCCAGTGAAGGTGTGGGACTGAGGTCCAAGTGGGGTCCATGAGGTTCCCGGGCTCTGTTTGCCCAAGGGTGGGGGCAGGGTGGGAGGGAGACTTCCTGCTGCATTCCCCCATGTCTCCTGACCCCGGGGCGCCCTGCACCCCACAGTCTAAGTAAGGGCTGCCCTTTTCCTGCCACCAGAGTATGAAGAAAAAGGGAAATGAAGTCCTGAAGAAACTCTAGAGAGAACTTTTTTTTTTTTTGTATTTTTCTGAAGCTGGAAACGGGGAGGCAGTCAGACAGACTCCCGCATGCGCCCGACCGGGATCCACCCGGCACGCCCACCAGGGGCGATGCTCTGCCCATCCAGGGCGTCGCTCTGTTGCGACCAGAGCCACTCTAGCGCCTGGGGCAGAGGCCATGGAGCCATCCCCAGCGCTCGGGCCATCTTTTGCTCCAGTGGAGCCGCGGCTGTGGGAGGAGGAGAAAGAGACAGAGAGGAAGGAGAGGGGGAGGGGTGGAGAAGCAGATGGGCGCCTCTCCTGTGTGCCCTGGCCGGGAATTGAACCCGGGACTTCTGCACGCCAGGCCGACGCTCTACCACTGAGCCAACCAGCCAGGGCCTCCAGAGAGAACTTTTGAAAGGAGGAGGGGAAGGCCTGGCTCAGGCCAAGGGTTTGGGAGAGGGGCAGGGAGGTGGGCAGGATGCTGGTGAGACTGGAAGTCCTGGGTCTTCTGGGGTGGGCCACAGCTGCTGACCAGAAATGAGGAGTCAAGGCAGGGAGTAGAGGAAATGGAAAATGGAAAGAGCGTGGTTGGGCTGAGCACCGGGCCCCCTTCCTGGGGCGGTGCGAAACCCGCTGACGGAGCCCCCCCCCTCCCCCCCCCAGCGCAGGCATCGGCCGCACAGGCACCATCATTGTCATTGACATGCTCATGGAGAACATCTCTACCAAAGGTGAGGGCTGCCTGTGGGGGACGTAAGTGGTGGTGGTGGGGAGCAGCTCCTCTGTGTCCACCTCCACCTGGGCCTGAGGTCCACCTGCCATCCCTGCTCAGGGCTGGACTGCGACATCGACATCCAGAAGACGATCCAGATGGTGCGGGCACAACGCTCAGGCATGGTGCAGACGGAGGCACAGTACAAGTTCATCTATATGGCCATCGCCCAGTTCATTGAGACCACCAAGAAGAAGCTGGAGGTCATGCAGGTACATACCAACCAGGGCCTGGTGGGGCTGTGGAGGGCGGTCAGTATCACTTAGTCGTGCTGAGCTCACTGCCCTCCCCCCACACTTCTGCTGACAGTCCCAGAAGGGCCAGGAGTCAGAGTACGGGAACATCACCTACCCCCCAGCCATGAAGAATGCCCATGCCCAGGCCTTTCGCACCTCCTCCAGGTGAGTGATCCCTCCCTGCCTGCCACCACCCAGCATCTGTCCCTTTCTCCTCCCCAGCCTGACCCTCCCTTTCCAGAAAGGACAAGGGCTGCTGTTGAAGAGACCTGGGTTCAAGCGCGGTTCTTACTACCCGTGTTTAGTATTTTGTGAGTGCCCTCTGCTTGGGGCCTGTGCTAGGCACTGGTAGTGTACTAATGTATAGGATGGAGCCTCTACCCCCAGGGAACAACGCGTCTAGTGTAAAGACAGTGCTGAGGTCTCCTTGCTTTCCTGGCCTCAGTTTACTCACCTGTGAGGTAGAGTGGCTCAGAGGCCTCTGGTGCTGGGTGAGCCTGCATTGTCTCCTGACCTATGCCAACTCCCTGCACTTGCCTACCGTACCTGCAGACACAAGGAGGATGTGTACGAGAACCTGCACAGTAAGAACAGGAAGGAGGAGAAGGTGAAGAAGCAGCGGTCAGCGGACAAGGACAAGAGCAAAGGCTCCCTCAAGAGGAAGTGAGCTGGGCACCCCGAGGCGGCCATGGTACGGCCTCTCTGCTCAGGGCTCTTCCCGGACCCAGTCCCCAGTATCCTCTGGCTCCAGCGCTCACCCTGGATGGATGGGGCCTGCAGCCTCAGTCTGCCCTTCCCAGCCATCCCGGGCCTGCTGTTGTCCCTGCTCCTCAGGTTCCAAACATCCCCTTACTCCCTTTCTCCCTTCTCTCTGCAGCCTCAGCCCTGATCCCTGTGGAAGCCTCTAATGAACATCCACAGCCAGAGCCTAGGAGCTGTCTGCCCAACTCTATTGTAATTTAAATGTCTTATCCCCACCTCCCTCTCCCAGACACTGTATATAGCCCAGCAAGGCTCCTGGCAGGGCCAGCCCCTTCTACTCTTGTAAATAAATCCTTTAAGATCACTGTGTGTGGGTCTCTAACTCTGTGCTGCCTGGTGGAAAGGACAGAAAAAGGTGGAGGGGGAGGTGAGCAAGGAGTGGTGTGTGTGTGTGAATAAAAGTTCAATCTTACAGTCAGCCAGACCTGGTTCTGGACTCTGCTCACCACACTTGGAATGTGACCTTCAGCCGGGTACCTCAGTTTGCTTCCTGGAAAGTGAAAGATGATTCTAACAGGGTGGTTATGCTTGCCATAAATACCAGACACTATTTATTTATGTATTATAAGAGTTTGAGCCATGCTGACTTCATATGCCAAGGAGCAAGATTTCAAACGCTTTTGTCAGACACTGTTTAAAACGCTACACGTGGCTCTGGCCGGTTGGCCCAGTGGTAGAGCATTGGCCCAGCGTGTGGAAGTCCAGGGTTCGATTCCTGGCCAGGGCACACAGGAGAAGTGCCCATCTGCTTCTCCACCCCTCTCCTTCTCCTTCCTTGCTGTCTCTCTCTTTGCCTCGCAGCCAAGGCTCCATTGGAACAAAGTTGACCTGGGCACTGAGGACAGCTCCACGGCCTCCACCTCAGGCGTTAGAATGGCTCCAGCTGCAATGGAGCAGTGCCCTAGATGGGCAGAGCATCGCCCCCTGGTGGGCATGCTGGGTGGATCCCAGTTGGATACATGCATGCGGGAGTCTGTCTGACTGCCTCCCCACTTCTAACTTCAGAAGAATACAAATAATAATAATAATAACCCCCCTCAAAAAAACCACTACACGTATTAGTTCAGTCTGGGTATCTATCATTCCCATTTTATAATGTGGGAAACTGAGGCACAGAAAGATTCAATTACTCGCTCAAGGTCACAGGACTGTTGAGCAGCGAAGCTAAGATTTAACCCACAGCCTTGGAGATGCAGCTGGAGCCACCTCAGCAGGACACAACCACACACTCCTGGTGTTGACTTCTGGGTCCAAGAGCTAAGAGGATATATAAAGGCCAGGAAGTGCAAAACCTCCCCGGTTTCCCTCCCTTCTCTGGGCTTTTTTTTTTTTTTAATTTTTATTTATTTATTCATTTTTTAGATAGGAGAGAGAGAGAGAGAGAGAGAGAGAGAGAGAGAGAGAAGGAGAAAGGGAGGAGGAGCAGGAAGCATCAACTCCCATATGTGCCTTGACCAGAGAAGGGCAGGGTTTTGAACCAGCAACCTCAGTGTTCCAGGTCAATTTATCCACTGCGCCACCACAGGTCAGGCTTCTCTGGGCTTCTGACGCTCATAGGAGCCCCTGTTCCTCCCTTCCACTGAGGCCCCTGCCATCCTTATGCTTCAGAGTTTTATTTTTGTCCCCTCTTCCTTCTCGTGTGCAGAGTGGGCTACTGGTGATTCATTCTTTGTATTAGGGCTTTATCTGAACTCCTGGGAGTTAAGCCTGTGCGAATACCCCTGCTCGGCAGGCTCAGGGAAAGGCACAGTCCTGATGCAATGTGGGCTCAACTGTAATTCATTCAGCACATACGTTTTTTTGAGTGTCCACTGTGTCACAGATACTGGAGTAGTGCTGGGGGCGTGGTGATGAAGAAGACAGCTCCTGTCCTTGTGGAACGTAGGAGAGTGGTAGGGACAGAACCAGAGACAGTCCATAGGCATAAAAAGTAAAGACAAATATTAAAAAGGATGCAAACAGCCTGACCTGCGGTGGCGCAGTGGGTAAAAGCATTGACCTGGAACACTGAGGTCGCTGGTTCGAAATCCCGAGCTTTCCTGGTCAAGGCGCATATGGGAGTTGATGCTTTCTGCTCCTCCCTCCCTTCTCTCTCTGTCTCTCTCTCTGTCTCCTCTCTCTAAAAAAATGAATAAATAAAATCTAAAAATAAATAAAAATAAAAAGGATGCAAACAGCCTGACCAGGCGGTGGTGCAATGGGTAGGTAGATTGTCGGACTCGGATGTGGAGGATCCAGGTTTGAAACCTCAAGGTCGCTGGCTTGAGCAGGGACTTACCAGCTTGAGCCCAAAGGTCTCTGGCTTGAAGCCCAAGGTCACTGGCTTGAGCTCAAGGTCGCTGGCTTGAACAAGGGGTCACTCGCTCTGTTGGGGAACCCCCACTGCCCCCCCCCCCCCCCCCCCGTCAAGGCACATATGTGAATGCAATCAATGAACGGCTAAGGATCTGCAATGAAGAATTGATGCTTCTCATCTCTCTCCCTTCCTGTCTGTCTATCCCTATCTGTCCCTCTCTTTCTGTCAAAAATAAATAAATAAATAAATAAGTCTTATTTTATAAAAAAAAGAAGGATGCAAACAAAACAAAGAAGGGAGGGATGGTGGGTTGAGAGAGAGAGGAAGAGACAGAGAGAGAGATGGGAACTCAGACTGGGCAACACAATAGCTCCCTGGAGCTAATGCCCTCCAGGGGTAGCTGGGTGGGGCCATCACCTGTGGGCCTCAGGGCCTGTCTCCCAGCAACGCCCTTTCTGTCCCAGCTAGAGCTGCACAAAAGAAAGGTAGGCCCCACACCCTTTAATTACCCTTGGGCTAACTGCCCATGGGCTGGGACTTGGACCCAGGGCAGTGAGGTGGGTCTGTCTGGAGAATGGAGCACAGTCTACGGGGCCATTCTTTCCTGAAGGACAGTTAGTTGCAAGGGCTGAGTCTGTGAGGGCTGAAGGAGAGCAGCTCAGTACTTTAATCGTCTAGGTCAGTATTGATGCTCCTGGCGGTGGTGGGTGCCCCAACACTAGGGCTGAGGAGAAAAAGGTGCCATGCTGGGAACTGTCTGCCCTCCACAGGCAGGGATGCCCAGCAAAGGTGGGGCACTGATTCTGGGTACAACCCAGCACTACCATGCTGACCCACCGCTAACCTCAGGGACCTCTGGGCCTCTAGGTCTGGCCATAGGCAGGCACGTTTGGAGGCCTCTCAGAGGAAGAAGGAAGGTAGTTGGGAGCATGAGTGGCTATGGGGAGAGGCCAAGGAGGATGGCCCCTCCCTTTGTTCCTCTGGAGCTGGGAGCAGTTTTCTTGGTCTAGGTCTGGGGGCGCAGAGATGGCAGGTAGGAGGGAAGACATGGCTAGGAAAGGCTGGGAGGGCTAGTGGGGTGGCTGGGATTCAGAGGAGGTGCCTAAGGGCTGGTGCTGGGAGGCAAGGGGTTAAGGCAGTGGGGGGGCAGCCTATGGCAGGAGGACACACCTGTACGCAGGGGCAGCAGGCGGGGCCCAGGTAAGGAGCCTGCGCTGCCGGCAGCGGAGAAGGAAGAAGGAAGAGTGAAGGCCAGGTTGCGGCTAGCTGAATCCTGGGCCTGACTCCCCTTCTTCTCCTGGGCACCCGCTTGTGGGGCAGGCGGCCTGGTGACAGGTAAAGGCTATCAGGAGAGGGGTCCTGGGGCTGAGCTGGAGACGCAGAGGGGCGACGAGGGCCAGTGGATTGGTATGTGGGGGCAGGGACAGGTTATGTGGGTGGCGGGGGAAGGGGGTCTGAGGAGGAGAACAGGTGGGCAGGGGGTTGCTGAACCTCTGTCTGGGCCTCAGTGGATCAATAATTTAGGATGGAGCTGGTGGCACTCTGCAGGGCTCACCCGGAAGTGTCCCCAGGGACGTGGGTAGTGGGGGAAGGGAGCCAGGGTTCTGCAGCCTCTTCACAGGGAGCCTGGGCCTAGGACTGCCTGACCTGGAGGTAGGCAGGCTGGGTAGGGGCCCCCGTCTTACCCAGCAGTGTTTGGGTGCTGGTTGGGAGTCTCTAATACTGCCGGGTAATGATGGAGGCCCCTGCCTCTGTGTCAGCGACATCCTTTACCTCAGGCCCCCAGCAGGCTGCAGCCCCCCACTCCTGAACCTCCCCACATACCCTGGAATCCCCTTCATCTTGAGCGGAGGGTGCTGTAAACAAAGTGGCTTCTTTCTTGGTGAGTTGCCCACTGAAGGGACACAATGGTTCCCAGCCCCTCCCCCAACCCAGAGTGATTTGTCATCTGTTGGCTCCAGAACCCACAGCCAACCTTAAGCTTGGGATTGGTTCATGCACTCTCAAGAGACCTCACCTGGCCTGCGGCCACGGTCCCTGTAGCAACTGGTCAGCTCTAGCCCGGAGTTGCATGTCAGCCGGCTCTGGGTCCATCTTCCAGTACAGTGTTGGATGGTCTAATTGTGAAGCTCCTAACACTGTCTGGTAAAGATGGCCCCCGGGCCTGGTTCACTCGGCAGTGACCTTCAGGGAGCCCTGAAGACCATGGAGGCCTCCTGACCAACAACCTCTGACCTTTACCCCTCTGGATGGGGGTGTAAATCACTAGGAAAAGGGGAACAATGGGAGGAGACAAAATGGCTGCCTCTAGAACCTCAGCAGGATTCGAAAGCATTCTTGCTCTCCAGGCACCTCCACTTTCCACTCTCTTCCCGCCTCGGGAAGGTGAACAAAATAAAGTGTGGATGGGAACTTGTGCAGACTGACTCAAGTTACTTGACCTGTTTTTTTTTTCTTTGTCAATCTCATTTTAGGCTCGCAGCTCCGGAGTAGGGCTGCCCCATCTGCTTCATCTTCTTCTCCCTTTCATGACAATCAACCTGCAGAGCAGGTTACAATCAATCAACTTTTTTCAAAAATCTGAGAAGCTGATGAACCCATCCCTCACCCTAAAGACTCCCTTCCTCCCGACCACACTATGCAATTCCTGTACATGCTTTTGCCCCCAGGGCTCTCATGTTCCTGTCTTCCTATGACAGGCGGTGGGAATTGGACTGTGGTGTCATCAGGTACAGCAGTGGCTTCACTTCTCTGGTGTTTGAGATTCAGTGAGGTCTTGGGATGAGGCAGCTCTTACAGGAACTGAAAACAGGCACCTGTTCTCTTGGAGGTCTGAGTGGAGTGAAGAGCTCACTTCCACAGGTTGAGCCGTTTCACAACAGCTCTTTACACCTGGTGATTGTGAAATCGTGTGTGGGGAGTTCACAGAAGGCGGCAGGACCTATGGGGCCTTTGAGCTCATAAGCCCCTCAACAGGCAGGAGTGGTCTCCTCACAGCTGCATGGGGCTCTGGTTCCAAGGAAGCAGCTTCTGTTGGGGTCATCAGATTTTTTGGTCTAGCTCAGCAAAGCCGCAGCTGCTCCAGCCTTAAAAAAGACGTTGAAAAAAAAAAGGATGTTGGTAAAAAGAAAACCGGGGCGATGTGGTAAAAATGGAGGGTCGGGTGGAAAGAGCAGCTGGACCTGCTATTTCCAGCTTAGGTCCTGTTTCCCGTTGACTCTGCTGGGTTTCCAGGGTGAGGGCAGCAGGACCCCAGGTCTGTTGTTCCAGGGTCCTGGCCAGAGGCTGCGCGCCCCCTGCTGGCGGAGTGGAAAATTCAGGCCCGTTAGGTGAACTTGCGCATGCGTACCCCTACCCCCACCACAGCTCAGACACGTGAAACCTTGACTTCAGCTTAAGTAATAAAAATTTATTGAGAATTCCTGGGATGGTAGTTATCGCCTCCCAACCTTGAGGGAGGAGCCAACACTATAGGAAATCACTGAGAAATCACACACTGTCCCAACAGCCCCGGCCAACACAGGGAGAAGGAAAGCCATTTTCTTGAAAATGGGTCAGTCTTCATTCATCTGAGGGCTGGGAGGACAGATGCAGAGGGGACCATCACATGATGTGGGGGCGGGGTGGGGGCGTGCTGGACCCAAAGCTGGCTCCTCAAATACCAGGGCAGGAACAGATCCACTTCTCTGGGGGCCGAGTTCTTGGTCATCAGGCTCATTTCTTAGCCTTGATGAGGCTGTCACTGGAAAGGAGCCAGATGGAAGACATTGTTAGGGAACACAGATATGAGAGAAGAGCAGCTTGGCCATTCCCTTCTCAACCACCCTCCTTCCTGATTCAATGTGTGTGAGGAGGTGAGAAAGGTTAGGTGGTGGGGAGAAGGCAGGTACTGGGAGCTGAGCTCCAAGACCCCATGGAAACAAGGAGGCTTCAGCAACTTACCTTCCCCTGTGGACACCAGGTCACCAGATGGACGGGAAACACATAAAAAGAAAAATGCAGAGGTGATTTATAGTTCAGGCCCCACCCATCTCTAAACCCTCCTTTGCTCCCAAGAGAAACGGATGAATGGGTTGGAAGCTGGGAATCTCAGGCTCTGGAAAGGGAGAGACTGGTTCCCTTGGCCACTGCCATTTCTCACTTCTCCTCCTTAGCGCCCTTCCATGCACCAGAGCAACAATCTTAGGGTTCTTGAGTAAGAATACTGAATACTGCCTTTCACTACTTTTCAGCGAGACAAAACATTCAAGTGCCTTTTTTTTTTTTTTTACATCAACAATACTATTCTCTTAAATTCAACCATGAGATTCAAGTCACCTACACTTTTCTATCTTTTGGTTCAGAGAAATGATGTCTTTCCGGATTTGCATGAGTAAACCAGTAACAGGCTCCAGAGCCCAAGTGACCAGACTCAGACCCCATGTTCTCTGTGACACCCCACTGTGTAAGTCACATCTCTCACCGGGTGAAACTTTCATCCTGTAGGTTCAGCACAAGGTTGTCAGCAGTGAGATAGATACGATTCTGTGACGTGGCTATCTACAGGGCAGGAAACAAGACAAATGTTTGTACTATGCAAAGACCTTGATTCCTATCCTTGCACTTAGCATCTACCAACAGAACACGTGTGGGTTAGGAACAGGGATCCAACAAGGGCAAGGACATGGTTTCTGTCCTTACATAAGGATCCAGAGCAGCAAGCAACTGTGGTTCTTAGTACCACACCATCATGAACTAAAGGTCAAGGGAACCCAGAGGAATCTCCCTTTGACGAAGGGAAGAATGTTGGAGAAGCCAGTCCGAGTAGCAACTTGAATGAGCACGATTCTAATTGCCACACTTCAGTGTGCTTTAACTGAAAACATTGTCACTCTCCAGGAAGTTCTTTTAACGGATACTGGGCTCTCACACTCACCGTCTTGGAGATGTTCTGGGCCGCCCGAATTTTTCGCAGCTTGATATAGCCAGGGTTCTTGCTCAATGCTTCTCCAAGGTGAGCAGGGTAGGGTTAAGGGTCCACACAAGGTCTCATTCTCTGGCCCCATCCTTACTACTCCCATTACTCCAGCCTTCCTCTGGGCTGTCAGATCTAAGGTTGCGCTCAGGTGGCCCATGCAGTCTGGCTTTGGTTCTCATTTGTGGGCCCCCCTGCAGGCAGCTGCCAGGAACTGGAGGCAGCAGCAGGAATAGAGGCAAGGCCAGCAGTGCTATTGATCTGCCTTACAGTGAGGAGCCAAGCTCAGGTACCCCACTAAGATTTCAGATCCCATTAGAAATGTCCCCCACCTCCCCGGAGCAAAGGATCAGAGAGCACGGAATCGCATTCGCCTTAGTCTCATCAGCCAGCCCAGGAGGGAGCACAGGGGAGAAGGGAAAGCAATGTGTCTCCAGGGTGCGCCGAGATCTCTCCAGCAGGATATCATCTTGGCGGCCTCGGCCTCACCCTCGGCCTGCACGATCTTCTGCCGCTGTTCCTGCTTTGCTTTTTCCACCAAGAACTGGGCCCGCTGGGCCTCCTGCTGTGCTGTGGTGGGAGAGTCAAGAGGTCACAGGTGTGAGGTGTCAGGAACGCCTCACCCCTCTTGCATCCTTAGAAACATTTGACTTACTCCTCTGGCCACTCACCCACTTGTTTGGCTTCTACAGCCGCTGTGTACTCTCGGCTAAAGCTTAGTTCAGTGATGGCTACGTCATCCAGGATGAGGCTGAAGTCCTTGGCCCTCTCTGTCAGCTCCCTTCGGATCAACAGGGACACCTGGGGTGCAGGGTGAGGAGGGGAAGGGAGAGGTGGTTCGAGGGGACTGGAGAACTGAAAGGAAGGTGTGTTGCTGTGACCATCTGAACACCAGATCTTCTGAAAAAGGCAGAACACTCAACCCTTTCTTGGTACCTAGTGAGTTCCAGTCTTGGCTCTCCTTATTTCCCAGTGGCCTGAGTGCAGCTTTTAGGGAGAAATGGAATTGAGGTCACAACCTTTCTCTAATAAACTGTCTTTCCTAATACTCAGTGCCCTGGGCCTAGGAGGAAAATGCAGATGGTGTTGGGAGCTGGAGTCCAACCTGGGCCCGCTGGGTGATCAGCTGTGAGGCGTTGAACTTGGCCACCACACTCTTGAGAACCTCGTTGACAATGGACGGCAACACTCTCTCCTCATAGTCTAGCCCTAGGCGCTGGTACATGCTGGGAAGCTCCAGGGCATTGGGTCGAGACAGCACTCGCAGGGAGATGTTCACCATCTGTAGGTCTAAGAAAGGGGTCAGCAGTGGCCTCTTAGTCAAGCACCCTTCCCCAAGCACTGCCTCTTCTGTGTAATGTTGTGCAGCCTGGAACTCCCCTGGAGGGAGGGTAATCAGACTGACAAAATGTGACTTGGCACAGGCCAAATGCATCCTTGTCCACTGTGATGTCTTCTCTACCTACAGTACTTCCACCAATAAAGCTAACTTCTCTTTTTGCCACTGTACTATGTGTAACCTCTACTGTAGCCCTAGGCTCTATCATAATCACCTGTCTTTTTTACTAAACTATAAGGACTTGAGGATGAGAACAGTGTTTTATGAACCCTTTATTCCCAGGGCCTTGGGTTTAAGTGAATGTTAAGTGCTCTGCACTAAAAATAGTACAGAAAAGCGTGACCACCTGACCAGGTAGTGGCGCAGTGGATAGAGCGTCGAATTGGGATGCAGAGGACCCAGATTCGAGACTCCGAAGTCGCCAGCTTAGGCGTGGGCTCATCTGGTTTGAGCAAAGCTCACCAGCTTGGACCCAAGGTCGCTGGCTCAAGCAAGGGGTTACTCGGTCTCCTGTAGCCCCACGGTCAAGGCACATATGAGAAAGCAATCAATGAACTAAGGTGTCGCAACGCGCAACGAAAAACTAATGATTCTGACCTGTGGTGGCGCAGTGGATAAAATGTCGACCTGGAAATGCTGAGGTCGCCGGTTCGAAACCCTGGGCTTGCCTGGTCAAGGCACATATGGGAGTTGATGCTTCCAGCTCCTCCCCCCTTCTCTCTCTCTCTGTCTCTCTCTCTCCCTCTCTCTGTCCTCTCTAAAAATGAATAAATAAATTAAAAAAAATTTAAAAAAAAAAAACAACAAAAAAAACTAATGATTGATGCTTCTCATCTCTCCGTTCCTGTCTGTCCCTGTCTATCCCTCTCTCTGACTGTCTCTGTTAAAAAAAAAGAAAAGTAACTGTCTTCTGTTAATGTGAATAATAATAAAAAAAAAAAGTGTGACCTTGTGGTGGTACAGTGGATAGAGCATCAACCTGGAATGCTGAGGTCGCTGGTTCAAGACTTCAAGACCTTGGGCTTGCCTGGTTGAGGCATATATGAGAAGCAACTGAGTTAATGCTTCCCACTCCTCCCCCTCATGCCTTTCTCTCTCTAAAATCAGTAAAATAAAATCTTTTTTCTTTTCTTTTTTTGGTTTTTAAAATTTTTTTTTTAATTCATTTTAGAAAGGAGAGAGAGAGGGGGGAGGAGCAGGAAGCATCAACTCCCATATGTGCCTTGACCAGGCAAGCCCAGGGTTTCGAACCGGCGACCTCAGCATTTCCAGGTCGACGCACCACAGGTCAGGCTCTTTACTTTTTTTTTTTTTTTGAGAGTTCCTCACAGGGAATCCCCTTTATGTCAATTTATTGAAATGTTTACATCAAAAACATGTTTTAAGATGTTCTTTTTGTTTTGTTTTTTTATTCATTTTAGAAAGGAGAGAGGAGAGAGAGAGAAGGGGGGAGGAGCAGGAAGCATCAACTCCCATATGTGCCTTGACCAGGCAAGCCCAGGGTTTCGAACCGGCGACCTCAGCATTTCCAGGTCAACACTTTATCCACTGCGCCACCACAGGTCAGGCCAAATCTTTTCTTTTTTAAAGTGTTTATTTTATTGGTTTTAGAGAAAGGAAGAAAAAGGGCAGGAAAGAGACAGGAACATCTGTTGCTGTATGTGCCCTGACTGGGGGTTGAAATGGCAACCTCTGTGCTTCAGGACGATGCTCAACCAACCAAACTCTGTCTAGGGCATAAAATCTTAAAATTAAAATAAAATAAAAATAGTACAAAAATATATTACAGGCAATCTACTTGCCCCAGTGTGTGTTCACGTGTACCCATGTGTGTGAAGAAGGGGTCTGGGGAATCTCAAAAGGCACAGCTTCTAGGTACAGTCTAGAAGGAACCAGGTGCACCAGTGAAGAGTGAGACCAACTTTTCCCAGAACAAGGCGTACTAATGGGTATCATTAAGTCAAGCACTTAAAAGGAAAGCTTTAAAACAAGGCTTTGCTCTAGGCAGTGAAGGCAAAGGACAAACAGTGCTCTCATTGAAGTTAGAGGGTATGAACAGTTAATAAAAAAGTGCAGCCTGGCTTGTGTGGTGCAGTGGACAGAGCGCTGACCTGGAAAGCTGGGGTCACCAGTTTGAAACCCTGGGCTTGCCAGGTCAGGGTACAGTATATATGACTAGCAAGGAACAACTAATGTGAAACAACTATGAGTTGATACTTCTTGTTCCTCCTCTCTGTAAAAATAAATAAATAAAATCTTAAAAACAAAGTGCAAACACAATGTGTCCAGAATGTACTGCTTTAATCCCTGAAGCAGGTGCTTTTAATCCACATGTGGAAACCAAAGCCTAAGAGCTCTGACACAATCATCTTCCCCTAGGCGCTCTTACCAGTCTTCATTATTGACTTTAGGTAGCCCATTTGCTGGTGGCTTCCAAGTGTCCAAACCTACCTACCTTTGGAGCCTGTGGGGGAGGAAATTTTTCGCGGTCTGGCCCGAATGTCATAGATGATGGGATACTGGAACCAGGGGATCCTGGAGGAGTGGGAACGGGATAGTTAACAGGAGGCTGCAGTTTCACTAGTTTTGCCCAGTTTTTCCCTCATGACGTGTTTCTTGGCCTGCACCTCCTCTTAATGGCCACGAAGTAGGAAAACTTATCTTCTTCCTCGGAGTGAGGAAGGGGAAGAGCTGTTTAAAATCCTACTACAGCTATCAGTGGGTTGGCGTTCAAGGGTGAAGGGTCAGGGTCAATCCACTCTGCCCGCCATTACCTGAAATGAAGGCCCTCGGCGAGAATGGTGTCCTGCTGCACGCCACCGATCCGATTAAAAAAGATGGCTCTGTGCCCGCCTTCCACTGTGGAGAGAGGGGTGGGGATCAGGATGAGGCTAGGTCACTGCTCAGAGTACGTGCTAGACCTTGGTGCGGCGCGGGGCTAGGTAAGCGCGGGAACCGGGCGGGAGAGGGCAGGGGTCTGGAGGGTCGGGAGGAGTCCGGTGAGCGGGCGGAGGTTGCTCACCAGTGAACACGGACTCGCGGACCCCGTAGGCCACGGCGCCGGCCCCCAGCAGCAGCTTCAACGCCGTGCCCATGCCCCGGGGCCCGGACGGCAGCCGTCCCGCCAAGTCCTTCAAGTTCTGGGCCATGTCCGATCCTGAGGCCGGGGGCACCAAAGGTCAGGAAGGGGTGCCGGCCCGCCTCCACCCCACTCCAGTTTAGAAACAGCACCCTTCACACGAGGGTCCGTAAGCCAGGTGCTCGCAGGAGAAAGGGCACAGGAAGTGTGCTCCCTTCTAAACCCTCCCTCCCGGCCGCGGAGGACCCGAACTTCGCGCACAGGAATTGCGCATTCGGAAGTCCCGCCTCTCTCTGAGACCCTGCCCTCCCAGAGAGGCTTTGGAAGTGTCTAACAGTAAGTCATAGCCTTTTCCTAGCGACCACTTAGCCGGAAGGAAGTTTGAGATTAGGAAGAGTTTGAGGTTCTAATGTAAGGATATTAGCACAGTTTCCGGGTCGGGTTCAAGATGGCTGCGCCCAGCGGAGGATTCCAACCTCGTGAGCGTCGCCGTGAGGACCAGGAACAGGACTGGGATGTTGTGGCGCCCAAGCAGCCCCGATTTGGGGCAGGAAGCAAGATGGGAGGCCGTAGGCTCATTGTGGTATTGGAAGGAGCCAGTCTGGAGACAGTCAAGGTAATGTGCGACAAGAAAGTGTAGATAGAGATAGAACAGGACCCTATAGGATGAGGGTAAAGGGCTCAAAGTGGATGGAGAAAGCAGAGAGAGGTGAAACATGCTTTTGTATGAAGAGTGGCCTATTTGATTATCTTTTGGTTTAACGTCCTGGGTTGGTAGTGGTCGTTTTCTTCTGCCCTTTTTTTTTTTTTTTTACAGAGACAGAGAGAGAGTCAGAGAGGATAGATAGGGACAGACAGACAGGAACGGAGAGAGATGAGAAGCATTAATCATCAGTTTTTTGTTGCGACACCTTAGTTGTTCATTGATTGCTTTCTCATATGTGCCTTGACTGAGGGCCTTCAGCAGACCGAGTAACCCCTTGCTCGAGCCATCGACCTTGGGTCCAAGCTGGTGAGCTTTGCTCAAACCAGATGAGCCCGCGCTCAAGCTGGTGACCTCAGGGTCTCGAACCTGGGTCCTCCGCATCTGAGCCCAACGCTCTATCCATTGCGCCACCGCCTGGTCAGGCGTGCCCTTCTTATTTTGCCAGGATTCTGTGGTATAAAGTCACCTAAAGCAGCGGTTCTCAACCTGTGTCGCGACCCACAGATTGAGAACCGCTGACCTAAAGGGAGGGGAAGTTCATCCACCGCAGTGTCCTACAGCATCTCAGGACAAATTACTGGGAAAGGAGAAAGGTGGTTACTGAAGCAGCAGCTTAGTGAGCCCATCCTTTTATTCATAGGGATTTTTTTTTTTGAAGGAGAGGAAGAGAGATGGATTTATTGTTCCACTTATTTATGCGTTCATTGGTTGATTATTGTACGTGCCCTGACCTGGGATCAATGTGCAACCTTGGCTTATCAGGACGCACCTCTAACCAACTGAGCTATCTGGCCAAGGTCAGGACTTAACGTTTTATAAAAGGTGTTTACTGTCAACCTCCTCTGTGTTACTATTCACTTTGAAACATTGGGTCAGATTATCGTTTAATACTTTACATTTTTTTTTTTTTTTTGTATTTTTCTGAAGCTGGAAACACGGGGATCCACCCGGCACGCCCACCAGGGGGCGACGCTCTGTTGCGACCAGAGCCACTCCAGCGCCTGGGGCAAAGGCCAAGGAGCCATCCCCAGCGCCCTGGCCATCTTTGCTCCAATGGAGCCTCGCTGCGGGAGGGGAAGAGAGAGACAGAGAGGGGGAGGGGTGGAGAAGCAGATGGGCGCCTCTCCTGTGTGCCCTGGCCGGGAATCGAACCCGGGACTTCTGCACGCCAGGCCGACACTCTACCACTGAGCCAACCGGCCAGGGCCAATACTTTACATCTTTATTTTTACGTATCATTAGGCTCTTTTCCCCAAATAAGCCAGCAGTTTCCTATCTTAAAAACTTGTGCCATGTTCTGATTCCCTCTTTCTTGTCTGTCTTAACTGTTCATAGCTAAATTTGTTCAATGAGTAGGCCCAGAAGAAATGGTGGCACTGGTTTAGAAGTCAGACCTGCATTATAATCTTTGTTCTTGTACTTGTTTTACTTATGTGATCTTGAGAAAAAATTGTCTTCAGTTTGTAAAGTGGAGGTTAATACTTTGCAGGTATAATGTAACGAAAGTGCTTTAAAACTAGTATATTTCCACTTGACCAGGCGGTGACGCAGTGGATAGAGCGTCGGACTGGGATGTAGAAGACCCAGGTTCAAGACCCTGAGGTCGTCAGCTTGAGCAAAAAAGCTCACCAGCTTGGACCCAAGGTCGCTGGCTTGAGCAAGGGGTTCCTCAGCCTGCTGAAGGCCTGCGGTCATGGCACATATGAGAAGGCAATCAATGAATAACTAAGGTGTCGCAAGGAAAAACTGATGATTGATGCTTCTCATCTCTCTCTCTGCGTTCCTGTCCCTATGTATCCCTCTCTCTGACTCTCTCTCTGTCCCTGTAAAAAAACAAACAAACTAGTACATTTCCATAGTAATCTACAGTGTGATTTTTTTTCATCTTTTCTTCTCAACCACTGATACTTTATTAAGCTTGCAGTTTAGATCCCCCCAACCTGTTTTTCATTATCTTCTGTAATTGGCTTCTAATTTATTTACAGGTTCCTATGTTCATCCTTCACTTAATTACCTCCTATCTTGCCAGCCTATTAATTCTGAATGTCACTTAACTACTCCATTTCTTCCTATGTTCCTTGGGGATGATAGTGTTACCTACCTTATTGGGTTTTTGGGAAGATTAAAGGAGTTAACATTTGCAAAGGATTTAGAATAATGTCTGTCACTTGGAATCAGATAGTATTGTTACTGATTGCATGTTACCTATTAAGTAGTTGAAAAGGTCATGGCCAAATTAAAATTCCTTGAACATATGCTGGTAGAATTTTAGCCAAGTTGTCATTAATGGTACTCCAAGGGTGACAAATCATAGTTGGTTGCAATCTTCTGTACTGTTATCTTGTGCCTTCCTTGTGTTGGTACCTCTTGCTTCTGCCAGCATCCTCTGGGCTTCTTCTCTCCATTTATTCCTTTTTTTTGTATTTTTCTGAAGTGAGAAGCGAGGAGCCAGAGAGTCACACTTCCGCATGCCTCTGACCTAGATCTATCCGGCCTGCCCACCAGGGGGCGATGCTCTGCCCCTCTGGGGCATTGCTCCATTGCAACCTGAGCCATTCTAGCGCCTGAGGTGGAGGCCATGGAGCCACCCTCAGTGCCCGGGCCAACTTTGCTCTAATGGAGCCTTGGCTACGGGAGGGGAAGAGAGAGATAGAGAGAAAGGAGAGGGGGAAGGGTAGAGAAGCAGGTGGGTGCTTCTCCTGTGTGCCCTGGCTGGGAATCGAACCTGGGACTTCCACATGCTGGGCCAACCAGCCTGGGCCTTAATAATTTTATTTATTGATTTTACAGAGGTGGGGGCAGGGAACATGAATAGTTGCTTCATTCTAGCTGTTCACTGGTTGCTCGTCATATGTGCGTTGACCAGGCAAGCCCAGGGTTCCGAACTGGTACCTCAGCATTCCAGGTCAATGCTTTATCCATTGCACCACTACAGGTCAGGTAGGTCCTCTTGTTATAGTCCTTTAATGAATTGCTACTTCCCCTTCATAATGCTTATCACAATTTGAGTTAAATATTCATGTGGTTGTTTACTATTTGTCTTTTCCATTAGAAGACTATGAGGGCAGGGAATAAGGTTTGTTTTTTTTTTTACAGAGACAGAGAGTCAGAGAGAGGGATAGACAGGAAGGGAGAGAGATGAGAAGCATCAATCATCAGTTTTTCGTTGCGACATCTGAGTTGTTCATTGATTTCTTTCTCATATGTGCCTTGACCATGGGCCTTCAGCAGACCGAGTAACCCCTTGCTCGAGCCAGCGACCTTGGGTCCAAGCTGGTGAGCTTTTGCTCAAACCAGAGGATCCTGCGCTCAGGCTAGTGACCTTGGGGTCTTGAACCTGGGTCCTCTGCATCCCAGTCCGACGCTCTATCCACTGCGCCACCACCCTGTCAGGCAGGAAATAAGGTTTTAAAATTTTTTATATCTAGGCCCTGGCCGGTTGGCTTAGTGGTGGAGTATCGGCCTGGCGTGCAGGAGTCCTGGGTTCGATTCCCGGCCAGGGCACACAGGAGAAGCGCCCACCTGCTTCTCCACCCCTCCCCCTCTCCTTCCTCTCTGTCTCTCTCTTCCCCTCCCACAGCCAAGGCTCCATTGGAGCAAAGTTGGCCTGGGCGCTGAGGATGGCTCTGTGGCCTCTGCCTCAGGCGCTAGAATGGCTCTGGTTGCAACAGAGCGATGCTCCGGATGGGCAGAGCATCGCCCCCTGGTGGGTGTGCCGGGTGGATCCCAGTCGGGCGCATGCGGGAGTCTGTCTGACTGCCTCCCGGTTTCCAGCTTCAGAAAAATACAAAAAGAAAAAAAAAAAAATTCTTATATCTCACTTGACCAGGTGGTGGCACAGTGAATAGTGCATTGGCTTGGGATGCTGAGGACCCAGGTTCCAAACTCCGAGGTTGTTTGCTTGAGCATGGGATCATCCAGCTTGACCATGAGGTCGCTAGCCTAAGTGTGGGATCATGGACATGACCCAGTGGTCACTGGCTTGAAGCCCAAGGTTGCTGGCTTGAGCAAGGGGTCACTGGCTTGGCTGGAGCCCTGCCTTAGTCAAGGCACATATGAGAAAGCAATCAATGAACAACTAAAGTTCCACAAGTACGAGTTGATGCTTCTCATCTCTCCCTTTTTTTTTTTTTTTTCTTCTTTTTGTATTTTTCTGAAGTTGGAAACGGGGAGGCAGTCAGACAGACTCCTGCATGCGCCCGACCGGGATCCACCCGGCACGCCCACCAGGGGGCGATGCTCTGCCCATCTGGGGCATTGCTCTGTTGCAACCAGAGCCATTCTAGCGCCTGAGGCGGAGGCCACGGAGCCATCCTCAGCGCCAGGGCCAACCCAACTTTGCTCCAATGGAGCCTTGGCTGCTGGAGGGGAAGAGACAGAGAGGAAGGAGAGGGGGAGGGGTGGAGAAGCAGATGGGTGCTTCTCCTGTGTGCCCTGGCCGGGAATCGAACCCGGGACTCCTGCACGCCAGGCTGATGCTCTACCACTGAGCCAACCAGCCAGGGCCTCTCTCCCTTCTTGTCTGTCCTTTTCTCTCAAAAAAAAAAAAAAAAATCTTATGTTTCCAATATCTATTATAGAAAGTGAATACATATGGTAGTCATTATGATTATTCTAGTTAGTGGTTTTTTTGGCTTAGCCACAACCCTCAATTAAAAATTACATTATTAACAGCCAATACCCACACTCAACTTTAGGAAACCAAAAGTTTCATAAACCTTCACTTACCATTACTATGTATATGAAGTAACAGTAATGAAGTGAATGAAGTACTGATGTTTTCTATTCTGTCTCATTAAAAACTCTAGTTATAACTTACTAATGGATTACAACTGGATTCTTTTCTTCGACAGGTTTTTTTCTATAACTGAGTGACCATGGTCTTAGTTTTTTTTTGGCCTTTGTGCTTTCTCTCTGCCAACTTTTTTTTTTTTTTTAACAGAGACAGAGAGTCAGAGAGAGGGATAGACAGGGACAGAGAGACAGGAACGGAGAAAGATGAGAAACATAAATCATCAGTTTTTCGCTGCGACACCTTAGTTGTTCATTGATTGCTTTCTCATATGTGCCTTGACCGTGAGTCTTCAGCAGACCGAGTAACCCCTTGCTTGAGCCAGCGACATTTGGTCCAAGCTGGTGAGCTTTGCTCAAACCAGATGAGCCCTCGCTCGAGCTGGCGACCTTGGGGTCTCGAACCTGGGTCCTCCACATCCCAGTCCAACGCTCTATCCACTGTGCCACTGCCTGGTCAGGCTCTGCCAACTTTTATTTATTTATTTATTTTTTAAAGTGGTGTCTTTTTTTTTTATTTTTTTTATTTTATTTATTCACTTTTAGAGAGGAGAGAGAGAGGGAGAGAGAGAGACAGAGAGGGAGAGAGAGAGGAGGGGGGAGGAGCTGGACGCATCAACTCCCATATGTGCCTTGACCAGGCAAGCCCAGGGTTTCGAACCGGCGACCTCAGCATTTCCAGGTCGACGCTTTATCCACTGCGCTACCACAGGTCAGGCCAACTTCTTCTTTTTTTTTTTTTTTAAAGAATACTTAATTTTTTTTTATTTTATTTTTTTTTAATAGAGACAGAGCGAGAGTCAGAGAGGGATAGATAGGGACAGACAGACAGGAACACAGAGAGATGAGAAGCATCAATTATCAGTTTTTTGTTGTGGCACTTTAGTTGTTCATTAATTGCTTTCTCATATGTGCCTTGAATGTGGGCTATAGCAGACTGAGTAACCCCTTGCTCAAACCAGCGACCTTGGGTCCAAGCTGGTGAGCTTTGCTCAAACTAGATGAGCCTGCACTCAAGCTGGTGACCTCCGGGTCTTGAACCTGGGTCCTCCGCATCCCAGTTTGACGCTCTATCCACTGTGCCACCGCCTGGTCAGGCTCTGCCAACTTTTTGATACTTTTTAGAGTCCACATGCCTCTTCCTCCATTTTTTGGAGTTGCATATAATTTTTTTTTAATTTATTGATTGATTTTAGAGAGAAAAGAAGAAATATAGAGAGAAAGCATTAGTTTGTTGTTTCAGTTAGTTGTGCCTTCATTGGTTGCTTCCCGTCTGTGCCCTGACAGAGGATTGAATCTGCAACCTTTACATTTCTGGATGATGCTCTAACCCAGTGGTAGTCAACCTAGTCCCTACCGCCCACTAGTGAGCGTTTCAGCTTTCATAGTGGGTGGTAGCGGAGCAACCAAAGTATAAATAAAAAGATAGATTTAACTACAGTAATTTGTTTTATAAAGATTTATTCTGCCAAACAGCGAAAATCCGATATAAAGTACTTGGTAAGTAATTATTATTATATGCTGTAACTTGCTGTAACTCTGCTTTATAAACTTTATAAAGTAAAGTTACTTCCCTACTGTAACTCTGCTTTATAAACTTTATAAAGTAAAGTTACTTCCCTACTGTAACTCTGCTTTATAAACTTTATAAAGTAAAGTTACTTCCCTACTTTATAAATCACCATTACTGTGGAACCGGTGGGCAGTTAGAAAATTTTACTAGTAACAGAGATACAAAAGCGGCGGTAGGTATAAAAAGGTTGACTACCCCTGGTCTAACCAAGTGAGCTAACCAGTCAGGACTTGGAGTTGCATATCTTAAGATGATGTCAGTCTGACCAGGCAGTGGCACAGTGGATAGAGGAGCATTGGCTTGGGATGCTGAGGACCAGATTTGAAACCCCGAGGTTGCCGGCTTGAGCTCAGGCTTATCTGGTTTGAGCGCAAGCTCACCAGCTTGCGCCCAAGGTTGCTGGCTTGAGCATGGGATCATAGACATGACCCATGGTCGCTGGCTCGGCTGGAGCCCCACCCCCCTAATCTAGGCACATATGAGAAGGTGATCAATGAACAACTAAGGTGCCACAAGTATGAGTTGATGCTTCTCATCTCTCTTCCTGTTTGTCTCTTTTGCTTAACAATGTCAGACATACAAATGTTCTATTGATACAAGGCCCTGGCTGGCTGGCTCAGTGGTAGAGCGTCGACCACGTGTGTGGGCGTGTGGAAGTCCTAAGTATGATTCCCGGCCAGGGCACACAGGAGAAGCACCCATGTGCTTCTCCACCCTTTCCCTTCTCCTTCCTCTCTATCTCTCTCTTCCCCTCCTGCAGCCAAGGCTCCATTGGAGCAAAGTTGGCCCGGCTGCTGAGGATGGCTCCATGGCCTCTGCCTCAGGTGCTAGAATGGCACTGGTTGCAACGGAGCAACACCCCCTGGTGGGCTTGCTGGGTGGATCTTGGTTGGGTGCATGCGGGAGTCTATCTTTGCCTCTTTTTTTCTCACTTCAGAAAAATTAAAAAAAAAAAAAAGCACCTGACCAGATGGTGGCACAGTGGATAGAGTGTCGGACTGGGATGCAGAGGACCCAGGTTCAAGACCCAGAGGTTGCCAGCTTGAGCGCGGGCTCATCTGGTTTGAGCAAAAGCCCACCGGCTTGAACCCAAGGTTGCTGGCTCCAGCAAGGGGCTACTCGGTCTGTTGAAGGCCCGCGGTCAAGGCACATATGAGAAAGCAATCAATGAACAACTAAGGTGTTGCAATGCGCAATGAAAAACTAATGATTGATGCTTCTCATCTCTCTCCATTCCTTTCTGTCTGTCCCTGTCTATCCCTCTCTCTGACTCACTGTCTCTGTAAAAAAAAAAAAAAAAAAAAAAAAGCTCTGTTAATACATAAAAACTTAGTCTTTCAAAACTTATATTTGTATTTAATGGTATGGTTTTACACTTTGTACTATCTTAATGCTCCTTAGGTCTCCAAATTGCAATGTACAGTTTCTTTTTTTAAAAAAATTGATTTTTGCCTGACCAGGCGGTGGCGCAGTGGATAGAGCATCGGACTGAGATGCGGAGGACCCAGGTTCGAGACCCCGAGGTTCCTAGCTTGAGTGCGGGCTCATCTGGTTTGAGCAAAAGCTCACCAGCTTTGACCCAAGGTCGCTGGCTTGAGCAAGGTGTTAGCCCCATGGTCAAGGCACATATGAGAAAGCAATCAATGAACAACTAAGGTGTCACAACGAAAAACTGATGATTGATCCTTCTCATCTCTCTCCGTTCCTGTCTGTCTGTCCCTATCTATCCCTCTCTCTGACTCTCTCTCTGTTAAAAAAAAAAAATTTCGAGAGTGGAGAGAGAAAGGGGCAGGGAGGAGTGGGAAGCATCAATTAGTAGTTTCCTCTTGTATGTGCCATGACCAGGCAAGCCCGGGGTTTTGAACTGGCAACCTCAGCATTCCAGGTCAATGCTTTATCCACTGTGCCACTACAGGTCAGGCCTACAGTGGTTTCTTTTAGCTGCTATAGATAGATCCAGACATCTTTAGAATCAGAATTCTACATGGTATATTTACCAGTATACACAGAGTTGCCAGGATAGTATTCCTCATTCTCATGCCCATTATACCAGAGTGATTTCTGACTGTGCTGGATACTTGAGCATTCTGCAGTTTCTTTTTTTTTTTTAGAGACAGAGAGAGTCAGAGAGGATAGATAGGGACAGACAGATAGGAAGGGAGAGAGATGAGAAGCATCAATTATTAGTTTTTCGTTGCAACACCTTAGTTGTTCATTGATTGCTTCCTCATATGTGCCTTGACAGTGGGGCTACAGCAGACTGAGTAACCCCTTGCTCGAGCCAGTGACCTTGGGTCCAAGCTGCTGGGCTTTTGCTCAAACCCGATGAGCCCGCGCTCAGGTTGGCGACCTCAGGGTCTCGAACCTGGGTCCTCTGTGTCCCAGTCCGACGCTCTATTTATTGTGCCACTGCCTGGTCAGGCGAGCATTCTGCAGTTTCATATGTAATCATTGTCCTTCAATGTTTCAGCTCCCACTTTTTCAGCATAATTTTTCCCCCCACATTTTTGTGTTTTTGTCATTCCATCTATACCTTTGCTCACATATCTTAAAACTAGGAACAACCCCTTGTATTTGTTTTACTTCTGACAGAAGTATTCCTTGAGTAAACTACCTACTGCATTTTCACACTTCTCATTCAGATTTGCAGCTCTCATTTAGTGCGTGTTTGTTACAAGCAAATGCAGGGTAATGGTCATGTACATTTTGCCCAGTACATCATGGTGTTCCTGTGATAAGCATTCAGCCTTGCTCATTAACGTTAGTCCACTTCTGGCTTTGCTTAATAGCCACTGATCTTAAAATTAAATCCAGTTTAAATCATATGAAATTACAGGTTGTGCTTTCTTCCCTTTTCTGATGGGGGAGTGGGGGAAGGGAGAGGAGGGTAGATGTGGGCACATAGTGAACCCCTGACGGGCTTGCTGGGCCCTACCTCCGTAACTTCTGTTTCAAGAAATCTAGAGTGAACCTGAGAATTTGACTAACAAGTTTCCAGATGCTGGTTTGGGGCCACACTTTGAGAACCACTGGGCTAGGTAAAAGGCAGCTTATGTTATTTTCTTGTCATGTTTCCTCTTCTTCAGGCAGGGAAGACATACGAGTTACTAAACTGTGACAAGCACAAGTCTATGTTGTTGAAGAATGGACGGGACCCTGGGGAAGTGAGACCAGACATAGCTCACCAGGTAACTCCAGGGACAGAGCTCAAATCCCCTTGAGCCCTTATATGGAAGGCAAAGTAGCTGCATGCTACTTCTTGTCAGTCTTAACTGTGCCCTGATATCTGACTCCCCCAGAGTTTACTGATGCTGATGGACAGCCCCCTGAACCGAGCTGGCTTGCTGCAGGTTTATATCCATACACAGAAGAATGTGCTGATTGAAGTGAACCCCCAGACTCGAATTCCCAGAACCTTTGACCGCTTTTGTGGCCTCATGGGTAAGATCTTTAAGAGTGAAGAAGGGAGGAAGAGGGAATGATTGATCCCAGAACAAGGACTCTTCATTACTTTCCACGTGTATGGGTAAAGTCTGCATGGGTTCCTGGCAGAGTAAAATAGAGAGAGAGAGCAAACCATCAGTATACCACTAGTCTTGTGCTTGATGACTGCTTGGTCATAACGTTTTCGGAGTACAGTGGAGTCAGACAGGACATGTGGAACCCCCCCTTACCCATGAGTGTTTCTGATTAGATTACTGGGCAGAAATGCAGTCTCCACCTAGCTCTGAACTTTTTTTTTTTTTTTGCCTAGTTCAGCTTTTACACAAACTCAGTGTTCGAGCAGCTGATGGCCCCCAGAAACTCTTGAAGGTGAGGTATTGACGCCTCTTGGTTGGAGGTGGGGTTCTGAGAACTTCTCTGGGCTCAGTTTTCTCTTTTACTTTAGGTAATTAAGAACCCGGTGTCAGATCACTTCCCAGTTGGGTGTATGAAAGTTGGCACTTCCTTTTCCATCCCAGTTGTCAGTGACGTGCGAGAGCTGGTGCCCAGCAGCGATCCTATTGTTTTTGTGGTGGGGGCCTTTGCCCATGGCAAGGTAAGGTCTGGGCTCAACTCATATTTTTCATAGAGCTGAAGCTTAGTACAGAATTCTGGGAGTAGTTAGCATTTGATGATCTTTGTCCTCCGTTGGGAAAGAGGGTAGGGACAAAGCTGGAAGACAAGTGGGTTCCCTGACCCACCCCGGGATGCATCCTTTGAGGACTGCTGGCATATTTGTAATAGTCAAAGCTAGGGCCTTTTTATCCTTTGTACAAATTTGATATAAATAGTGCTGTGAAAGACGAGATCAGTCCAATTTTCCTACCCTAAAGAAGGACCAAGGAGCCCTGGCCGGTTGGCTCAGCGGTAGAGTGTCGGCCTAGCGTGCAGAGGACCCGGGTTCGATTCCCAGCCAGGGCACACAGGAGAAACGCCCATTTGCTTCTTCACCCCTCCGCCGCGCTTTCCTCTCTGTCTCTCTCTTTCCCTCCCGCAGCCAAGGCTCCATTAGAGCAAAGATGGCCTGGGCGCTGGGGATGGCTCTGTGGCCTCTGCCTCAGGCGCTAGAGTGGCTCTGGTCGCAACATGGCAACACCCAGGATGGGCAGAGCGTCGCCCCTGGTGGGCGTGCTGGGTGGATCCCAGTCGGGCGCATGTGGGAGTCTGACTGTCTCTCCCTGTTTCCAGCTTCAGAAAAAAGAAAAAAAAAAAGAAGGACCAAATCTGTTACAGAATTATCAAGTTGACTGATAGAACTGTTCTTTTCTCAGGTCAGTGTGGACTATACAGAGAAGATGGTGTCCATCAGCAACTACCCCCTTTCTGCTGCCCTCACCTGTGCAAAACTTACCACGGCCTTTGAAGAAGTGTGGAGGGTCATCTAACAGTGGGGCTTTGTTCTGAAACTGAGACTGTTGACCTTGCATTTCTCGACTCTCAACTCACTGTTGGAAGATGACCTTCCTGCACCAAGACTGTGGGGTTAGTGGAAGTCGAGGCTGTATATTTGCTATTTGTTTATCTTATAAACACTGTTCTTGCAAAATTGGTTGTTCTCTGGGGATTACTAAACTGAGTATCTAATGGTGAAAACTCTTCGTCCTCTTAAAGGTGTGAGGTTACTGTATTTGCAGTTTTGTTCCAGGCTTTCCTGGTGGGCTCTAGCCCACACTTCTGGGATTGCTTGCTTTAAAGGAGACTGCTCTGATTATCGGAGCCATGGCCAGCTCGCACACTGTGTCTGAAAGAAAGCATCCAGGAATGCTAGCAGTGAAAAATTGAACAAACAGAAGTGATTTTATCTGATACAGTTCCAAGGTAGAAAAAGTGGAGCAGGCAAGGTCTGTGCCAGTCCCCACCCCCCCATGGGGGGAGTGGTGGCAGCAGCATGTATACAATCATAGTAAATTGGCAGAAGAAAAACACAATAGATTCCTGGCTAGAGGGGGAGAGATAAGGCAACGTGCATGGGGGAGCCCAGAGGGGAGACATGGGCCCCTCTACTCCTCCCATAAGAGTTTCCCCTTTGGCCCAAATGGAGACTTGGCTGTGAGCAGAGGCACAGCTGGGAGTGACGTGTCTCCCTGCTCCCTGGCTTCTGTGTCTCTGTGCTCTGGGGTGAAGGAGTGTGGGAAGGGAGACAAGTCATTTCTGCACCCGTCTTGCTCTAGGCCACCTGCAGAAGAAATTTGATGGGAAGGCTGGTCAGAGTTATTCTTTCTTGTCCTTGGTCTATAGCCCTTCTTCGAGGCATATTAAGTTAGTGCCCGTACTGTGTTTCCTAGGAGCCACACTGAGATTTACCCTAAATTTCTAACACTTGCCCACCCCCATGCCCCCAATCTATTGCTCTGTTGCCTGGTGGTTTCAGTTTAGCTGTAGCAATGTTAACTTACCAGGGAAATAGATTAATAGATTACTCCATTTTCTTTAACTTCTCTTTCCTTGGCACCATTGCTTTGCGAAGATAAGGCAATATGAATAGTAGGCTCAGGAAGAAGACGTGGCCCAGGAAATAGATGGATTTATACACCTGTGAAGATAGAGGCCATCCAGGTAGCCCGAGGGCATATATCCCTCACTTCCTGGGGTTTCAATGGTTCCCTCCCATCCTGCGAGCAGGCCCTCATTTACCTTAAACCATTTGTCCCATGTGAAGAGGCAGAAGGCAGTCATTGAGTAACCCATGAAGAGCCAGTGGATGGTCTGCTGCACCAAATAGTAGAAGGGCTGTAGGACGGTGATGGACGCCAGACTGTCCAGGAGTGGGCTGTCTCGAATCAGGCAGGCAGCCTGATGAGGAAGGGAAGAGGTCATCAGTGTCTCCCCTCTTCTCATATTCCTCTTTCACCCACCACCCTGAAGGCCTACCTGTCTTTCCACAATAACGATGAGGAATTCCATCTGGAAGCAGACCAGGTATCCTGAGTGTAGGCCGTGCCAGAGGGCCAGGAATAGCAATGAGAGACCCTGAGATACTTCTTTACATCCAAGGAACTTGAGTCGTTTGAAGAAGTAGCTAGAGAAAAGGGTGCGTCAGGGTGAGCTGCAGATTGTCCACACACTCCCACTGGGTTCTCAGTGCCTGAGGAGTGCAGTGGTGGTGGCTAGCTCCCACTTGGGGCCACCTGCGGTGAGGGAAGCTGAGCCAGCTGGTTGGCTTTAGAGATGAAAGGCAGTGACATTGACTCAGTTTAGAGACAGGAAATGGACCTATGGCTTAGCTGGGTGAACTTGGGCAAGCCAGGTAATGACTAGTGCCTGCTGGTGAACTGCAGTGAGCAGGGCAGACCAGTTTTCTGCTTGTGCTGCTTACGCTGTAGTGGTGGGACAAATAAACCAACATGCTTATAAACGGCCACGGAGGACACAAAGCCAGGGGCCAAACTGGGATTAAAACCCAGGACTCAAAGCACTTCTATATCATGCTTTTGTTTTTCAAATGACAGGAATGGTTTTTGGGAGGGTAGGGGTAGGCACACAAGTTCCTGTGTAGGGGAAAGTGTGGGAATGATCGGAGGTTCTACCCAGAGGGAAAAGATAGAAGCAACAATACATTTCTGCCCTCAAATCCAGGAAAGTGGTGGAAGGTAGAGGCTCAAGTCCAGACCTCCCCGCCACGCTGCTTACCGGGACACCCAAGCATTGGTGTTGATGTTGAAAGAGGCGATGGTGCCGGTGAAACGGGGTGTTGTTTCAAAGAGCCAGACCTTCATGTTGGCGCAGGCATCCCACTTTGCCTTTCCGTTTTCATCAAAGTCATTGAAGCCCAGCCCCGTCAAAATGCATACTCCTTCCTGAGGGAAGGACCGACTCAGGGTTCTTGCCACTCTCTTCCCGATGTCCCCTGCAGCTTGTCTATGACCCTATTTCATCTTTTCTACTTACTGTGACCAGCCAACAGGTGACGTATTTGTACAGCACAAACTTGCCCCAGATCAGCATGTACATGCAGCGGAACCAGAAAGGGCGGTTCTTTAGGGAAGAACAAACATGTGCATTAGGTCTGGCGAATTTCCCTACTGTTCTTCCTTTCCACCCTCGTGGCTGACTGCTTCATGTCCTCCTGACAGCCTGCCTAAATGCCTCTATAACAGGCTAAGAGGATGAGCAGGGAGCCCAGTGAACATCCGTTCACCACCTTTTCCTTGGAGAGTCCCAGAAACAGCACTGTTCTTAACTCTTCTTCTGAAGTACTGAGCACTTGGGACACTAAGTACCGAGGGACTTTTATGTATTCACGCTCAGTGTGAATTTATGGAGACAACCTACCTAGAGTGGGTATGAAACTGTTGCAAGCCTGTCAGCTGGACGGGAGCAAAAACCAGCACTTACCCCTCCCATGAATTCTGAACTCCCTAAAAGCCCCCATCTATCAAGAGAAGAAACAGGCTGGAGAGGACCAGCAGCTGCTACTCTGGGCTGTAATGCAGCAAGCTAAGAGCTGCTCCTGGGGAAGGTAAGGGGTGCTGAGAGTGCACCTGGCACAGCCCTGTGCCCACGCAGGTCGTTCAGTGCTGTCTGATGAACATGTCCCGGCCCGGCTGGCATTGACACCAACTCTCACAGATCTAGAGCAAAACCAATATGCATTTGTTGATGGTCTCACCCACTTCTTGGCTATCTACATGGATCCTTGCCTGTCCATTTTCTATCTCAGGTGCAGTCACACTGATGCTGCTTTAGTAACCACTCACTTCATAGTCTTCGGTGAGGAGATAGTTTTCTGTGATGTGGGGGCTGAGCAGGACGTAGCCGACCAGGTAGACAAGGCCCAGACTCAGGCGCCTGAGAGAAGGTACAGTGCTGGAAAGGAACAAGGGGGGGTCACTATATGCAGAAGCCATCTGAGACGGGACGAACAGCTCCACTGCCCCAAGTATACAGGCAGTCCCTGGTACCAACGAGGTAGGTTCTATAGGTTCGAAAATGTTTAAGTATATGGTAAGACAAACATCTAAGTTGCATTTAATAGGTAAAAAGTACCTGTTCCAACTTACATACATTCATCGTAAGAACGAACCTGCAGAGCCTATCTCATTCGTAATCTGGGGACTGCCTGTTCTCAGTCTCAGGGAAAGACTTCTCCATGTGGCTGCCTCCAAGGAATGGTGAATGCAAACTCGGCGAGTTACAGGGCAGGAAGGGCAGCAGGGAGGGAGCAATCTGTGGTGCTTCCCCTCAGGAATACTGCAGATCTTGAGGTCTCACCCATGTCCTTAGTATATAGCAGGGTTGAAAACCCAATGGATCCACTCCTTCCTATCCTGGTTGAATTGATGCTCAAATGCAGCCTGGACCTGTTCTCAGTGAAAGGATTTTCTCTCTTCTTTTAACAGAGACAGAGAGAGTCAGAGGGATAGATAGAAACAGACATCTCTCCCTACGGAGAGAGATGAGAAGCATCAATCATCAGTTTTTCGTTGCGAAACCTTAGTTGTTCATTGATTGCTTTCTTATTATATATGTGCCTTGACCATGGGACTACAGCAGACCAAGTAACCCCTTGCTCGAGCCAGCGACCTTGGGTTCAAGCTGGTGAGCTTTGCTCAAACCAGATGAGCCTACGCTCAAGCTGGCAACCTCGGGATCTCGAACCTGGGTCCTCTGCATCCCTGTCTGATGCTCTATCCACTGTGCCACCCACCTGGTCAGGTTTCAGTGAAGGGATTTTTATGGTAACTAACTGTAACATTTTTCTACTGTGATATATCTTTTTTTTTTTTTTTTCCTGTATTTTTCTGAAGCCGGAAACGGGGAGAGACAGACAGACTCCCGCATGCGCCCGACCGGATCCACCCGGCACGCCCACTAGGGGCGATGCTCTGCCCACCAGGGGGCGATGCTCTGCCGCGACCAGAGCCACTCTAACGCCTGGGGCAGAGGCTGAGGAGCCATCCCCAGTGCCCGGGCCATCTTTGCTCCAGTGGAGCCTCGGCTGCGGGAGGGGAAGAGAGAGACAGAGAGGAAGGAGAGGGGGAGGGTTGGAGAAGCAGATGGGCGCTTCTCCTGTGTGCCCTGGCCGGAATCGAACCCAGGACTTCCGCATGCCAGGCTGACGCTCTACCACTGAGCCAACCGGCCAGAGCCGATATATCTTTTTTTTTTTCCTCTTTTTTTATTTTATTTTATTATTTTATTATTTTTCTGAAGCTGGAAACGGGGAGAGACAGACAGATTCCCGCATGCGCCCGACTGGGATCCACCCGGCACGCCCACCAGGGGCGACGCTCTGCCCACCAGGGGGCGATGCTCTGCCCCTCTGGGGCGTCGCTCTGCCACGACCAGAGCCACTCTAGCGCCTGGGGCAGAGGCCAAGGAGCCATCCCCAGCGCCCGGGCCATCTTTGCTCCAATGGAGCCTTGGCTGCAGGAGGGGAAGAGAGAGACAGAGAGGAAGGGGGGGGGTGGAGAAGCAAATGGGCGCTTTTCCTATGTGCCCTGGCCGGGAATCGAACCCGGGTCCCCCGCATGCCAGGCCGACGCTCTACCGCTGAGCCAACTGGCCAGGGCCCCGATATATCTTTATATGTACTTAAAATATTTTTTTAATGAGAAAAAATTTTTTTTTAAGATTTTATTCATTTTTGAGAGGAGAGAGAGAGAGAGAGAGAGAGAGAGAGAGAAGGAGAAGGTGAGTAGTAGTAGGAAGCATCAACTCCAGTATGTGCCTTGACCAGGCAAGCCCAGGGTTTTGAACCGGTGACCTCACTGTTCCAGGTCGATGCTTTATCCACCGAGCCACCAGAGGTCAAGTGAAAATATTTTTTAATTTAAAAAAATATTTACTGATTTTAGAGAGATCGAGAGACAAAATTCAACCTATTCCTGTATGTGAGCTGACCGGGGATTGAACCAGCAACCTTTATCAGGATGATATTCTAACCAACTGAGCTATCCAGCCAGGGCTGAAAATGGGTTTTAAAGGCAAGGAAGTGACTGGTTCAGGCAAAATTCTGTGGCATAAAAGTACATTTTTATGTTTGTTAGAATGGATGTCTGGAAGTGACCTAAGCTGACAAGGGCCCACTGCCTGCAGTGAGCAGTGCAGAGTGCCGTCCCGCAGTCCAGGGCCTGGGAGCCTGGGCCATGCCTGAGAATGCCGCCAGGGCTGGTGCTCAGGAAAGTCACTTCAGAAATGGCTTTATAGTGGGTGAGACACTTACACAGAGGTCTTGGCCAAGAAGGGCAATTACCTGTTTGGTATCTTTCCTGGTATGTCAGTCAGTTGTCTCTGCACCAGCTTCATGTAGTGGTTCATTGAGAACTGGGGCCCTACCAAGAAGGCCCCATAGAAGTAGGAGAAACCAGCAACTTCCAGCAGGGAAGGGACACCCCGTATGGCATATTTCTGTTGCTCAGAGGACAAGGAATTCTATGCCAAGAAGAGAATGAATGGTTCATGATAGCCTTGAATCTCCCTGCAAGAGCCAGTCTGTGTGTTGCCCACCCTTCTGGCCCACTGAACTGGTTCTTTAAATAGCCATCTCTGAGGGGATGATATAGAGAAAGTAGTTGCTTTATGTGGAAACTAGTGTGTGTAGAAACAGTTGCCTGCAGCTGCTTTTCCAAATTCTTGCTGGCATTGCTGTCTGGACTTGGTGTAAGAGCTGGATCTGGGCAAATTAGTTTGCTGATCATTGCTCAGTGCTGTCTGACAGGGAGACCACATAGGCTGGGGGTGAGGGGTGGGCTCTGCCCCTGGCATTTGGGTCCAGTCTTTTGGTAACAGCCTCTCTCTCCTTCCCTCCGGTTTTAGTTCCTTAACCTCTCTGTGCAGGAATTGTTCTTACCTGATGTTGTCCTCCGTCAAAGTAGTCAACAGCCAAACCTGAGCAGAGAGAGAAGGTATGGGTAGAGTGCAGGGAGAGGACACTGAAGATGTGACCTGTGGACTGAGGGTAGCGGGAGTGTCAGGAGAGCACAGAGTAAGTTTATGGTCACATGGGGAGGAGCCTAGGTGTAAAAGGGGAAGGTGGTGACTCATCACTTACCAATCAGTTTCAAGGTCAGAACACAATGAGGCATTGTCCACTTGATATCGTAGTTGCCAGTGGCTGTGTAATAATACCCGGCAAGAAGGTAGGCCTAGGAGAAGGGAAGTATTTATTCTAGTGTTGCTATGATTTATTTCAGGGGTCCCCAAACTTTTTACACAGGGGGCCAGTTCACTGTCCCTCAGACCGTTGGAGGGCCAGACTATAAAAAAAAACCTGAACAAATCCCTATGCACACTGCACACATCTTATTTTAAAGTAAAAAAGCAAAACGGGAACAAATACAATATTTAAAATAAAGAACAAGTAAATTTAAATCAACAAACTGACCAGTATTTCAATGGGAACTATGGGCCTGCTTTTGGCTAATGAGATGGTCAATGTGCTCCTCTAACTGACCACCAATGAAAGAGGTGCCCCTTCCGGAAGTGTTGCAGGGGCTGGATAAATGACCGGGACTGAATAAATGACCTCAGGGGGCCGCATGCGGTCCACGGGCCGTAGTTTGGAGACCTCGATTTATTTTCTCCCTGCTCTGAAATCTCATGTATTCTTTCCTTTCTCCCAGTGTCGTCATTAAAGGATACTGTATTAGAAGTTCCTATAAATGGAGACACTGAAACTGTAAAGGGGAAGACCTTTGTCTCAAGATTTCTCAGCAAAATGCAGGTTAAATTGGGCATTTAGATGCTTAGGATCTGTAGCTAATTCTAAGTTGATTTTCTTTTAAAGATTTTACTTACTGATTTTTTTTTATCAGAGACAGAGAGAGAGTCAGAGAGAGGGATAGATAGGGACAGACAGACAGGAAGGGAGAGAGATGAGAAGCATCAATCATTAGTTTTTCGTTGCGACACAGTTGTTCATTGATTGCTTTCTCATATGTGCTTTGACCGCGGGCCTTCAGCAGACCGAGTAACCCCTTGCTCGAGCCAGCGACCTTGGGTCCAAGCTAGTGAGCTTTGCTCAAACCAGATGAGCCCGTGCTCAAGCTGGCGACCTCGGGGTCTCGAACCTGGGTCCTCCGCATCCCAGTCTGACGCTCCATCCACTGTGCTACCACCTGGTCAGGCTTTTACTTATTGATTTTTTTTTTTTTTTTTTGTATTTTTCTGAAGCTGGAAACGGGGAGAGATAGTCAGACAGACTCCCACATGCGCCCGACCGGGATCCACCCGGCACGCCCACCAGGGGCGATGCTCTGCCCACCAGAGGGCGACGCTCTGCCGCGACCAAAGCCACTCTAGTGCCTGGGGCAGAGGCCAAGGAGCCATCCCCAGCGCCCGGGCCATCTTTGCTCCAATGGAGCCTTGGCTGCGGAAGGGGAAGAGAGAGACAGAGAGGAAGGGGGGGGGGGTGGAGAAGCAAATGGGTGCTTTTCCTATGTGCCCTGGCCGGGAATCGAACCTGGGTCCCCCGCACGCCAGGCCAACGCTCTACCGCTGAGCCAACCGGCCAGGGCCTACTTATTGATTTTAAAGAGAGGAGAGAGAAGGTGGGGTGGGAAGCATCAGCTCATAGTAGTTGCTTCTTGCATGTGTCTGGACTGGGCAAGCCTGGGGCTTTGAACTGGTGACCTCAGCATGCTCCATCCACTGCGCCACCACAGGCCAGGCTCTAAGTTGATTTTCTGCCTTGCCTTTAAGTGACTCTGCTCATCGATAGCTGGGCTAATCCTGGTCAGAATCAAAGAACCGTCACACACAACCCTCTGAAAAGAATTAGCTGGCACCCCTTCCTTGAGGCAGGTGAAGTATTATCACTGCCACCTGCAGATGAAACACCTGGGGCCCAGGTAAAGTGACCAACGTAAAGCCATACTGCTCAGTGTTATGGGGAGAAAGGATCAGAAATTTTATCTCCCAGTTCACTGCTTTTTCTATGCCAAAGTCCCTCAGCCCTTCCCAACCCTGCACTGCTGTCAGCTGTGACTGAGCTGCCAAGGGAAAGATGTTTACCATCTGGAAACAAAAGGTAGTGAGAACGGCAGTGACGGTGCGGCCCATCAGTCGCAGGATGAGGAACTGAAGGATGACACATAACAGGGAGTGGTAGAGCTGGGTTCCTGGGTGCAGAAGAGAGCACATTTTAGCTGTTTTTGTTTTTGGGTTTCTTGTTTTGTTTTTTTTTTGCATTCTCACTCATGCTGAGACTTCTAAACACAAAGAGAATACATAAAGAAAAACTACTTGGATATTAGGATATCTTTGTCTAAATAGCCGCATGTTCTAAAGAAAGGGAAGGAAATTAATTATATAATAGAAGGGACTGTCATGCAGTTACTGTATTTCTGAATATCTGCGCGCAGGCTTGCTCCTGAGGGGTCTGCTTGGATGTGTTATCCGGATATAGCCACAGCAGAAAGAAACTGATGTTTCTTTATTGATGGGGTCTGGCAAAGGTAACCACTCTCAGAATGCTTATCTAAGAGGATTGTACATAAAAGAATTTAAGCTGTATTCCTGTCCATACTAATACTGTTTTTGCAAGCAGAGCATTATATTGTAACTTCCCTATCCATATCCAGGAAGTTTGCTCAAGTTTCTTCCTTCCCATGTGCCCTCTGATTGTGGGGCCTCTGCCAACCCAGTGTACTTACCAAAGTTAAAATAAGCAATTGAGAGGCCTGTGAAGGTGTGGAAGAGGTGGATGAGGTAGCTGTCCTTGTAGAAAAGGTAATGCCGATAAAACAAAGCCAATGGGTAACCTGAGGGGAGAGCAGAAGAATGTTACGTATTTGTGGCTGGTATGCTCCTAATTTTGTTTTGGAAGTTTATCTGGCATGAAAGCCCAGAAAGGAAAAACGTACATTATATGGATGTCAACAAAGACAATATCCTTCAGAATCAAGTCTCTGTAAATACATTATTTATTTATATTTTATTTTTTTGTCACAGAGAGACAGAGGGACAGAAAGACAGGAAGGGAGAGAGATGAGAAGCATCAATTCTTCGTTGTGGCATCTTAGTTGTTCATTGATTGCTTTCTCATATGTGCCTTGACTGGGAGGTTCCAGCAAAGCAAGTGACCCTTTGCTCAAGCCAGCAATCTTGGGCTTAAGCCAGTGACCTTGGGCTTCAAGCCAGCGACCTTTGGGCTCAAGTGAGCAACCATGGAGTCATGTCTATGATCCCATGCTAAGCCAGCGACTCTGCACTCAAGCTGGTGAGCCCGTGCTCAGGCCGGAGACATCAGGGTTTTGAACATGGATCCTCTGCCCCATTCTGATGCTCTATCTACTGTGCCACCACCTGGTCAGGTTGTAAATATATATTTAAAACTGAAGATGGCCCTGGCCAGGTAGCTCAGTTGGTTAGAGCATTGTCCTGATGTGCCAAGATTGCAGGTTTGACCCCTGGTTAGGGCACATACAAGAATCAACTGATGTCTGGCTAGGTGGTGGTGCAGTGGATAGAGCATTCACCTGGGATGCTGAGGACCCAGGTTTGAAATCCTGGTTGCTGGTTTGAGCATGGGATCATAGACTTGACCCCCATGGTCTCTGGCTTGAGCCTAACATCGCTGGCTTGAAGTCCAAGGTCACTAGCTTAAGCCCAAGGTTGCTGGCTTGAGCAATGGGTTACTGGCTCTGCTGGACCCCCCCCCCCCATCAAAGCACATATGAGAAAGCAATCCATGATCAATTAAGATGCTGTAACGAGGCCCTGGCCAGTTGGCTCAGCGGTAGAGCGTCGGCCTGGCATGCAGGAGTCCTGGGTTCAATTCCCGGCCAGGGCACACAGGAGAAGCACCCATCTGCTTCACCACCCCTCCTCCTCTCTTTCCTCTCTATCTCTCTCTTCCCCTCCCGCAGCCAAAGCTCCATTGGAGCAAAGATGGCCCGGGCGCTGGGGATGGCTCTATGGCCTCTGCCTCAGGTGCTAGAATGGCTCTGGATGCAACAGAGCGACGCCCCAGAGGGGCAGAGCATTGCCCCCTGGTGGGCATGCCGGGTGGATCCCGGTCGGGCGCATGCAGGAGTCTGTCTGACTGCCTCCCCATTTCCAGCTTCGGAAAAATGAAAAAAAAAATGATGCTGTAACGAAGATTAATGACTCTTATCTCTCTCCCTTCCTGTTTGTCCCTGTCTGTCCCTCTTTCACTAAAAAAAACCCCAATAAATGCATAAATAATAAATAAGTGGAACAACAAATTGATAATTCTCTCTCTCTCTCAAAACAATAAATAAAAATAAAACAAAACTCCACCTGAAGAGAATAGTCTTATATAGAAGCAATAAAGACTGGGTCCGAAGGCTAGGTTTCTCTTATAGCCTATTAAATATCACTAGAGATTTTCTCTTGCATTTTTCTTCAGTGTTGCAAGGAATTGAGGATACACAACTATGCCCAGAAACACTATTTTACGATTTTATGATCTATTATAAAATATATATTTTTTTGTATTTTTCTGAAGTGAGAAGTGGGGAGGCAGAGAGACAGACTCCACATGTGCCTGACTATAGGATCCACCCGGCAAACCCACTAGGGGGTGATGCGCTTTCCATTTGGGGCGTTGCTGTGTTGCAACCAGAGCTATTCTAGCGCCATCCTCAGCACCTGGGCCAACTTTGCTCCAATGGAGCCTTGGCTGTGGGAGGGGAAGAAAGAGATAGAGAAAAAGGAGAGGAGGAAGGGTGGAGAAGCAGATGGATGCTTCTCCTGTGTGCCCCAGCCAGGAATTGAACCCAGGATTTCCACACGCCAGGCCAATACTCTACCACTGAACCAACTGGCTACGGCCTGCAATTCTTGCTTTTGAATTGTAAGTTGCCGTTAGTTTATCACTGGTAATATATTTGTGAGTTTGGTTAACGGTAATGCTTAGAAGAGTGTCATGCACAAAGAAAGCACTCAATTATTGAGTAAGTAAATGGATAATCTTGTATAATTGGCTTATGTCCTGGTCTTTTTTCCTATACTTACTTTTTTTTTTTTTAAACTTATGATCACAGCCTGTGTACTTATGTAACCTATTTTTTCACATAACAAGAGTATCCACCATTTGATCTTCCTGGTGTCAGGATTTGCTGGTGTTTTTTGACTGCTATTCTCATAATGGGCCAGAATCTTCATCAAATTTATAGCTTCATGTAAGTTGCTAATTTTATAGATATCCTGTGGATTACTGGCTCATTCATTTATTCAACAAATGTTTATTAAATGCCGACTATATGCCAGGTATTGTGTTTATAGATCACATAATGAGGGACAAGATGGTATGTAATCATTTGTTTTATAGCTAGCTAAGGTGAAGTGATACAGTATTACTAGCTCAAGGGAGAGGGAGACAGCTATGACCCTTTCACAGTCAGATGAATGTGCAAAGGAATAGAATCAAATCTCAGACATATCACATATCAAATTTGGCAGGGACAGAACACATCAGCAAGTATTGCTAAGAACCAGAGCCAGGTACTAGAAAGTATACAGAATAAGATCTGACTGCCTTAAATCTTTTGCTGTTTGTTTGTTTATTTATTTGGAGAGAAAGAGACAGGGAGATGAGAAGCATCAACTTGTAGTTGCAGCACCTTAGTTGTTCATTGATTGCTTCTCATATGTGCCTTGACTTGGGGGCGCCAGCTGAGCCAGCGACCTTGGGGTTTTGAATCTGGGACCTCAGGGTCCCAGGTCGACGCTTTATCCACTGTACCACTATTGGCCAGGCTTTTGATGTTTGTTTATTGATTGATTTATTTTTAATTTTGTTCAGTGATAGGTGGTGAGGCAGAGAGACTCCCGACTGGGATCCAGCAAGCCCACTAGAAGATGATGCTCTGTTCATCTGAGGTGTTGCCCTGTTGCTTAGCAACCGAGCTCTTCTTAGTACCTGAGGCAGAGGCCATGGAGCCATCCTCAGCACCCAGGGCCAACTCTAAGTTGAACCATGGCTGCAGGAGGGGGGAGAGAGAGAGTGAGAAAGAGAGAGAAGTGAGAGGGGGAGGGGTGGAGAAGCTGATGGTCACTTCTCCTGTGTGCCCTGACTAGGAATCAAATCTGGGACATCCACATGCTGGGCCGATGCTCTACCACTGAGCCAATTGGCCAGGGCTGCTGTTTATTTTTATTTATTTATTTATTTTTACAGAGACAGAAAGTCAGAGAGAGCGATAGATAGGGACAGACAGGAAGGGAGAGAGATGAGAAGCATCAATCATCAGTGTTTTGTTGCGACACCTTAGTTGTTTATTGATTGCTTTCTCGTATGTGCCTTGACTGTGGGCCTTCAGCTGACCGAGTAACCCCTTGCTCAGGCCAGCGACCTTAGGTTCAAGCTGGTGAGCTTTGCTCAAACCAGATGAGCCCGTGCTCAAGCTGGTGACTTCGGGTTCTTGAACCTGGGTCCTCCGCATCCCAGTCCGACGCTCTATCCACTGCACCACCGTCTGGTCAGGCAGTAGTAACTTGCTGAGCTTTCAGTGTGCCTGCCAAGAATAGTTGTTTTTCTTTACTGCAGGATTTATGAACTGTATCTTTGCTTTAAAGTGTAAAAATAGGTTATAAGACAAGAGCAAGCGTCTTGGGTGCTTTCTTTCTTTAATTTTTTTTTTATTAGGTGTTTTCTTATAGACTTTGGTGTTTAGCCTGGGAACATCTTTTCTGGCCACTCAAGGCCCTTAGTACTATTTCCTGTTTTCAGGTGTATTTTGGGGGAGTGGAGGTTGCTGAGTTCCACATAGGTAGGTGAAGTATTATTGACACTAATAAACCCACATTAAGAAGATGGAGCAATTGGCAGAAAAATAAAAAGAATGTAGCGGGCCGTTTAGGTTACTGAGAACATTAAGATCATAACGGAGAACAGCAAAGCCTGGATTGAAGCCACAAAGAGGAAGAAGGAACTGTGCTGGGGTGAGTTGCTGTGACAACCCAGAGCTGGTTTTGAGTGTGTAAACACCAAACCTTGCTCTTGGCTGCTGCTCAGCTCAGCAGGCTTTGGAGCCTGGTTGTCCAGTCACCCCTTTAGGGATGTGCTGGGGTTTTCTGGAGGGTGTTGTCCCACAAGGTATTTCTGAGTCTTAATGTTATGTGGGAGTCAATGTTTAATATAGTGGCTACAGTCACCTGAATAATTTTTTTTTATTGGGGGTAATCTCCTTTATTTTATTATTAAATTTAATGCAGTGACATTGGTAAATCAGGGTACATATGTTGAGAGAAAACATCTCCAGATTATTTTGACATTTGATTATGCTGCATACCCCTCACCCAAAGTCAAATTGTCTTCCATCACCTTCTAACTGGTTTTCTTTGTGCCCCTCCCCTCCCCCACCCCCCCCCTCTCCTTCCACGCCCCATCCCCCCCACCCCTCGTTACCATCACATTCTTGTTCATGTCTCTGAGTCTCATTTTTATGTCCCATCTATGTATCGATTCATATAGTTCTTAGTTTTTTCTGATTTACTTATTTCACTCCATATAATGTTATCAAGGTCCATCCATGTTTCACCTGAATAATCTTTGAAAAAACAATGAAAGGCCTGACCAGGCAGTGGCACAGTGGATAGAGAATTGGACTGGGATGCGGAGGACCCAGGTTTGAGACCTCGAGGTTGCCAGCTTGAATGTGGGCTCATCTGGTTTGAACAAAAGCTCACCAGCTTGGACCCAAAGTCGCTGGCTCGAGCAAGGGGTTACTCGGTCTGCTGTCAAGGCACATATGAGAAAGCAATCAATGAACTAAGGTGTCCCAATGAAAAACTGGTGATTGATGCTTCTCATCTCTCTCCGTTCCTGTCTGTCTGTCCCTATCTATTCCTCTCTCTGACTCTCTCTCTGTCTCTAAAAAACAAAAACAAAAAACAATGAAAGGTCCTGGTAGCTCAGCTGGATAAGAGTATTGACCCCATATGCCAAGGTTGTGGATTCAGTTCCCTGTCAGAGAACACACAAGAGTCAAACAAGGAATGCATAAATGAGTAGAATGAAGAATTAGTGTTTCTCTCTCTCTCTCCCTAAAATCAATAAATAAAAATAAAAATAATAAAACCAAACCAAAACAATGAAAGTACTTCCTCCTCCTTTTCCCCACCCGTGAGTCTGATTGGGTGGGTCTGAGTGATCTGATGGGCAGCCAGGGTTAGGCAGCACGGCTGCGCTAATATCTTAGTGCAAGGCAGCAGTATACCAGGTCCTAAGAATAAGATTCTGAGCTTCAAGACTGAGAATTGCTATCTTTCCTTTAATAGCACCTATGAGGAGGAGGTTTGTTTTATAAACCTAATTGGGAGCTTTTTAAGGTCTTGCTTGGCAGTACTATAACAGTTTCTTCTTTTTGTTTGTTTTTAAATGGTTATTTTATTGATTTTAGAGAGAATAAGGGAGAAAGAGACAGGAACATCAGTAGGTTCCTATGTGTGCCCTGACTGGGGATCAAATCAGCAACCTCTGTGCTTTGGGATGATGCTCTAACCAACTGAGCAACCTGGCCAGGGCACTGCCTTTTGTTTTTTCAAACAAGAGCCTTCAGAAACTTGTAGCACATGCAGGACAATGACCTAATCGACCCCCTAAACCCGAGGATCCCATATTAGAATGGGAGCATTTCAATAGCAACACCTAGGCCGTTTTAAATGCTATGATCTTAAAGCAGACTGCAGGAATACACACGCTCTGGTTGTGTTCAGGGGCTCAGGTCGTCAAGCACATGGACTGTATCCAGCTGTGTTCTCCAGTCAGTCACTGGACACCTACTCAGATCCAACTGCTGTTGGTGTCAGAGACTGGGATCTACCACAACCTAGTTGCTAGTAGAACTCCTTATTCTCTGTACAATCATTGTGAAATTACTTATTAATTCCAAAGGTTCTGAAGTTTCACTTGAAAAAATAGAAATGGGATGTTTTCAATAAGTTTCTTAGCCTTTTCATCCTGTATTGCTATTTCTGGGCTCTGTGGGAATAGGATATGACCCCATTTGATTAGTCAGTGGTTTATAAGACTGGTGAAAAGAAAACAGAGCATGTCTTGGCAAGTGTGAGGGAGAATATAGAACTAGAATTGTTATGTTGACTTAGCCAGATACAGAAAACCAGCTCAGACACTATACAAAGAGTTAATATAACATCTATAGCATATAGTAGAGATTTTCAAACTTTGTAGTCTCAGGACCACTTTATACTGTTAAAAAATTACTAAAAACTTCACACAACTTTGTTAGTGTGGATACAATCTATTAATATCTACTATATTAGAAAATAAATAAGAAAATTTAAAAATACTACTAATCATTAGAAAACCTATTATATGTTCATGTAAATATTATACATTTTTTTGTGTGTGACAGAGACAAAGAGAGGGACAGGAAGGGAGAGAGATGAGAAGCATCAATTCTTCATTGCAGCACCTTAGTTGTTCATTGATTGTTTTCTCATATATGCCTTGATCAGGGGGGCCACAGCAGAGTGAGTGACCCCTTGCTCAAGCCGGATGAGCCTGTGCTCAAGCTGTCAACCTCAGGGTTTGAAACCTGAGTCCTCCACATCACCGTCTGACGCTTTATCCACTGCGCCACCACCTGGTCAGGTGTAAATACTATACTTTTAATGAAACAATTATATTTTCCAAAACAAAACCATTTAATGAGATTGGCATTGCTTTACATTTGTACACATTTCTAGCCCTTTTCTAGCTAAACAGAAGATAGCTGGATTCTCAAATTTGCTTCTGCATTTAATCTGTTGTAATATGTTGTTTTGGTTAAAATATATGAAGAAAATCTGGCTTTACACAGATTTAGCATTAGAAAGTGAATCAATAGCCTTTTCAGATAAGTTTGGATATTTTTTTTTTTAAAGATTTTATTTATTCATTATAGAGAGGAGAGAGAGAGAGAGAGAGAGAGAGAGAGAGAGAGAAGGGGGGAGGAGCAGGAAGCATCAACTCCCATATGTGCCTTGATCAGGTAAGCCCAGGGTTTTGAACCGGCAACCTCAAGCATTTCCAGGTTGACGCTTTATCCACTGCACCACCACAGGTCAGGCCGGATATTCTTCTTTTATACTACACCAAAACTCAACAGGTAAAGTAGTTTCTTAAAGGTCAATTGCAGCCCTGACTGGATAGCTCGGTTGGTTGGAGCATCAATGCTGAAGCACAGAGGTTGTCGGTTCGATCCCTGGTCAGGGCACATACAGGAACAGATCGATGTTCCTGTCTCTCTCTCTCTCTCCTCTCTAAAATCAATAAAATAAACTTAAAAAAAAAAAAAGGTCAATTGCAATGTGGAATCTGCAGCAATCATATCAATGACCTTTATTCATAGTCTGTTATGTTAAAATCCAGTGGTCTCTCATGTGCTTTGAATGCATCTTTTACCTAGGCATTGTTTTTGTAACATTGTCCACTGGTCATCTGGAAAATATTGGTTCACTGCATTGGGCAGATCTTTCAAATATTGACAACATGTTATTAGACTACAGTAGCAAAAAAATCACATCTTTTGCCTGACCAGTGGTGGCACAGTGGATAGAGTGTTGACCTGGGATGCTACAGTCTCAGGTTCAAAATCCTAAGGTCTACTGGCTTGAATGTGGGATCATGGTTGCTGGCTTGAGCCTAAAGGTCACTGGCTTGGCTGGAGCTCATCACCCCGGTCAAGGCACTTATGAGAAGCAATCAATGAACAACTAAAGTGCCATAACTATTAGTTAATGCTTCTCATCTCTCTCCCTTCCTGTTTTTTTTTTTTTTCTCTCTCTCTCTAAAAAAAAAAAAAAGGAAACCACATCTTTTAACATCACTATTTATTTTCAGCAGAAAGAAAAGTCTTTATGTATTGGGAAGTTGTCAAGCTCATGGTTGCAGATGTAAGTTTTCCAAAATCCTAATTTTCACTTGAAAGCTTGAATTTTATCATTGACTAAAAATACTGTTAGTTATTTTTCTTAAAGACAGGTTCACATTGTACATTTTTAAAAAACTATCCGTCAATGCCCATGTCTAAATAATCCATGTCTAAGTTTGTCAGTCATTTTTTTTTCAAGTAAAAATGGTGTTCCATGAAAGAGAAGCTTAATTAAACATGTAACTCTAGCAACTGCACATAGCAAGTTTTTGAGTGGACATATATCTTGAGTTCTCTGGGTTCTCTTACTGCTTGATTCTTTCATCCTCTGACCCAGTACTTCTCAGTCAGTAGTGTATAGACGGTTTCTCAAATTTCCCCTCTGTTATGGACCAATACTTTTGTAATATACAAAATCAGGGGCTTGGATGATGTGACACTGTCATATTGCTATGGAAGTTCCTAAATGTTTATTCTCATTTTTGTGTTTACTTTCACTGGCAAATGGTGGCCAAATTCAATTTTAATAGATTGTACTAATCTACCTTTTTTGTCTCTTTCTCTCTCTCTCTTTTTTTTTTTTAGTGAGAGAGAGAGAGATAGACAACACAGGAAGGGAGAGAGATGAAAAGCATCAACGCATAGTTGTGGCACCTTAGTAGTTCATTGATTGCTTTCTCATATGTGCCTTGACTAGGGGGTGGGAATGGGAGGCCCAGCTGAGCCAGTGACCCCTTGCTCAAGCCAGCGACCTTTGGGCTCAAGCCAGTGACCATGGGGTCATGTCTATGATCCCATGTTCAAGCCGGAGACCCCACGCTTAAATCGGATGAGCCCACACTCAAGCCGCTGACCTCACGGTTTTGAACCTGGGTCCTCAGTGTACCAGGCTGGTGCTCTATCACTGCATTCCTGCCTGGTCAGGTTTTTTTGTCTCTTGCAATGATGGCTTTTTTCTGGCTCCTAAATATGGCCAACCGCCAAGATTCAGTCTTGGCCTTTATCATACTTACCATACTGCTGCTTTGGAAACTTCTCTACTCTCATGTGACTTAATATGATTTTTATGCCAAAACCAAATCCACACCTTTAATCCTAACTGCTCAACTTTCAGTCCCACATGTCCTACTTTCTAACTGGACTTAGTTTGCTACTCATATCATCTTATACTCTATAAAACATCACTTTCCCCTTAAATCAGCCTTCTCTTGCCTTCTTTTTTTTTTTAATTTTATTTATTTATTTTTAAGTGACAGAGAGACAGATAGGGACAAACAGGAACAAAGAGAGATGAGAAGCATCAATCATCAGTTTTTCGTTGTGACACCTTAGTTGTTCATTGATTGCTCTCTCATATGTGCCTTGACCGTGGGCCTTCAGCAGACCGAGTAACCCCCTGCTTGAGGTGAGCCTTGCTCAAACCAGATGAGCCTGCGCTCAAGCTGGCGACCTCGGGTCTCGAACCTGGGTCCTTTCGCATCCCAGTCCGACGCCCTATCCACTGCGCCACCGCCTGGTCAGGCCCACACCTTGCCTTCTTTTTTTGTTTATTAATCTCTCATCACCACCGCCTTTCTCTTGTGCTGCAGTACCCACATTTATTTATTTCCCGGGGAGAGTGCAAGCACAGTCCCCCATTACGACAAATTATAGTCAAGTTCCCCACATTGGGGAAATCATAGGGGCCAGTATATCTGGAGTGCAAAGGTTAAGCCTTGCTTTGGGAAAACCACCTTTGTGATCATGGTTTCTCCCCTGCCAGGTAAGTATAGCACCCACCTTTAAACTCTTGCCATGGCTTCCTACTTGGTCTCTATCTGCAGCCTCATACTCCCCGTAATCCTACATTAGAGTACTCTTCTTTCAACTGCTCAGAAACCACCACTGACTCCCAACCAACTACTCAACAGAGTACCAATTCCTAAGCCTAAGATTACATTCTGTCTTCTAAACTACATTTCTAGTTAAGCTTCATTTTTTTTTTTTTGGTTTTTTTTTTTTTTTTTTTTTGTATTTTTCTGAAGCTGGAAACGGGGAGAGACAGTCAGACAGACTCCCGCATGTGCCCGACTGGGATCCACCCAGCACGCCCACCAGGGGGCGACGCTCTGCCCACCAGGGGGCGATGCTCTGCCCCTCCGGGGTGTCGCTCTGCCGCGACCAGAGCCACTCTAGCGCCTGGGGCAGAGGCCAAGGAGCCATCCCCAGTGCCCAGGCCATCTTTGCTCCAATGGAACCTTGGCTGCGGGAGAGGAAGAGAGAGACAGAGAGGAAGGAGGGGGAGGGGTGGAGAGCAAATGGGCGCTTCTCCTATGTGCCCTGGCCGGGAATCGAACCCGGGTCCCCTGCACGCCAGGCCGACGCTCTACCGCTGAGCCAACCGGCCAGGGCCTAAGCTTCAATTTTTTTACTTCAGCTAAAACTGATCTTGTTTTAGTCCAAACATATCTTGTGTCTTTTGTCCCTAGACTTGAGCTCATGCCAGTCCCTTACTTTCTCCAACTACCCCTCTACCAAGTGAAATGCTACCCATTCTTCAAAATTCAATTCAAAATGAAAACAAATAAAAGAAAACTAAAAACAAAACCCAGTTCAAGTATCCCCTTCTCTGTGGCTATGTCTGACCACAGTGTACTCATAATCATGTGTATTACGTCTTAAGTGAATGGCACTTAGGACTAAGACTCATTTGGCAAATGACTGTATGTATACTACAATATGTCATTCCATACTTTTTTTGTTTTGTATTAAAATGTTCATGTTTATAATCTCTTTTCCTGTATGCCCTCTTATGTCTTTGGATTTCCCACAGCTGCATATCCTATATACCTTTTCTGACAGATTGACCAATTGACCATTGACATGTAATAGCTGCTTGTCCTTGAATGTCCATTTCCTCATCTGTGAAAGGATATTACTAGTACCTGCTTCAGTGAATTGTTGTAAGGACTAAAGTAAATAATGCATATAAAGTAACTGCACAGTGCCCAAAATATTTTAAGTTTCACAAAATTATACAAACACACATTCACATAAAGTTAGAAGGAGATAAAGCAGGCCTTATCTGAGAAATTCTAGGGCAAGTGGGTATCGAAGCTTCTGAATCTAATCTTTGTTCTGTGTGACAATCAAATGACTAAGGGATTTCCCTGTCATCTACTTTTCAAAAGAAGATACATAGCATATTATCTAAAATGAGGGTACCATTAAATTTAATTTTCTAAATAAAACTTAAAAAATAAAATAAAATAAGGGTACTGATTATGGTTTGCCAAAAGCACTTTCTGTAAAATGCAATGCATTATTAAATTAAGCCACTGGATTTTTAAAAGTACACGGACTTTGGAGTTAAGACAGATCTCAGTTTAAATACCCGGTTCTGCTACTTACTAGCTGTCACGTAAGGTTGGCTGATTAGTTAACCTTTTTGGGCCTCAGTTTCATTAGTAAAATGAAAATGTACCTCAGGATTTGTATATTAGGCTTGGTACATATTAGATGCTCAATAAATGTGAGATTGCTTCACCTCTGCTTTCACCCAATGATCTCATCCAGCCACTTGGCTTTACATATATACCATCTGTTTGCTGATGCCTCCCAAATGTTCATCTCTAGCCTAAACCTCTTCCCTGAACTCCACACTGTATAACCTACTTGACAAAGCCCAAACTGAAGTGCTGACATACGTCCTTCAATAAACCTGCTCCTCCCTTAGCCTTCCCCATTTCAGCAAACAGCAACTTACCCTTCTGTTCACTCAGGGCTGAAACCCTACAACCTTGCCATCATTCTTGACCTCCCTTTCCTCCATACTCAACCCAATCAGTAAGCAAATCCTGTTTGTTCTACCTTCAAAATAAAGCCAGAAGCTGACCACTTCTTCCTGTGTACAAGTAAACACCATTTCTCGCCTGTATTATTATAGTCGCCTCATGACTGATCTTCCTGCCTGTGCTCTTGCCTCCTTTCAGTCTATCCTTAACACAGTATCCAGAGGAATTCTACTGTAGGTCTGATCTGCTCATTGCTCTGCTCAAAACCCTCAGAAGGCCTCCAGCCTCACTCTACACAAGCCAAAGTCCAACCAGAACCTATAGATCTGTTCACCCCTTCCCCACCCCACCTTTCTCTGACTCATCTCTTACTCTCTGCCTCCACCATTCTGTCCCAGTCACAAAGCTCTCCCTTCATGGAATATCAAGTAGGTCCAGTCTTGTAGCCTTCACATAAGAGGTTCCCTGCCTGGAATGCTCTTTCTATGGATATGCTCAAGTCCCTCCTTATATCCCCTCTCACTTCAGATCTTTACTGAAAAGTGACCATATCAGTGAGGCCCTCCCTGACCATCTAGCTAATGCTGACCATGTTCCCCACACCCACCACCAAACACACTTCCTGCCCTTTTTGCCATTTCTACTTCCTCTTGGCACTTTCACGTAGTAGTATATATTTTACTTATTTAGCTGTCTTTGAAAGCAGAGATTTTTGTTTATTGTCCCCCCTGCTGTACCCCAGTGTCTAGCACAGTTCCTGGTTAAAAAAAAAAAAAAGGTCTCAAAGCTATTTGTTGAGTGAATGAAAGAATGAATATACAAATACTCTGTATTCTAGGCAGTCAATAAAATATTGAGCATCCATTATGTGGTCAGCACAGCATTAGGCAAAAAGGGGAACGTGATAGAAATTGTAAGAGATGCTTTTTAACTCTTAGGGACTTTTTTAGATAGTGAAGAAATATTAAACAATGATGTCCTATAAGTGCTTAACTGCATGAAATAGCCAAAGCTGTAGTAGTTAGAGAAGAGAGAAATCAATAATGACCAGAGTATTTAGGATGAACAGAGAAGACAGAAGGAAATGGCACTCCACGGGAGGGGGGTTACATAGTAAAAGACATGGAGGAAGGAAAGAACATGGAATAGACACCTCAATACCATCAGTGGATAGAGCATCATCCGCTTGAGCGCGGGCTCACCAGCTTGAGCGCAGGGTTGCTGGCTTAAGTGTGGGATCATAAACACAACCCCATGGTCGCTGGCTTGAAGCCCAAAGTGGCTGGCTTGAGCAAGGGGTCACTCACACTGCTGTAGCCCCCTGGTCAAGGCACATATGAGAAAGCAATGAACAACTAAGGTGCCGCAATGAAGAATTGATGCTTCTCATCTCTCTCCCTTCCTGCCTGTCTGTCCCTTTCTCTGTCTGTCACACACACACAAAAAGACTATTCCTCCTCTGCCAAGGGAGAAACAGTAACAAAAATGAAGTGGAAGGTTTGGAAAAACAGGCCGGGCATGAAATTGAAGTAATAGGGAAAAGAAAATCAGTAGAACTGACTAGATATGGGGGATCATAGGAAAGGTTGAATTAAAGATGACTAAGCTGCCAAAATGATCTCCAAACCCCTAAAAGAATTCTGAAAAACCATATTCCTTCTCACATTAAGTTGCCATCTAAAATTTTAAGTAGAAACAACAAATGATGTGCTTTTATTAAGTATATTGAAGACTTGCTTCAAGTACACATGGAAAATGTCTGCCATGTAATCCAAATGGCAAACCAGTTGGCTTGATTAGGCTTATTTTCTGTCAAAAGAGGTCTAACTTCATTTTAAGTTCAAATAACTTCAACTTTAAATTCAAATGTTACTATTTGTCTCTCCTGACAACCATCTTGTTACTGAAATCTCCCTTTAAGATGGAGAGATAAGACAGTTGCCAGCGTTGGTTGCCTGAATAAAATAAGGGGCTGTTCCTTTTTAATGGCATTTTTTACACCTTGGAGAACACTATGCTTTTCTTCCCTTTTAAGGCTAGTGAAGGGTGACTGTGGGAGAACTGGAAAGAACCTTTAGAGCAGACAGTCTCAACCATATCAATTTTAGAAGTTCATTTGGAAGTTGGAAATCTGGAAACTGATTCCTTATCCATGTGCATGTATACCCTGGAAAATCTCTGTGTTCTCCTAGGGTACATGGATCCCAATGTGAAGACCACTGACTTCAAGATTCCGTGTCTGGCCCTGGTTGGTTGGCTCAGTGGTAGAGCGTCGGCCTGGCATTCAGGAGTCCCGGGTTCGATGCCAGGGCACACAGGAGAGGCGCCCATCTGCTTCTCTACCCCTCCCCCTCTCCTCCCTTTCTGTCTCTCTCTTCCTCTCCCGCAGCTGAGGCTCCATTGGAGCAAGGATGGTCCGGGCGCTGGGGATGGCTCCATGGCCTCTGCCTCAGGCGCTAGAGTGGCTCTGGTCGCAACAGAGTGACGCCCCAGATGGGCAGAGCATCGCCCCCTGGTGGGCGTGCCGGGTGGATCCCCATCGGGCGCATGCGGGAGTCTGTCTGACTGCCTCCCCCTTTCCAGCTTCAGAAAAATAAAAAAAAAAAAAAAAAAAAAAAAAGATTCCGTGTCTCAGAGGTCAGAAAGAGTGCGGCGCCACAGACAGAGACACAAAGGTTGGCGGAGAAAGCTGGCTCTAGTGCTGTTGGTGTCAGCTAGAACCAGGAGCCAGGTAAGCTTGCAGTGGGAGAGACCACAAGAGGAGGGCAGGCCAAGGCTCAGTCTTGGAAAATGTCTGTATGTAAGGGAATACAAACAAAAGTAACTGAGATAAAAAGAGAAAATAAGGAGGTAAATCAGGATAGAATACATGTGAGAAGGGAAGAAGACTATTTCAGTAGGAGTTCAATAACATCAAATGTTACAGAACCTGAGGAGTGTGAGGAAGAGGAGAGCAACGCTGAATTTCAAAATGACATCAGTGATCTGAAACAGCGGAGCAAGATGGATACGGAGACCAGGAGATGGAAGGCAGCCCACAAGGGCGTGAATGGATCAAGAGGAAATGTAGGCTGGCTCTGAAGACTGTTCAAGGAGTGGAAAATGGAAGAAGAAAGGCAGCACAGTGGAAAGGAACAGTATTTGTGTCACAGGAAGGATCTATCTTAGGGGGAAAAACCTGGCTCTTGCCGAGACTGGAAGGCAAGCAGTAAGACCCTTAATATTCTCAGTGAAATGGGTGATGTGGGGCATCTCTTGGAGAGAATGGCAGTGTGGGAGAAGCAGAATGACATGGGGGGCCTGAGGGAACACACAGCCCAACCTCAGAATCAATCAACCAGAGACAATGCTCTCTTGTTGCAAAAGTTATCAAAAACAGAAATGGGAAGTTCCTCAGCTACGGAACATTCATTCTTTCTTCAGAAGTTGGTATTATATTATACAGGAATATGGCAGAGAACTCTGACTTTTTACTGTCGATGAACATATATCAAATATGAACTGCTCGAGCCTGACCTGTGGTGGCGCAGTGGATAAAGCATCAACCTGGAAATGCTGAGGTCGCCGGTTCGAAACCCAGGGCTTGCCTGGTCAAGGCACATATGGGAGTTGATGCTTCCAGCTCCTCCCCCCTGTCTCTCTCTCCTCTCTCTCTGTCTATCTCTCTCTCTCTCTCTCCTCTCTAAAATGAATAAATAAATAAAAAAAAAATTAAAAAAAAAAAAATGAACTGCTCGCCTGACCAGGCAGTGGCGCAGTGGACAGAGCGTCAGACTGGGACGCAGAGGATCTAGGTTTGATACCCCGAGGTTGCCAGCTTGAATGCAGGCTCACCCACTTCAGTGAGGGGTCGCTGGCTTGAGCGTGGGATCATAGACATGACCCCATAGTCGCTGGCTGGAGCCCAAAGGTCACTGGTTTGAAGGCCAAAGTTGCTGGCTTGAGCAAAGGGTCACTTGCTCTGCTGGAGCCCCCCAGTCAAGGCCCATATGAGAAAGCAACCAATGAACAATTAAGATGCTGCAACAATGACTTGATGTGTCTCATCTCTCTCCCTTCTTGTCTGTCTGTCCCTCTCTCTGTCTCTGTCACAAAACAAACAAAATATGTATATATATGAGCTGCTCAAACTGGGGCAATTGATGGGAGCTGCAAGACCAAATGTGGTACATCTGCTTTACTAGATGTTTTGCAGAAAAAAAATTTAAGTAATTTAACTGGTAAGTAACTTAATTATATTAAGAAATAAATTATACAAAGTGGAATACAAATTTTCCCTGTATATTAAAGATACAACATGAGACTTCAAGACTTTTATCTTTTTATTTTTTTAAAAATTGATTTTAGAGAGAGCAGAAGGGAGAGAGAGAAAAAGAGAGAAACATCAATTTATTGTCCCACTTATTTATGCATTCATTGGTTGATTCTTGTATGTGCCCTGACTGGGGATTGAACCTGCAACCTTGGTGTATCAGGATGAAGCTCTAACCAACTGAGCTATCAAGCTAGTGCAAAACTTTGCTTTTTTTTTTTTTTTTTGTATTTTTCTGAAGCTGGAAACTGGGAGAGACAGTCAGACAGACTCCCGCATGCGCCTGACTGGGATCCACCCGGCACGCCCACCAGGGGCGACGCTCTGCCCACCAGGGGGCGATCGATGCTCTGCCCCTCCGGGGTGTCGCTCTGCCGCGACCAGAGCCACTCTAGCGCCTGGGGCAGAGGCCAAGGAGCCATCCCCAGCGTCCGGGCCATCTTTGCTCCAATGGAGCCTTGGCTGCGGGAGGGGAAGAGAGAGACAGAGAGGAAGGAGGGGGTGTGGGGGTGGAGAAGCAAATGGGCGCTTCTCCTATGTGCCCTGGCCGGGAATCGAACCCAGGTCCCCCGCACGCCAGGCTGACGCTCTACCGCTGAGCCAACTGGCCAGGGCCAAAACTTTGCATTTTAATAGCCACTTTATGCTAAATACTCCATAGCCCCTGAGCATATACCTTTATTGAGTCTTCCACCATGGCCTTTAGGGAACTGTCCACGAGAAAACTTAAGGAGCTCTGCTTGAAATCCATATATTTATTCTTTCCTCTAGATTCAGAAAAGGATGTCCCTCCCTTGTTTTTTTTTGTTGTTGTTTGTTTGTTTTTGTGACAGAGAGAGAGAGATAGGAAGGGAGTGAGATGAGAAGCATCAATTCTTTCTTGCAGCTCCTTAGTGACCTTAGTTGTTCACTGATTGCTTTCTCATATGTGCCTTGACCAGGGGGCTACAGCAGAGCGAGTAACTGCTTGCTCAAGCCAGCGACCTTGGGCTCAAGCCAGTGATGATGCGGTCATGTTTATGATCCCACGCTCAAGCCAGCGACCCCACGCTCAAGCTGGTGAACTCCCTTCTCAAGCTGGATGAGCCCATGCTCAAGCTGGTGACCTCGGGGTTTTGAACCTGGGTCCTCAGCGTCCCACTCCAACGCTCTATCCACTGCGCCACCGCCTGCAGGCTCTCCCTTGTTTTTAAACCTCTCTTTCTTCCCTTAGGTCCCAATCCTCTGAATTTTACCTCCACCAGTCTTATTTGAGAACTTCCTTCTTGATCTTTCTTGCTAAATTCCTTATTCTTTTCTTCTCAATAATAACAGTAACTATTATTATCATCAACACCAGAAACGAACTTTTATTGAACACTTACTGTCATGCATTGAGTTAAACACTTTACATATATTATCCTGCTTAATCCTCATAACAACTATATAAGGTAAACAATGAATAATACATTGTCTTCATTTTAGGAAACAAAGAAATCAAAGTAGTTATTTGACCTGTGCTGATTAGCTGGTAACTGATAAAGCTGAATTCTAACCCAGTTTCACCTTTAGGTCCATGACTTAGCTACTTAGCACATTATTTCCTCTACCTTCAATCCTGCACAGGCCTTTGCTGCCCACCTTTTCCCCTGTGCTGCTGCTTCTAGCTACTGTTCATTTTTGCTTATTCCTCTTGGAATCAATCTCCTAGAATCTTGGTCTAACTCATCATGTTGATTTCTTGTCTACTCATTCCCTTCTTAGCCTTCAGTAATGTGGCCCAGGTCACCTCCCTGAATCTCACCTTCACTTCTGGGAAGATCTGGTTTAGATGGTCAATGGACTGCTTAAAGTAAAGTGATTGAAACTCATCTCAAACTCAAAATTCATACTTAAAGTTGGAGACAAAGGATGGGGGACAAACCCTGGCTAAGTAGCTCAGTTGATTAGTGTTTTCCCAATATGCTAAGGTTATAGTTTCGATCCCCATTCAGTACACATACAAGAGACAACCAATGAATACATAAACAAGTGGAACAACAAATCGATGTTTCTCTCTCTCCCCCTTCTTCTCTCTTTAAAATCAATAAATTTTAAAAAAAGGAAGAGCCTGACTGGTGGTGGTGCAGCAGATCAGCTTGGGACTCTGAGGACCCAGGTTCAAAACCCTAAGGTTGTTGGCTTGAGTGTGGAACATAGACATGATCCCATGGTTGCTGGCTTGAGCAAAGGGTCACTGGCTCAGCTGAAGCCCCCTCACCCCCCATCAAGGTACATATGAGAAAACAATCAAGGAATGACTAAAGTGTTGCAACTACAGGTTGATGCTTTTCATCTCTCTCCCTTCCTGATTGTGTGTGTCTCTTGTCTCGCATAAAAAGGGTGGGGGGACTATGTCTGTTGCTGTTCTTAGGGGTTGTTTACTGATAAGATTAAGGCTATTCTAGATTTTTAAGTTAAAAGAGATAGAGTCATCTGGAGGTTGTAATTTTTCTAGACTAGGGAATGTTACTACCATAGATAATGGGTATTTGGGCAATATTGGAAGGCCATATTCAGGATCTATCTGCCTTTTTTACTTTTTTGAGAGAGAAAGAGACAGGGAGGGAGAAAGATAAGAAGCATCAACCCGTAGTGGCAGCACTTTTTTAGTTGTTCATTGACTGCTTCTCATATGTGCCTTGACTCAGGGGGCTCAAGTCAATTCAGTGACCCCTTGCTCAAGCCAGAGACCTTGGGATCATTTTGATGATCTGCATTTGGCGCTCAAGCCAGCAACCTCGGGGTTTTGAACCCAGGGCCTCAGCATCCTAGGTTGATGCTCTATCCACTGCTAGTCAGGCAGGATCTATCTGCTCTTTTAACCAAATTTCAGTTAAATTATCCCAAGAATCACAGACCAGAATGTAAAATAGGGACTTTTAACATGGATTGTTTGTAGTTTATTTTTATAAACTATTTTCACATAATAATTTTAACATTATTATTTCTACTTTCAAGATCTGCCACTCATTTTTTTCCTATTATTTCATCAAAGTGGAAATTCCTTGTGCTAAAGAACTATATAGAGAAAAGAAGGACACATACAAATAGCAGAGTTAAGCTTGACACTGTCTATTTAAGTGATAAGTAACTGATTAGGCCAGGGACTGGGAACCTATGGCTCGTGAGCCAGATGTGGCTCTTTTGATGGCTGCATCTGGCTTGCAGACAAATCTTTAATAAAAAATTAATAACGTTAAAAATATAAAACATTCTCATGTATTACAATCCATTCATTTCCTACCGCTCATGTTCATGGTTGTGGGTGGCTGGAGCCAATCACAGCTGTCCTCCGGAACAACACCAAATTTTTATTGGATAATGCCTAAGGTACACAGGTTGTTGTATGGCTCTCACGGAATTACATTTTAAAATATGTGGCGTTCATGGCTCTCTCAGCCAAAAAGGTTCCCGAACCCTGCTGTAGAATATCCCTGGAGTCAGATCAAGAGTAGTCTAGTTTAGAAATTCAGTTCTGCAGCTTGGGAAGATTACTTAGATTCTTTGTACCTAAATTTCTTCATCTGGCCCTGGCTGGGTAGCTCAGCTGATTAGAGCATCATCCAGATATGCCAAGGTTGCTGGTTCAATCATGAGTCAGGGTACACACAAGAATCAACAAATGAGTGCATAAATAAGTAGAACAGGTCAATGTTTCTCTCTCTCCCCCCACCAATCATCTCTCTAAAAATCAATAAAAAATTTAAAAAAAATTTCATCTGTGAAATAAGGAAAATACCAGCCATCTCACAGGCCATTGCACAGATTAAAAGAGAAAATATTTGGCCATGGCCGGTTGACTCAGTGGTAGAGCGTCGGCCCAGCGTGTGGAGGTCCCCAGTTCGATTCCCGGCCAGGGCACACAGGAGAAGCGCCCATCTGCTTCTCCACCCCTCCCCCTCTTCTTTCTCTCTGTCTCTCTCTTCCTTTCCCACAGCCAAGGCTCCAATGGAGCAAAGTTGGCCTGGGTGCTAATGTCGGCTCCACGGCCTCTACCTCAGGCACTAGAATGGCTCCAGGGGCAACAGAGCAACGGCCAGATGGGCAGAGCATCGCCCCCTGGTGGGCATGCCAGGTGGATCCCATTCAGGTGCATGCAGGAGTCGGCCTCCCTGCTTCTAAGTTTGAAAAAAAGAAAAAAAAAAGAAAAAAAGTAAAAGTCTCCCCTCGAAGATCTCTGTTGTGGGTGTTCATAGTCCTATTTTCTGCTGCTTTGTTTAATATATAGTGTTTCCTTTATTCCTCCTACCTCAATGCCCCACTCATATTTCAGGCTGGGACCTATTCCTAATTTAGAGCTCTCTTTCCCCCTTTTGCCAACTTCTATTATGAATTTACCTTTGCCACCCAGCTTAGTGTATCCCAAGGTTCTCTTTACCACGCCACAGTCGCAGAGCTCCAGGGAAAAGCAACCTGGTCTCATCTGTCCAGGCAGAGGAGAACAGAAGCTCCATCTCCACACGTGCTGCAGATGGCTTTTCCAGTCTACCTGAATCATTACCAGCTAGAAGCAGCAGTCATTGGGACTTGGACGTGAGCTGCAAAGTATAGAATTGTGACAACAATTCCAGTGCCATGCGGACTTTTCCTGGATGTGGACTTTTCCTGGACTCCTGCTCCTTGTGACAGCTCCTAATGGACTGAACTGGGATTGGGTTGCATTTGCAGGGATTTGGAATGGTGTTGGTGCCAACTTGGACTTGGTGAACATGTTAAGGACACTACTCTTTTGTGGATTCTTGCTGTATTGGCCAAGAGTTTGCTTAAAGTCTTTAATCACTGTAAAAAAAAATAGAAGACTGGATAAGAAGATGTGGCATATATACACTATGGTATACTACTCAGCCATAAGAAATGATGACATCGGATCATTTACAACAAAATGGTGGGATCTTGATAACATTCTACGGAGTGAAATAAGTAAATCAGAAAAAAACCAAGAACTGCATTATTCCATATGTAGGTGGGACATAAAAACGAGACTAAGAGACATAGACAAGAGTGTGGTGGTTGGGGGGGCGGGGAGGGAAGGAGGGAGAGGGGAGGGGCACAAAGAAAACTAGATAGAAGGTGACGGAGGACAATCTGACTTTGGGTGATGGGTATGCAGCATAATTGAATGACAAGATAACTTGGACATATTTTCTTTGAATATATGTACCCTGATTTATTGATGTCACCCCATTAAAATTAATAAAAATTTATTTATAAAAATAAAAAAATAAAAGCCTCCTATATGTACTTTCTTCAGGTTATTAAAAAATACTTATTCTATGTATGGGCAAATACTTTATATAAGCATATCTATACTTGATTTCTTAAAATCTGAGTATTCTTTTACCTAGTTTTAAGATATAAAATTCCCAGACTCAAGCCTTTAACCTCAGAGTTGGGAAAGTTTGGCTGTAGCCCACCTCGATCTGATTTAGCTAATTTAAACCTATAACAACTTTTTATTTTGTGTTACGGAGACAGAGAGAGGGGGAAAGACAGACAGGAAGGGAGAGAGATGAGAAGCATCAATTTTTCGTTGCGGCACCTTAGTTGTTCATGATTGCTTTCTCATATGTGCCTTGACCGGGGGGCTACAGCAGACCAAGTGACTCTTTGCTCGAGCCAGCGACCTTGGGCTCAAGCTGGTGAGCTTTGCTCAAACCAGATGAGCCCGTGCTCAAGCTGGAGACCTCGGTGTTTCAAACCTGGGTCCTCTGCATCCCAGGGAATGCTCTATCCACTGTGCCACTGCCTGGTCAGGCAAACCTATAGCAACTTTCAAAAATAAAGGTCTGTGTGTTACACCTAGTATTCCCAGGAAGAAGCTGATTTTCCAACCCACGAAAGCTTCAGTTTCAAGGCTCTTTATTTACATAGGCCCCTTTTAGGGCCATGGGATGGTGGAGTAAGGGTGGAGGTGGGAGAGAGCAACATGTGCACATCAACTTTTATTTCTGTAAAACTTTAAGGCATTTTTGTATCATTTTTTTCCTTAAAGAAGGTCTCTATGATTATATGAATTTCAGGTCCTACAAATCCTGGTTACTTAAAAACAGTCAACCACCACAACAAAACTAGGCATATGCCAGAAAATTCTGTTACTCCCAGAATTCCCAGTGGGGACATGGTTCTTTGGTTCTCTGATCCTATTGTGACCTGATCTGGACTAGGGTTCCCCTGTCACACCGCCAAGTGGCTAATTAGTTGCTCTTTCTCCAACCCTCCCAAATACTTGTCCTGATAACTTCTTTCTTGTGTTTAGAGTTGCCAAATCTAATCTTTGTAAATAAATACAAACAAGGTAGGTGAGACTTCTTTTTCTCAGCACGTATTTCAACAATAAACTCTTTTTTACCCAGCTAAGATTCTAACAGGAGAAAAAGATAACAGCATCACATCCTTTAATTGTTTGTTGGGTTCTCTCTTCCTCTCTTTGTGATCATACATAGTCCCTCATTATTTTTTTTTTCTTTTTTTTGACAGAGAGATAGACAGGGACAGACAGGAATGGAGAGATGAGAAGCATCAATCATCAGTTCCCCACTGGGCATTGCAACACCCTAGTTGTTTGTTCATTGATTGCCTTCTCACATGTGCCCCGACCGCGGGCCTTCAGCAGACTGAGTAACCCCCTGCTCGAGCCAGCGACCTTGGGCTCAAGCCGGTGAGCTCCCGCTCAAACCAGATGAGCCCGCGCTCAAGCTGGTGACCTAGGGGTCTCGAACCTGGGTCCTCTGCATCCTAGTCCGATGCTCTACCCACTGCGCCACCGCCTGGTCAGGCCCTCATTATTTTTTTAAATGTACAATTCTGTGGATTTTAGTACATTCACAGCTATGCAACCATCCCCACTATCTAATACCATAACATTTCCATTACCCTAACAAGAAAAAAAAAAAGCAATCATACACTATGTGGTCATTTATGTCTTGTTTCTATCACTTAGCACAGGGGTCGGGAACCTATGGCTCGCGAGCCAGATGTGGCTCTTTTGATGGCTGCATCTGGCTTGCAGACAAATCTTTAATAACGTTAAAAATATAAAACATTCTCATGTATTATAATCCATTCATTTCCTACCGCTCATGTTCATGGTTGTGGGTGACTGGAGCCAATCACAGCTGTCCTCCAGGACAACACATTTTTATTGGATAATACATAATGTACACGGGTCGTTGTATGGCTCTCACGGAATTACATTTTAAAATATGTGGCATTCATGGCTCTCTCAGCCAGAAAGGTTCCTGACCCTTGACTTAGCATAATGACCCTTGACTTTTTGATTTTAATGAAGTCCAATTTATCCCTGACCATCCAAGTTGGAAACAATCTCCTTTCTGTATTAGCATCTCAATATTACCTAAAGATTTGGAAAGAATCTTAAAAAATATTTTTAAATGATATATTTTAGAATAAAATCAAAATATGAATACTTTAAAAATGTAAAACAAGAGGGTAAGACTTGGAGAAATTTGGAGCATCTGGTGAGATGATGACCTGGGTTCCCATAATTACTCTAATAGGCTCTTGGTGTAAGTAATAGAAATATTATCTAGGAGTTTCTATTTTTAGCCAGGGCCGCATTATATTTGTACTCTGACTATAATCAATCTTTTCCACTTCTGTCTGAGGTATACACCATAGGAGCCTTACAGTGTACTATTCCAGTTGGCCTTTTCTTGCTGGCTTATAAGTGGAAGTTTTATACCCTTTTATTTATGGACAGTAATCCAGAGTAGTGTCCAAGTCCATCTGAGTTTAGAAATGCTGTCACAGCAGAAACGGAAAACCTCAAAGCTATAAGCCATTCACCATGTCTACATGGATGCCACTTCTCATTAGAGCACTTACAATTATACAGCAATTAAAATGTTAACCTCCTGGGACCTCAGATCTATATACAATACGTGCACATGAATCTTCAATTTTTTAAAATAGTGATTTCTTTCTTTTTTTTTTTAGTGAGAGAGAGGGAGGGGAGAGAAAGAGGAAAAGAGGGAGAGAGTAAGACAGATAGAGAGATGAGAAGCATCAACTCATAGTTGCAGCACCTTAGTTGTTCATTGATTGCTTTCTCATATGTGCCTTGACTGGGGAGAAGGGCTTCAGCTGAGCCAGTGAGCCCTTGCTCAAGCCAGCGACCTTAGGCTTCAAGCCAGTGACCATGGGGCCATTCTATAATATAATCCCATGCTTAAGCCAGATGAGCCCATGCTCAAGATGGTGACTTCAGGGTTTTGAACCTAGGTCCCCAGCATCCCAGGTCAACGCTCTATCCACTTTGTCACTGCCTGGTCAGGCTAAATAGTGAATTCTTAATTGCTTGCAAAATTACTGTCTTACGTTAATAATTTTATGTAGTAGTTATGACCATGTATACTTTTCTTATGAAAATACAATAGCAACATGAATACTTGCACTGAAAGCATCTTTAATTGACAAAATCTTTAAACTTAGCCTAGAGTGGGGCATTTAAAAGATTTTATTTATTCACTTGAGAGGAAGAAGAGAGACAGAGAGAGAGAGAGAAAAGGGAGGAGCAGGAAGCATCAACTCCCATATGTGCCAAGACTGGGTGAGCCCAGGGCTTCGAACCAGCGACCTCAGCATTTCCAGGTTGACACTTTATCCACTCCCATCACAGGTCAGGCTAGAGTGGGGCATTTAAATAGTCTACTTGATGACTTCATGTTGAGTCAAGAACAAAACCTGGGTCTGATCATTTTTGGCTTGATCTTCTACCCATTTTCTGACAAACTGTACCTATATTACAATGCAATGACATTTCTAGCAGAAGCCTCTATTGTTAACAATTGTGGTATATGAGTCTTAGACTCCTTTTTTCAAGGTGTCCAGAGTTTCATGAATCTCACTTACCTTCATAGCCACTGCTTGAAAAGGGAGGGACTTAAATTTGAAACCAGTTCATTTTAGGCCAAAGGGAAATTAATTATTTTCTTTTTAATTAAGTGAGAGGCAGGGAAGCAAACAAACTCCTGTATGCATCCCGACCAGGATCTACCTGGCAAGCCTCCTATTGGGTGATGCTCTGCCCATCTGGGGCTGCTGCTCCGTTGCTCTGAACAGAGGTATTTTAGCACTCAGGTGGGGTTATGGAGCCATCCTCAGTGCCCGGGGCCAACTTGCTCAAATCATTTGAGCCATGGATGCAGGAAAGGGAGAGAGAGAGAGAGAGAAAGAGAGAGAGAGAGAGAGAGAGAGAGAGAGAGAAGGGGGAGGGGTGGAGAAGCAGATAGTCGCTTCTCCTGTGTGCCCTGACCAGAATCAAACCTGGACTTCTACATGCCAGGCTGATGTTCTCCCGCTGAGCCAATCAGCCAGGGCCCAAAGGGAAATTCTTATCCAGAAATTATTTATCTGGTTTTTTTTAGTGTTTTACCTGCCCCCTACATTCTCATTTTGAACATAGGGAGAAATAAAAATTCATCCAGCATCTTTTGGGCTATACAAATTATAGATAGGCTTTGAAGTTCTCTAAGAAGTTATTATTGCTTCACCAAGAGAATTCCAAGTGGGCTCTAAATCTCCTGGCCCTTGACTTTAGCAACTGATGGGAAAATGTCAAAACACACACACATACACTCACACCTTAAAAACTCTACAAGAAGGACAGTTTACTTAGCCTTACCTTAGCCAAGGCCGAGAAGTGATGGGGACAGTTTTCCCTGGCAGCCCTAATTATGACACCTAATATTTGCTAAAGCTACTAGCTGTAATTTCTTAATTGTATTAAGAAATGTGAGATGATCAATTAGGAGAATGCTATATTGCTCAAGGTGGTTGATACAAGACAGAAAAGATGGAATCATTTGTCCAACGACCTTAAGAAAAAAAATACCTCTATATTTAACATCATAAAAAATGTGAAACAAATGGTGTAGGTAATGATGATAGTTAAGACAATAAAAGTGATAATGATATTATTATAATAACATTAATAATGATTCAGTAATAACAATAGTATTTGAAGAATAACAAGAGATGTTAGCAAATGGGAAAAACTAAGCCTTAAAGAATCTGAGCATTATGTTTATTCCAAAGATCACAAGATACAATGACATTTCAAGAAGTTTAAGGTACTATCACGACATCAAGTATTACAAAACAGGTACTTGAAGGAATACAGTCATATGTTGCTTAACAATGGAGATACGTTTTGAAAAATACATCATTACGTGATTTAGTCACTGGACAAACATCACTTACACAAACCTAGATGGTACAGCCTATTACACATCTAGGTTGTATGGCATAGCCTATTGCTCCTAGGCTACAACCCTGTACAGCATGCCACTGCACATGATTAAATCAAACACACAAAAAAAATAATACAATTAAGAAACATGGTCATCAAAAGACATATCAGGCCACTGCTTGTGTTACACAACATACTGTTTTACAGAAAATTTCTTTTTAATAAGCAGAAAGAGTACACTCTAAAATAATAAGTATAATATAGTAAATATTATACATAAACAAGTTACACAGTTGCATATTATAATTATCAAGTATTATATACTGTACCTAACTATGTGTGTTATACTTTTATACTCACCCACAAACATGTGAGTAATGTTACGATGGTTATGATACCATTAGGAATTTTTCAGCTCCATTATAATTTTATGGGACCACTACTATATACATGGTCCATCTAGATCTAAATGTCGTTATGTAGCACATGACTGTAAACTAAACCAGTGATCCTCAAACTTTAGGGTAATCGGTAAAACCCAAGGGCTTATTAAAACAGATCACTGGCCCCCATCCTCAGAGTTTCTCATTCAGTAGGTCTGGGAGAGACTTGAAGATTTGCATTTCTAACAAGTTTCTAGGAGATGTTGATGCTGCAGGTCCCAAGACCATACTTCGAGTCTCCTTGGAAAGAAATGAGATGAATACTTATTGAGAGAAGGGAGAGAACAATTATTTAAAACTACCTTGGCTCAGGTTTGGTCAAAGTGCATACAGTTTATCTCATTTAGTCCCCACAGCATCCCAATGAACAATGAGATGCTGCTCAAACTTTTCCAGGGCAGAGGAGAATGAACATGTGTGCACAAAGGATCAGTTCTTTAGGAATAGGAAATTTCTTTGATGACTATATTATTTTTAAAAAATCATGTAAATTTTGCATTGTTTCAAAATATTGCTGCTTACTATGAATTAAATATATTTTAAAATTATTTATCAGATAAACTGCCTAACTCTTGACCTCTGTTCTTTAATAAGAACGGTCTTTGGGGACATGAAGAAATGAAAGGCTGAAGTTTAGTAATTACTGAGGAATAGGTAGTATATATTTAATCCAGAATTCACACCTACGCCTGCGGGTCTCTAAAAACAATGCACATCCTACCTCGGTACCCTGTTCTGCCCCCATACCCCCGCCAAAGGTCTACTGAGTTTTTCTCTACTCCTTTATGGATCCTTTATTTTTCTAGCCAAAATGGATGACTTGCTGTTCCTCAGATGTGTCTCACTTTTCCTGCTCTTCACATATAGGCTCATTATTCTCTTGCAGTTGGAAAGCTCCCCCTGTATCTCTACCTGACTAGACTCTTCCATACCCTTTGAGGTCCAGCTGAAATGCTACTTCCTTTTTAAAGACCAAATCCCATGTATTTATATAAAAGCCTGTTGGACTGAACACCTCCAGTGAGTTCCTATAGCTGACTAGACAGACCTAGGTCAATGGGTATGTAATTATTTTTGTTAAATTAGCTCATGCATATAATTTCATGGGCCTTAATTTACATGTGCCTCTGCAAAGAAATGATTCTATTTGATATGAAAGCTATACTGGCATTCAAAACAAAGTTTATTTTTGTTTTGTTTTGTTTTTTTGCAAAAGAGAGAGTCAGAGAGGGACAAATAGGGCAGACAGACAGGAAGGGAGAGAGATGAGAAGCATCAATTCTTCATTGCAGCAACTTAGCTGTTCATTGATTGCTTTCTCATGTGTCTTGATGGGGGGGGGGGACTACAGCAGAGCGAGTGACTTGATTAAGCCGGCAACCTCTGGGCTTCAAGCCAGTGACCATGGGGTCATGTTTATGATCCCATGCTCAAGCCAGCGACCTGGCGCTCAAGCTGGTGACCTTAGGGTTTTGAACCTGGGTCCTCCATGTCCAAGTCTGACACTCTCTCCACTATGTGACAGCCTCGTCAGGCATGAAGTTTTGTGCAATGTAAGATACTGGAGTGTAAATAAGTAATTGGAAACATATATTTAAAAGAAATCCTCAGGCCCTGGCCAGGTAGCTCAGTTGGTTAGGAGAGTTGTCCCAATACACCAAGGTTGATGGTTTCATCCCCAGTCAGGGCAGATACATGAAACAACCAATGAATGCATAAATAAGTGGAAAAACAAACTGATGTTTCTCTCTCTTTTCTTCCTCTCTAAAATAACTAACTAACTAAATAAATAACAAAGAAATCCCCAAGTAGGAAGCTTTAGCTTATGATGGCTGTGGATTAGAATAAAGATAGTTTACAAATATAGACTATATCTAGACCTTAGAATTGGAAGAGGACTTGAAAGTCATTTAGGATCACCCCCTTATTTTATAGTAGAATTCTTGGATCTTGCTTTCTATTATGATCAGAGGTCCCATTTGTTTAGTTTATGCTGTTTAACTTCCATCTAGCTTAGCTTTGGTCTATTTATATTGTCATTGGAATGCTACCTGAAGAAAGCTTTTTGCATTGAAAAAGGGATTTAATTATGAAGGGCCAGAGCTGACTTTGGTCCAAAGGAAACTAACCTGCAAAACCTCCTTTGATTGTAAACATTGCTAACCCTAGTGATGCTAATTCTGAACCTCTGAGGAATTAATCCTTACCCCAAGTGCATTTTTGATCAGCCAAGCCACAGTCACGGCCACTGCTAGAGGACACTCATACTAAATGGGGTGGCCATCTGCTCTATTTGGCCACCTCCAGCTTTGGAAGCTGAGAGCTATCTCATATGCTGATTACATCTTGGTTTAACCACGTAAGAGTGAAAAGGGAAAAGGATATCAAGTACATTTATCTTTTCCACCCCCACATGCTCCTCCCAATTCACATTAGGCAAAATGCAAGGACTATAGAGTTGGGTAGAAATGAGTGGGACCTTAGGAAAGTCACTTAACTCCTGAAGAGGTTTCCTATCTGCATAAGGGTTAAAAAAGTACTGTAATTATCTTGTGGGTAATTGACAGGTTTAGGTGGAATATTCTAACAATGTCTGGTATGCAGCAAATCCTTAATAAATGTCAGCTATTGTTATCAACAAGCGGGTAGCAACATACTCCATCAACACGAATTAGGTTCTATTCTCTCTTATAAGCTTTTATATGGCATTTCATTTCCTCCCAGATTCAATTATGGTGCCAGTATGGACTCCAAAAACTATCTTTAGCCCAAATTCTTTTCTGAACTTAAGACTAGACTTCACAATTTTCAGGACACATACAGGTGCCCTTGGAACCTAAAGCAAATCCAAACTATATGATTACCTGGCACCAAACAATATTTAACCTTCCTCTTGACCTCTGCATTTGTGAAAGATACCATCATCTTTCCAGCGATTCAGGTAGATAGGCAGTGTTTAAAAACTACCCTTTATCTTCCATTTAATCAGTTGTAAAGTCATTCATTCAACAAATATTTACTGTACCTTTTCTATAAACTAGGTACCGTGTTAAACTCTGTGTATACTGCGGTAAACAAAACTTCCATGTTTTCTCTCCTCATTTGTAAATATATAATGACAAATCAGAATGTATATTTGGAAGGAAATTTCAGTCAGTATGAGGAAGTACAACAAGGGACATACTTTTTAAAAAGAGAGAATCAGAGGCCCTGGCCAGTCAGCTTGGTCGGTTAAGAGTGTCATCCTGAAACGACAAGGTTGCGGGTTCAACCCCTGGTCACAGCACACATAGGAAGCAACCAATGAATGGAACAACAAATGAATGTTTCCCTTCAGTCTATCCTCTCTCTCCTTCCCTCTCTCTGTCTTAAAAAAAAAAAAAAAAAAGCAAGCCCTAGCTGGATAGCTCAGTTGGTTGGAGAGTTGCTTGGAGCGTTGCCCTGGAGGGTGGAGGTTGCCGGTTCGACTCCCCAGTCAGGGCACATACAGGAGCAGCTCGATGTTCCTGTCTCCCCCTGCCTCTCTTTCAAAAAAAAAAAAAAAAAAGTGTCAGAAAAGAACTTGCAGAGGAAGTGATAATTTGAACCAAGACCTGTAAGAACAAAATGAGTCTGTCAGGTGTAACAAGTGAAGAGCATTGTAGGCAGCAGGATGAACAGGTACAAAGCCTCTGAGGTAGGAAGGGGCTTAATGTCTTTTCTGAGGAACTGAAAAAAGGCCATGTAGCTAAAAGGCTGCAAACTTGCTTAAGGTGAGAGTGGAGCAGCAGGCAGGGGCTTACCAGCCATGTATGAAAGCCCCTGAAGGATTCTGAGCAGGAGAGGCACAGGAGAGGCACAGGGTCGGACAACTCTGGCTGCTTTTGGAGAATGGACTGGAGGGGGCAAGAACAGAATTGGAGACCAGTCAGGAAGCTACTTGGGTGGTTCTGGTGACAGATGATCAGTGGCTGTGGTGATGGAGAAAAGTGGATGTATCCGAGACACAATTTGGAGGTAATATTGATTTAACTTGGTGACTGGGATGTGGGGAGATGACAAGGATGATTCTTGGGTTTCTAGCATAAGCAGCTGCGTAGGTGTAATTACTTACAGAATCTACCTCACATGATACCCCTCCTTTCCTCTCTTAGTGCAGCCACCTTGCTTCCAAGTCACTATAATTATTTAGATCATGTTCCTTCTCTTGTCTATGTCCACTTCAAATTACCCTTCAATGTATTACTCCCTAACACAGCTTTGGTTATATTATTCCCCTTTTAAATATTTCCAATGGCTCCCTATCATTTACTTAATTAAGTACAAACTCCTTACCTTGGCTTTCAAGGCTTCATACCCTACCTTTCCAGTCTTATTTCCCACCACTTCTCTACTTAAGTCCTGCCTTAGCCAAACTGGACTCCTGACTGCTCCTTGGAAGTGTCACCATGTTATTACCTCAGTGCTCATGCTATTCCCTCTGTCTTATCTCAATCAGCTGAAACCTTATTCAACTTTCAAAGTTCACTAAAGGTCCAATTTTTAAATCTCATAAAGCTCTGTAATTCCCTTATGGCCCACAGATATATCTGCCTTTTATTGTGGTTATTAGAGTACTTATCTCATGCCCATTCTCTGCTCACTAACAGACCATACATCATACCTTTGAGTGCATAGTTCTATTACTCATACTGCACCATTGCCTTTGCCCTTGTAGGGTCAAGCATACTGCTTCGCTCACTGTAGGTACATTTTATTGAATTTACTTGGAACAATTCATGTTATTATGCTAAGGAGTGATGAGGCCCAGTTGTTGAAGATGTTTTCCAGTAGTGTTTGCCAGCACCAGGGCTCATAGCAAACTCATCTTCTACCAAACTGCCTGCAATCATACCCAGGATATACACACACTAATAGAGTCTCTGACTATTCCCAATACTCCAATACAACAGTCCTAATGAGCTTATTCTTTCCTTGAAATACTGAATATTAAAAATTATAGTCTCTAACTCGGAATTTTTCAAGCTACTTGTAACCCAATAATGGGTCATTAAATTAATTAGTATGTCATAAACAACGCTAAAAATAAAATAGCTAAACACGCTGCCTACAGTAAGGATAAGTAGTGTTTCCTGAAACTTTTGTTTAAAATATGTATCTACATATATGTGTGTACTACACATATGATGTAAAATATATTCCTTACCATGGGTCTCAGTCAGAAAGGTTTGAAAGCTAGTGCTTAAATGCTCTCCAGCCCACTCCAAGATCAGCACAGGAATTCAAGCAGGGCAAGGAAGATGATAAGGACATAGTAATGAGAGACTAATTCAAAATTATTCACACCTTAAAAAGTAAATGTCTGATATACCTAACTCTTCCCTTGGGGTATCTGCATTTAGGTACTTTTTTTTTTCATTTAGGTACTTTTAACCCAAATTAATCTTGAATTAGTAGGAAGTGAGCCAGAATTAATTTTGGACTACAAGCCTTCTTGGTACCTATACAAGGATTTCCTCCAGTATACCAGTTCCCCAAGAGACCTGGGTTCAGGAGCCAGGAACTCTATTGCTGAAAGGCTACTGGTTTCTAGATTATAATACACAGAAGTGATAATATGAAACAGATTTTCAACCAGAATGCATTATTCCTCCCATACACATCAGGCTAATCAATTTATGTTTGCATGTATGTATTTAACCTAGTTCTAAAAAATACATTCCTATATATCCATGTGGAAGAGCTATGCCTTGATATGAGGCAACATGAAGCCCCTTGAGTTACTGAGACAGTGGCACATGTGAAATAGGAAGGGGGGATATGGGAAATGACAGAACGGGTAAGGGGGCTTAGGAGGGGTAAGGAGGATACAGAGAAGACAATTTCCCAGTCAGTTGTGTGCCATGATAGTACAAAACAGTTGCCCACCAGTAGTGCACAGGTAATATTTGATGGGCAGCACAAAAAAGGATAAATTCCCAGTCCTGGTTCCCTTTAACAGGCTGCCCCCTTATAATCTGTTGCTACTTGTGTTAAATTCTCAATTTATAGCTGAGAAACCAACAGTGAGTTTCCTAACTAAAGTAAACACTCCTAACTGCCAGTCACAATTCAAAGAAATAACTGGGTCAGAAACAAAGTTAGAGTAGGAAGTTAAAAGCTACTGTAGTGCAAAGAACCCTAGATAGGAATGTTGGTAAGTTTGTGTTAGAACTGGGCAACACTGAAGAAGTCACATAACCTAAGGCCTGTTCCATCTCGAAAACTTTTAAATTCTACAAGGGAGAGAAAGGGCGACCTTTATTTGGAAAAAAGGAAGATCATTTTGGTTTGATATGTAATAGGCAAATGGCAATGATATTAGCCAAGGTTGTTTAAATATGAATTAATGCCTCTCCCATTATCTAGATTGGTTAACACTCTTAGGTGATATTATATATCAATGTCCTACTGACTACTGGATAAATTCCAATTTCTTTCTGGCATTTAAGGCATTCCACAACTGTCCAACTTTGTACTGTTCAGGTCTTTAACCCTCTGCTCTTGTCCCAGTCCTGTTTGCTTAATTCTTCTCCACCCCCACTGTCCTAGCTAAAGTCCCATAAAATCTTCACAAAACCTTCCAACTACTCAAATATTTATATATCAAAACTTGACCTTTGAATTCCTACAGAACTTTACAGCAATCCTATAAGTAGGCATTATTGTTTTCATTTCATAGGTAAGAAAACTAAGGTCCAGAGAGGGTAAGAGGCTTGCCCAGGATTCCACAGTTTCTAAGCAGCATGCTGCGTCCACATGTTGAAAAAACCATGGAGGAAGGAGGCAGTAAAAAAGAGCCTATAAACCAGTTATAACTTAGCTTGTTGTGACACAAATTCAGATACACCACATCCTTTGAACTATAAAGGTAATGAACGCTTGGGGTAGCCACGGATAGTTTATAAGCGGGTTGTCAATCCTGTTTCCCAAGCCCAGTATCAAAACCGATATTTCAGGGTGAATTACAGGTGGGTGGTTAAGGGGAAAAAAAGCAATATGGCACAAGAATATTAGAAAGAGGAACGAAAAGAGATTAAAGTGTAATATAAACTGGCAATGTACAAAACAGAGACTCAGAGTATGGAAATGAAGAGGCCCACAACGCTAAAATACTTAAGTTAGGGGGCTTATGCTACTGATAAGCGCGCCTGTGAAGGTTGATACCAATAAGAGCAGTGCACATGGCCAAAGAGTAGAACTCACGAGAGACAAATAAGGACAGGTCGTGGGGACACGGGCTAGATCATGGTATGCTGAGAGGGTGGTGGCGCTAAATGAAGGGTACAGCAGGGGTCGAAGAGAAAGGTGAAGAGGTTCAGAAGGCACATCACCCCCAGACTGGAGACAAGACTTGTCATTCTTTCAATTGCTGATTGGTGTGTTTTAGGATTCACATCCTCACACCACAAAGCCCTCCTGGATGACTCTGGGTAGAGGTGGAAGTCACGTCCCCACTCCCCGCGGACTCCGTGAGAGGGCGGAAGGAGGCACGAGGGTCCTTACCCAAGAAAATGGAGATGATGAGCCGCAGCGCCTGTTCTGACGCGCCCAGGGACGTCGCCAACTTGTTAAGGCTCAGCTCCTCGAAACCCCACCGCAGCACCCTTGCCAGCTCTGCCACTGTTCCCACGTCCCCCTCAGCAGCGGACGCCATCTTAGAGGCGGGCGCCCCCCAGGGACCCCTTAGCTCCGTGCGCCCCGAATGTGGGCACAACGCTCTAGCTTCACCCCCAATTCCGGCCCAGCGCCCGCCCACGGCGTTCGCATTGGCTGCAGACCCGCCCAGTGCTCCAGGCGCTCCCGATTATTGGCCGGCCCTATTAAGGGGTGGGGCCTAACGCACTAAGGTAGGCAGAGGGCGGGGCGGAACGTTTGTAATGCAAAGGTGACTCGACCCGAGAGCGAACGCCGGGTTGCCCGGAGGGGCGGGGCTTGGAACCGGGAACTAGAGTTGTGATTGGAAAAGTCTAATGCCTTGGGCAAGGTAATTGTACAACTCGGTTCTAACTGTTTAGGGGAGGAGTCGGTGAGGGCGAATGTCCGACCGGCTCGTGCGCTGCCTTCTCATTGGCTGAGATGGAGCAGGCGAGAGTCGGGGAGGGGGGGTCAGTCCCCCGACTGCGAGGTTACTCTCGGTCGCTGGCGCGCCGGGGTTACTGGGGCATGTAACGGAGAGGGCGGGAAATCCTGCTGCGGCTTCGCGAGCGCCTCCTAACGGTGTCTCCGAGCCATTTTTAAACCGTTAGCTGCTTGCACTCCCAAAGGGTCTCGGTAGAGCTCAGCACCCCAGAACACTATTTGCTCCTTTTATTTCATGCACCCTTTTTCATGCACTTTCTTATATTGAAACGTTAGGCCTGACCTGTGGTGGCGCAGTGGATAAAGCATCGACCTGGAACGCTGAGGTTGCCAGTTCAAAACCTGGGCTTACAAGGCACATACGACAAACAATCAATGAGCCACTAAAGTGAAGCAACCATGAGTTGGTACTTCTCATTTCTCCCCCTTCTCACTTTCTCCTCGCTCTGCAAAATCAATAAATAAAATCTTAAAAAAGAAAGAAAGAAACGTTACCTTCCCATGAGAGGCGGTGAAATTAAGATAAGCCGATTTAATCATTCTTTTCATTAGTTACTACATAATACAGGTTTATGATAAAAGTTCAAGCAGTAGAGGAATTTAAAAATAAAATAAAAATCCTTTTGCCCCCACCCTGCTTCTCATCCTTATTTCCTAACAGGTAATTACTGTTCAGATTACGCTAACAGTGTTAGCAAGGATGTGGAAGAAAAGAAACCCTCATGCACTGTTGGTAGAAATGCAGACTGGTGCAGCCACTGTGGGAAGCAGTACGAAGAGTTCACAAAAAATTAAAAATGGAACTGCCTTATGACCCAGTGATTCCACTTCTGGAAATATATCTGAAGAAATCCAAAACACTAATTCAAAAGAATAGATGCACCCTATGTTCGTTGCACCATTATTTATAATATCCAAGATTTGGAAGCAGCCCAAGTGTCCATTAATAGGTGAGTGGATAAAAAAAGCTGTGGTTCATTTACACAATGGAATACTACTTGGCTGTTAAAAAGAATAAAATCTTGCCTGACCTGTGTTGGCTCAGTGGATAAGGCGTCAACCTGGAAACACTGAGGTTGCTGGTTCAAAACCCTGGGCTTGCCTGGTCAAGGCACATATGGGAGTTGATGCTTCCAGCTCCTCCTCCCTTCTTTCTCTCTCTCCCTCTCTCTCCTCTCTCTCCTCTCTAAAAATGAATAAAAAAAAAAATTAAAAAGAATAAAATCTTACCCTTTGTGACAGCATGGATGGACCTGGAGAGCATTATACTAAGTGAATTATGTCGGTCGGAGAAAGACAAGTACTGTACCATATGATTTCACTCACATATGGAATCTAGTGAACAAAACAAAGTAAAACAAAACAGCAACAGACTTACAGATATAGCAGTCTGACAGCTGTCAGAAGGAAAGGGTGTTGCAGCCTGGGTGAAAAATGTGAAGGGATTAAGCAAAAAAACAAAACAAAACAAAAACAAACAACAAAAACAAACAAGCAAAAAACCATTTCATAAACACAGGCAGTATGGTGATTACAAGAGGGAAGGGAAGGGAGGAGAGGTAGAAAAGGGCAAAGGCAGGATAAATGGGATGGAAGGAGATGACTTGGGGTGGCAAACAATATAATATACAGATGATGTATTATGGAAACCTATATAATTTTATTAACCAATGTCACCCCAATAAATTCAATAAAAAAGAAAAAAATCCCAGCTAAACTAACAAAAATCTGTTGAGCAGTTAGTATGTGCCTGGGACCAGGCTGGGCTCTGGGGAATATAATGAGTCCAAAGCTGTGGAGTGGGGATGATGCACAGTCATACAATAGTGTTAATTAGGATGTAATTGCAAGTGAAGGTAAGTGTTTTGAAGAAAAAGTACAAGGTTCTATGAGAGTATGTAACAAAGGAACATTAAAAGTTTTTTAAAGCTCTGTCTGAATAACGCTGTTGGTTAGAGCATCATCCTGAAGCACAGAGGTTGCCTGTTCGATACCCGATCAGAGCACATACAGGAAGAGATCAGCGTTCCTCTCTCTACCTTCCTCTTTCTCTAAAATCAATAAATAAAATTTAAAAAATGTTTTTTGTAATGACTGGCATTTGTGGAGTATTCTTGTACAATTACAGCTTATACTTTTATAGCACTTTGTACTTTATAAATAATTTATCTATATTATTTTACTTAATTTGGCTGTGAAACTGGATATTTATTATTATTATTATTATTATTATTATTATTATTATTTTTTACACAGACAGAAAGAGAGTCAGAGAGAGGGATCCATAGGGACAGATAGACAGAAGCGGAGAGAGGTGAGAAGCATCAATCATCAGTTTTTCGTTGCAACACCTTAGTTGTTCATTGATTGCTTTTTTATATGTGCCTTGACCGTGGGGCTACAGCAGACCGAGTAACCCCTTGCTCAAGCCAGCGACCTTGGGTCCAAGCTGGTGAGCTTTGCTCAAACCAGATGAGCCTGCACGCAAGCTGGTGACCTCGGGGTTTCAAACCTGGGTCCTCTGCATCCCAGTCTGACGCTCTATCCACTGCACCACTGCCTGGTCCGGCTATTTTTATTTTATTTTATTTTATTTTATTTTATTTTATTTTATTTTATTTTATTTTATTTTATTTTATTTTTGTGGCAGTGACAGAGAGAGTCAGAGAGAGAGACAGACAGACAGGAAGAGAGAAAGATGAGAAACATCAATTTTTTGTTGCGGCTCCCTAGTTGTTCGTTGATTGATTTCTCATATGAGCCTTGACTGGGGGGCTACAGCAGACCAAGTGACCCCTTCCTCAAGCCAGCGACCTTGGGCTCAAGCTGGTGAGCCTTGCTCAAACCAGATGAGCCCACACTCAAGCTGGCGACCTTGGGGTCTCAAACCTGGGTCCTCCACATCCCAGTCCGACGCTCTTATCCACTGCACCACCGCCTGGTCAGGCTGGATATTTATTATTATGATGTCCTCTTACACGCATAGAGGCTTGGAGAAACTAAGGAACTTCCTAAGTGCCTTTTCCAGTAAGTAACACTAGAAAACAAATATATACATACACTACTCACACAGACACACACACACCACACACTGCCATACTATGTGTGTGTTCTCTGATAATTTCTATTCTGTTGGATAGGAGTGTCTTTTTTTCTAATGAGGTGACTCTGGGAGGGCTCCTGAGTGGCCTCTGGATGGGGCTGGTCACCAGAAAGACCAAGCTATAATTAGAAGCCTGGACTTTTCAGCATTGTTCCCCACCTCTTGAGAAGGGAGAGGGCTGAAAATGGAGTTAATGATTGACCATTAACTCCACCTTTGTGGTGAAGTCTCCGTAAAAGTCTCAGTAGTATGGGGCTTGGAGAGCTTCCAGACTGGTGAACACTGGGCGGTGCTGGGAGAGCGACATGCCTGGAGAGGGCATGGAAGCTTCGTCCCCTTCCCACTTACCTTGCCCTACTCATCCCTACCATCTGGATATTCAACTGCATACCATATTCTTTTATAATATACTAGTAAAAGTAAGTAAAATGTTTCTCTGAGTTCTGTGACCACTCACTCTAGAAAGCTAATTGAACATAAGGAGGGAGTCCTTAGCACTTCCAAACTAGGAGCCTGTTGGTCTGAAGCCCAGGTAATAATCTGGGCTTTCTGCTGGCGTCTGCAGTGGGGCGAGTGCAGTCTTGTAACAGGCGGTCTTACCCTGTGGATTCTAATGCTGTCTCTGAGTAGAAGTGTCAGAATTGAGTTGAATTGTACAATACAACACCCAGTTGAACTGCAGAAAATTGTTTGGTGTGGGGAAAAAGGTCTACACATTTGGTGATCTGAAAGTGAAGTGTTTTGTGTGAGTAGTAAAGGACACTCACAGAAAAACTAGATTTTCCCTTACATCGGAAAAAACCCTGAGTTTTTCTATTAGACAAAGGTTATGTTAATTTGCTCAAGCAATGAAAGCACACCTGGTAAGCAGCTACAACTGAGGTCTCCACCTGGTTATTCTTACAACAATCCCCTGTCATTCTCCAGGAGCTATCTGTCTTCTGCACAAGCTGAAAAAGTGAGTTGAATGCAAATGTGGAAATCACCACTCCTGCATTTTTCAAGTACTTAATGGTGAGGGGCACTAATCTCTGCAGTCCCTCCAGGAATTGTGTATTGCTTTTGGTTTCCCCAGGTAGAGGCAATTTTGGTGGCTCCCGCCTGGCCTTTCCCACCACAGTAGCACCAACTCTATAGTTGGGGAGCCAATGTGGGTATTCTGCCAGCTGCTTATTAGATTTCTCCCAAGTATGCATTTGGAACTGGAGAAATAACCATAGAATGGGTTTTTGGGACACTGCTGGGCTCACTGTGCAAAGGATCTGAGCTAAAACTCCATTGATCATCTGACCTCTGTAAACCCCTAATCTGACTGGTGGACCACAGTGATGTTTTGGGTCTCCTGGAATTAGTGTCAGCTCAGAGCCAGTGTCCTAAGGCATATTTTCTCTCTGGCCTCATCCTTTCTGATGGCTTCACCTATGTAGCTGGAGACTGAATGTGGTGGTCCCAGCCTGACTCATACATTTCAGAAGGCTCTCTCCACAGAATGGCTGAGTTAGTTGTATCAATAATCTATTTTCACGAAGACCTCCTGGAAGAGAACTCATCAAAAGGGAAGAAAAAACTTGGCACCATACACTCAATTCAGTAACAAAATCTCGGTTTCAGTGTTGATATGAGATTCTCCCACATTAGACTGTGACTTCAGTAAGGCAAGGGTTGTGTCCATTTTGTTTACACTGTACATCCAAGCTTAGCAGAGCCTGGCACATAGTAGATCCTCAATAAGTATGTATTGACTGACTGAATTCTTATTACTGCCCACTGCAGGCCACTCAAATTGGTTTTCTCCTCAGTCCTGATGAATTAATATCTGGACCCAGGAGGCTATAGGTAAAAAAAGGCAGGAATTATATCTCAGAAAACTCTGTAAGACAGATGCCTTGGGATGCCCTAAAATTAATGGAATAACCAGGAAGACAAAAGGAAGTGTTTTTTTCCTCTATATTACTTTCCTCACTTTACATTACTATGCAGTTTTAGCCTTTAGTGGGCTTCTGTGTAATAGCAGGCGGTTCCTTCCAGGACATGTTACAGTCCCCACAGTACAGTGAGGAAGTTGCCAGGTAATAGACAAGACTGTTTGTGAATATGGAGCTAGAGACTCTGTGTAAATGGGTAGAGGGGAAGAGCCAGAGAAATGTTAATGGGACCCCCCCATTTGTATCCAAAGCTTGAAGAAATATGGGTCATATTTGGGGGTTGTGGCAGAGATTACTAGCTGTCGCATAGTAGACATTCAGTAGGTGTTTGTTGGATGAATGAATAAACTAGCATAGCAATATTAAAGGTTTCGATAAGCTCTCATTAGAGAAAGGATGTTTTGTTTGTGAGAAGTAAAATATTTGGAGAACTCACCTTTCTAATCTAATTATGAAAACAAAGGAGAGACATTAAAGTTTTAAAAAATGTAATTAGAGTTGTCATTAAGAAAGACTAATTTTTCAGTTTATAGCAGGGGTCCCCAAACTTTTTACACAGGGGGCCAGTTCACTGTCCCTCAGACGTTGGAGGCCAGACTATAAAAAAAACTATGAACAAATCCCTATGCACACTGCACATATCTTATTTTAAAGTAAAAAAACAAAACGGGAACAAATACAATATTTAAAATAAAAAACAAGTAAATTTAAATCAAGAAACTGACCAGTATTTCAATGGGAACTATGGGCCTGCTTTTGGCTAATGAGATGGTCAATGTGCTCCTTTCATTGACCACCAATGAAAGAGGTGCCCCTTCTGGAAGTGCAGCAGGGGCCGGATAAATGGCCTCAGGGGGCCGCATGTGGCCCGCGGGCCGTAGTTTGGGGACCCCTGGTTTATAGGATAGATTTAGGGATGATGAGAGAGGAGGAAGGGAAGGCAGTATATCCAGAGGAGATGTAATGAGGCTCTGACTTGCAGGAGTAAGAGTGAAAGACACTGAAGAATAGACTCAAGCAATCTCAGAGGGGATAGGGGGCAGAGAAGAGGAAGAATTAAAGATAACTAAGCTATTGAACCTGGATGGCCAGGAAAATGGTAGGATCATTAACAGGAAAAGGGAAGGCAGAGTAGGCCCACTGTTGAAATGCTAGCCATTCAAGTCCCATTTCAAATCTCAATTCTTCCATGTAGCCTTTCTGATTTCTCTTTAGCCAGAGGCAATATCTTTCCCATTTTCACTCCCAAGCCATTTGTTAGATGGTCATATTGCTTAACTTCCTCTTACCTCTTACCCTATCATTTTTGCATCCCACGTAGCACCCAAAATAGTGTTTTGTACTTTACAAGCCATAGTACATTTAAATTTTATTATGTAGTTTGAGGTGGGGAAAAGTAGTACCCAAATTAGCTTTACTTTGTTACTGTATTTGTCCATTTGCCTTGCTCTAACAAAATACCATGGGCTAGGTAGCTTATAAACAATAGAAATGTATTGATCACAGTTCTGGACACTGGTGGTCTGAGATGAGGGTGTTAGCATGGTCAGATGAGGGCTCTCTTTCTGGTCACAGAGTTCTAGTTGTGTTCTCACGTGGCAGAAGGGCTCTGAGGGACCTCTTTTATAAGAGCACTAATCCCATTCATGAGGGCACCTCTTTCATGACCTAATCACTTCCCAAAGACCCCACCTTCTAACACCTCACATTAGGTGTTAAGTTCTAACATGTGAATTTGGGGGGGACACACTAATATTCAGGCTATAGTAGTTACTGCTCCTTTCCCACATTTATTTTCTTTTATTTTTTGCCCTACATTCATAATTTTTCTTCTGATATAGCTACACTTTTTTCCCTTATGATTTTTCTACATCAAAAAAGTAGATCAATAAACTATCACTCTTTAGCTATACTGAAGGATAAGTGAATTGGTATTTTAGCAAACATCATTTATATCTAGACTCTTTGATAATAGTCTAGGACGGTACACAGTATGTTGGAAGAGTGGGATTCTCCTCCTTACTCCCAATATTTCTTTATGAGACTACCTCCTGCGAGGAAATCTGAATTCTGTACGTGCTACAGAGCACTAGGGAGAGTCTAGCTTTCATATTTGAGTGCCCGGTTAAGGTAGGGAGTGCTAAATTGGCAAATTACATTCTACATTCAGGACCTAGGAGGAAATTGGAAGGTCTGACCTTGATATCAAGTGGCATGTTCATAGGCATGAGAGTGAAAAATTCTCAAAAAATTACTGGGTGAGTTTCAAGGTGATGTACTTATTGGGGCTTGTGGGTCAGCGGTATTAGAGGACACAAAAGAGAACAGTGGTTGTTGCTGGGTGAACAGACTGCCCTCATTAAATGTCTGATCTCTTCTCCCAGCTACACTGCCACATTCCTAGTTGATTATGTGCTTAACTGTCAAACCTAACAGGTCAAAGAAGAAAGACCTTGGAAATGTTAGGGTGGAATGTTTCTACTACCTCTGACTCTTCTGGTCACGCTCCTTTTTGTCTCTCACTTTGTCCTGGGGAGGTGGAGTGACTTATCTGACTGGTAAATGGGAAAAAAGAACTGGGCATGTTTTGCTTGGCTTGACCTTCTTCTTCATGGGCATGAGCTTTCTATAGGAAGCATATATTCTCTATTTGGGCAGGTCTCTAGGGCCTACTTACCTAGAAAGGTAATTCTGTTTAATTCTGGGGTCCAGTTAACCACCATTTGGCTTGTACATGAGACTACTTCCTCTATCTTGGCCTTTATTGCTGTTAAAGAGAATATCTTGACCTCTATTTGCTGTTGCTGTTTTACTTCTCAGTTCCTCTAGAACTTGGAACGGGAAGAGGGATGATGTTATTCAGCCCCCTCAGAGACTCTAACATTGTGAATATGATAGCTATAATTCTGTGGAAGACTAATGATTATTTTCTAAAATGTCCAATCATACCATGTACATGTATGTTAGTTACATTTAATATTAACACATAAGGTTCTAATTTCTACTTTGTGTATCAGCATTATCATATCAGCTGGGGTTCAGATGTCCCTGAGGGTGACAATAAGCACCGTTGTTTTTATGAATCACCACAATACTGAGCAGATTATGTAAGATGGCCCTGCCCTTTTTTTGGGGGGGTATTATTTAAAAAATATTTTTATGGAATTTGTTGGAGTGACATTTGTTAATAAAATTATACGTGTTTCAGGTGTACAATTCTATAATACATCATCTGTCTACTACATTGTGTGCTCACCACCCCAAGTCAAACATCCCTCCATCACTATCTATCCCCCCCTGCTCTTTCAAGGCTGCCACTTAAAGTTGAACTTAAAGTCAGCTAGATATTCCTCCAACAAAAAGGGTTTAATTGGGAAAAAGAGAATTTTTGCAACTGGGAACATGCCGCCATGGTGAATCACGTGCAAGTTCGTGAGAACAAAGAAGAGAGGAAGGGAAGTTAGGACTGTTAGTTTTTCCTGTAGTGGGTGAGAGCTCCCCCTACAGGCCCTTCAGCTTCTAATCTTGGTTGAGGTCTCCATTTTTTTACACATTGTTAGAAGTTTTGTCTTGAGTTTTTGCTGAACTGGGAAATGTGTGATTTGTTGTCTCCTTGAGATTTGGAGAGAAAAAGAAAATAGTTCACTTGGATGGCATAATTGAAGAGAAGTCAAAACACATGTGAGGTTAAGAGAATCATGAACTTTTCCCTCAAGTGTTCAATTCAGAAGTAAAAGGAGGAGAATCCTGGATAATTTGGTAAGGTGCTCTCTTTTTTCTTTCTGTATACTGAAGCATGCTCTTAAGTTCTTGAGGAGAATGACACTGGTACCACTACTGCTGGTATTTGGAGATGAAGTTATTGTCGTTTATTTATGAAGGGCTTACTGAGTACCAGATATGTGTTGAATGCTTCATATAGCATCTCATTTAATCATGGCCACAACAGGCCCTAACATTGATAGTTGTGTCTGAGGTAGGTAATACTATTCTCATTTTACAGGTAGAAGCTGGAGCTCAGAGAGGTTAAGTAACTTCTTAGGCCACACAGCTAAAAGCAGTAAATGATCTGAACTTACCTTGTCTCATTCATTCAATCAATCATTTCTCAGGTACTCAGCCATTGTTCTTAGCTGTAAGTAAAGAAACCAATTCTGGTAGATTTTAGCAGGAGAAGAATTTATTAAAGGGATCCTGGATTGCTCACAGAAATGCCAAGAGCTGGAGAGCTAAGCATGAAAACTTCACAGCAGGAACAATGGTCAGAATATGGCTGCTTCTGCTCCTGTTGCCTTTGTCGTGTCCTGGAAACTTGAGCTTGTAATGTTTATTCAGTGGGGTTGGATGCTGGATGCTGCTTGAAAGTACAACTTCCTCCTCCATGTTGCTGAAGCCGCCATTGTCCCCAGAAGTTCCCTGGTTCCTGCTTCTTGGCATCACTCCCTGTGGATTTGAAGCCTACGTAGATGTCTCTGATGAATGAAGCTGAGTTCCTGGGCTGCTCCAGAGCTGCTAGTGGCGAGGGACACACTTCCTGCACTTACTTTTTTCTCCTGGGTGGTAGACTTTCTTTCCCAGACTCACGATGAGAAAATCCCCAAATGTGGTAAAGACATAAGAATGCTGGGCAGCTGAAGAAACAACAGGTGATCATCTGTCCCTCTATTAGTGAATGACACTGCTAGACATGGTGGGAATACAAAGATGGATCAGACCCAGAACCTGCCCTCTGAGACCTGAGAGGCTCATAATTGTTTTCCTTTGAACATTTATATATATTTGGCATCATAGTTTGTGAAGGTCTCCTTGTTTCATCAGATCCTTCTTGACAGCCAAGTAAGGTAAGCAGAACTGATATCTTTATTTTATAACTGAATACACTAAGAAGTTAGGTAATGAGCCCAAGGTCTCACCACTGGTAAATGTCAGGGATAGGACTTGGACCTGTCCTCTGACCCCAGGCCCAGTGCTGAGTCAACCAGAAGTCATACATGTGCACAAACACCTACTTGAGGGATTCCAAGGCTCATAGTTGCTCCCCACATTTTAGCACTTCTGAAATCTGGATGCATCCTCCAATTGATGGTATACCGTAGTTTAACTGGCAGCTTTTTTATTCCTACCGGTATGTAAAATAGGAAATTACCTTCAATTGATGAAGTTGTAGACTCATTGGGATTCACTAAGACGGGGTAGAAAGTGCTAGCTGACAGAGTGGAGCGCTGGGATGTGCAGAAGGCTTTGCGGAGATGCTGTACAGCCCCGCCATCCCTTACTCTCTTATCTGCAATTCTAAATTCCAAAAGGCTCTGAAAACAAAGATTTTTGGGTTTTTCTTTTGTTTGTTCCAAGTTTAGCACCAACACTCATTTGGAAGCAAAACCTGACCTGAACTGACATAAAGTAATTTATAATTATGAGTAATTTATGAACATAATATATAATTATAACTAAATTATAATTTTAGATGTTTCACTTACTGTGAAGATCAATCTATTTAGCTGCAGAAATATTAATGTTTGATAACGGTGTGTTATCCCAGCCCCTCAAGGGGAGAGAGAGGAAGAGGTGTTAACATAGGGTCCATGTATTACACTGTCTTTCTAAAAACCTTAAAATGTTGAATTTCAAAATGTATCTGTGCTCAAGGGCTATGAATAAGGGACTCTGGATTGTATCTGAACTGGGGCTTGATTGGTGAATAGAATTTAGATGTTTGGAGATATAGAGAGGCTTTTAGGAAGAGGAAAAAGCCTCATCTCGGCCTAGCTTGGATCTACATATATCATTATCCCACCCTTATACATGCTTTAAAGGCGGGGAAGACCTGCAGTACTGACAGCTACTTTCCCTTCATTCATGATTCATACACAACTGGAGGGTTGGACTTTCTGGGTTTGGCTTTCCCCCTACATATGAATCTCCTCCTTTTCCCACAAATCACCTGACTTCCCTGAAAACTCTTTAACACACCCCTTGGCTGAAAAAGAGCATTAAGCAATCAGTGAAATTCCCCATTCCTTCTTTCTCCTTCTGAAGCCCTGGATAGAGGACTCTCAGGCCTGAGAGGAGTTTGCAGTTCTTGTTTCAAAAGCAGAGGGAGCTCCAAGATCAAGGCTGAGTTACCCTTTTCCTATGTCATGGTCTCCCAGCCCCCTCTTGTTTAGATCAGAGAATTTCAGACATGCACACTGGGGTAGAGAATCATATGAACAGGACCAGGACAGGGAGGCCGGCCGAGGTTCCTGCAGAGGGAGCGTCCAGGCCCCGTGTTTCTCTCCCTGAGAGTCAGCAGGGTCTCCCAGCATGCCCACTGGCAAGAGAGGGGACTGACCCACTTGCTCCTATCAGCTTCTGAAGGTAAAACCTTAAAAACAAAGAGCAGAACTTTGATGGAGGAAAAAGAAAGACAGGAAACTTCACATACGAAGGTTTTGGGAAAAGATGGAAGGCTAGACAGAGCAGAATAATAAGAGGGCAAAATATAGACAACCTATTTCTGTTAGGTTGACCTCATCCTCCCTCACGTCGTCCCACTGCCCAGCACTATTTTCAGGGTTTATGTTGGTGTAAAACTTTTCTAGGAACTGTGGAAAGATATCCTGTTAGTAATGGGGGGAAGGGGGGGAGGAAACAAACCCTGGAAACTTAATGTAAAAAATTGAAGAAATACCTTTCTTTTCTTTTTATGTTTCTTGTCATTCAGCTATTCTTTTTCTCCTTCCACACCCAACCCTGTCTCAGATTACTTCTCCCAAGGCCACTGCCTTCATCTAGCGAATGAAGCCCATTGCTCCATCAGTGGTCATTAATAGCATCAACAGAAATGCATGCAATAGTAGAGAGAGCTGGTTTGAAGGGATGGGGGTCATTGTAAAAAGAGAAGGGAGAAAGTGCCCTAGGTGAATGGTCGTGATGGGAAAGACTCCTGAAAACATGAGTGGAAATGGGGATGTTGTTCTGTGAGGGCAGGACAGAGATTGATTGAGTGGGGGTGGGGCTGAGGAGGAGAACAGAGGAGGAAGAAACTGGGAGAAAGTATTCATTCCTTTGGAGAAAAACTAGGATAAGACCTAGAGATGCAATGAGATAAGGATAAGATTTAGTTTTAGTTTAGAATATTTATTGAAGTTGAACCAGGAAGGGTCTGAGAAGATAGGCATCATATGGTGATGATTAGTGATATGGCTTTGTTTAACCTGTGTGTTATTCTTATGAAGGTGACACTGAACCCAGGTGACCCTGTACCACCAAAACAGGTGCCTGTGTTTGTTAGACAAATACAGTTTGTTAGCTCCAAAGTCCAGAGGTGCAGAGAGCCAGGTCCAAGAGATGTGCTGCTCACCAGGGAAGGACAAATTGCCAACGATGTGGTAAGTGATCACGAGTCTACAGAGATGTGCATGAACTCCATTCTCTTCATCTCTAGAAAACAGCTCAGATCTGAAACCTGGGTTTCGGTTTAATCTATGTCTTTTTGCTTTATTCTAACCTAAGATTCTACTGCACATGATGCTGCTGCCCTTCTCCCTGTGACAAACGCTGGAGCTCTGCACTAGTCTGCTGTACCTGTCACTCACCTCTTCATATGCTTTTTTTTTTTCAGGTGCATTGTCTTGTTTTCCCTTTTGCCATGGATGTATGCTGAGCCCACTATGTACGGGGAGATCCTGTCCCCTAACTATCCTCAGGCATATCCTAATGAGATAGAGAAATCTTGGGATATAGAAGTTCCTGAAGGGTATGGAATCCATCTCTACTTCACCCACCTGGACATAGAGCTGTCAGAGGACTGTGCATATGACTCAGTGCAGGTATATTATAATAAGCACATACAGGATAGGGCTGGAGTGGTCAAATGAGAAGGATGTAGCCAGGAGTGCTATAGACATACCGTAATCTAGAAGTCAAATAGTCCTTAGGTGGTATGTGTTCTACTCTCTCTGTCCCTTTTTCTCTCACCTCAGTATCAAAATATTATGCTTTCCTAGTTTTTTGTTTTTGTTTTTTTTTGTTTTGTTTTGTTTTGTTTTTTTTTAAATTTATTTATTCATTTTAGAGAGGAGAGGGAGAGACAGAGAGGAGAGAGAGAGAGAAGGGGAGAGGAGCTGGAAGCATCAACTCCCATATGTGCCTTGACCAGGCAAGCCCAGGGTTTCGAACCAGCGACCTCGGCATTTCCAGGTCAACGCTTTATCCACTGCGCCACCACAGGTCAGGCCTGTTTTTGTTTTTTTGACAGAGACAGAGAGAGAATCAAAGAGAGGGACAGACAGAGAGAGAGATGAGAAGCATCAATTCTTTGTTGTGGTACCTTAGTTGTTCATTGATTGCTTTCTCATATGTGCCTTGACCAGGGGCTACAGCAGAGCAAATGACCCCTTGCTCAAGCCAGCAACCTTGGGCTCAAGTTGGTGATCCCACGCTCAAGCCAGCGACCTCCAGGTTTCGAACCTGGGTCCTCCGCATTCCAGTCCGATGCTCTATCCACTGTGCCACCACATGATCTGGCTCCTAGTTTCTTTCTGACTCTTCTCTTAGATAATGTCAGGAGGTTTTGAAGAAGGAAAAATCTGTGGACAGAGGACCAGCAAGAATCCCAGCTCCCCAATTGTGGAGGAGTTCCAAGTTCCATACAATAAACTCCAGGTGATCTTTAGGTCAGACTTCTCCAATGAAGAGCGTTTCACTGGGTTTGCTGCATATTATGCTGCTGTAGGTAAGGCCTTCTCTATTGACTCATCAATCCAGCTAAATGATTAGAAGCAGGATAGACATTGAGCAATGCAGTGAATAAAGATTCTGTTTATAACTCTTATGAAGTGTTGACTTGACTTGGGTCCCTCTATGAGTTAGTTACCTTTGTGAAATTCAAACACATGATCATATCTTAATAATGCTAACAATAGATAATAAACAGTAATTTATTGAGAGCCATTATGAAGTAGGCACTTCATTAAGAATTTTTCCTCAACTCTTCAAGATAGGTATTATCATCTCCATTTAAAGATAAAAAAAGTGAGGATAAGGAAAGTTAAATAACTCACACAAGGAATGTATGATATTCAAACCCATTGAATATATGGCAAACAAACCTTCAAATTCTTTGTGCTTTTATATAAAAAATAAACATTAGAACATTTCATACAGCCAAACTATGGATTAGATTCAACAAAAATGCCAACATCATACAAAGTAATAGATGTGCTAAGCTCCTCCCTGCAGAAGACATATCATCATGTTTAGCTTGCCAAGTGTGTTCTTTGGAGTTGAAATGCTCCGTTTGTGAGAAAGGTCAAGGGTCTCTGGCAATGAGAGCTCCCCTATAGCTGTGCAATGTTAAGACACAACTTTGGAATCATACACATTTCAGGAGGGCAATATAGAATAATACCATCCTGAAATGGGATTGTTGAAGGTCTTTAAGTAAGAGGCCTTTCTTACTTTTTTTTTTGCCCTTATAGTTTTGGGTTTAACCTCCTTCTTCCTTCTAGGTCTTTGTCTTTGACTTCAATCTTTCTTTACTTTTGTAGATATAAATGAGTGCACAGACTTTGCAGATGTTCCTTGTAGCCATTTCTGCAACAACTTCATTGGTGGTTACTTCTGCTCCTGCCCCCCAGAATACTTCCTCCATGATGACATGAAAAATTGTGGAGGTGAGTCTGACATTGAGAGAAGTGCATGATCCCTGGGATTTGGAATGGCTTTGAGGCTTTAGTAAGGTCTTTATCTACCCTTCCAATTTTTATTAGCCTTGGCCTTGATTTGGCATCATTTCTTTTTTTTTTTTGTATTTTTCTGAAGTTGGAAACAGGGAGGCAGTCAGACAGACACCCACATGCGCCCGACCAGGATATCCACCCGGCATGCCCACCAGGAGGCGATGCTCTGCCCATCTGGGACATTGCTCTGCTGCAACCAGAGCCATTCCAGCGCCTGAGGCAGAGGCCATAGAGCCATCCTCAGCACCTGGGCCAACTTTTCTCCAATGGAGCCTTGGCTACGGGAGGGGAAGAGAGAGACAGAGAGGAAGGAGAGGGGGAAGGGTGGAGAAGCAGATGGGTGCCTCTCCTGTGTGCCCTGGCCGGGAATCGAACCCTGGACTCCCACTTGCCAAGAAGATGCTCTACCACTGAGCCAACTGGCCAGGTCTGGCATCATTTCTTAATTAACTAAGGGGGAGCCACAAGAGTGGAGAAAAACAAGGTTACAGAGTCAAGTTAATTAATTGGAAAAGAGAGATGCCTGTGAAGCATCAACCTGGGACCTTTCATAACTATGAAAGGCTGCATCATAAGCAATATGATGGAAACCCAATAGACACTGGGTATATCTACTCATATGTATTGGGATATAATTGCTGCATATGGGGCCCAGCCAGGGACTATCAGTTTATAAGAGGAGTCATAAATTAGGGCAGGAACTTCTTTGCTTGAGCTTATATTTGATTCCCCTTTCTCTTTTTCTCTCATAGTCAATTGCAGTGGGGATGTATTCACTGAACTGATTGGGGAGATCACAAGTCCCAATTACCCCAGTACATACCCAGAGAACTCAAGGTGTGAATATCAGATCCAGTTGGAGGCGGGTTTCCAAGTCGTGGTGACTATACGGAGAGAAGATTTTGATGTGGAACCAGCTGATTCAGAGGGCAATTGTGCTGACAGTTTAGTTGTGCGTAAAGCATGATTAATTTTCCTCCAACTCACACAGAGAGCGTTCTTGAAGACAAATTATCTTTCCTTCTGCCCTTAAATTTTTTTTTTGCATTGATTTGAGAGAGAAAGAGAAGATCAACTCATTGTTCCACTTAATTGTGTACTTATTGGTTGCTTTTTGTGTATGCACTGACTTGGGGTCAAACTCACTACCTCGGTGTACTGGGACAATGCTCTATCTGCTGAGCCACCTGGCCAGGGCCTACCTTTTCTGTCTTTTTTTCTTTTCCCCCCTCTTAGTTTTATTTTATATTATTTTTATTTACCTCTCAAATTTTAATTGTCTCTATTTTATCTTTCTTTGTGTTCTTTCTGTCTTCTGATTTCATCACCTTTTGTCCTTTTAGTTTGTTGCAAGAGACCAGCAATTTGGTCCTTATTGTGGAAATGGATTCCCTGGGCCACTAAATATTGAAACCAAGAGTAACATTCTTGATATCATCTTCCAAACTGACCTAACAGGGCAACAAAAGGGCTGGAAACTTCGTTATCATGGAGATCGTGAGTAATCTAAAACTTGTTCTTTGGTTGGTTGTAACAAAGTCCCTGGACAATGTAAAATCCAAACAGGTAGATTGTTGTTTGTAAGGGTATCCTGATTACCCACCTTCCTCAGCAAGATCTACACCTGTCAGTGGTTGCTAAAAATGTCTCAGTGTCTAGGAATAGTTCAGCTGGACCTGTGAGTGCAGACAGTTCAGTGGTGGATAGTTAGTAATGCCATGTTAATTTAGTCATCTCCATATTAGAATGTTAGGAATCAGGATTTAGGATGACTGAATGATTTTATAAGATGTTAAAATGATGTAAATAGAACAGATATTATCCAATTTTTTGGCTAATTATGTATCCTCTCCTTTCCAAGCAATCCCTTGTCCTAAGGAAGCCACTGCCAATTCTGTCTGGGAGCCTGAGAAGGAAAAATATGTGTTCAAAGATGTGGTGAAGATAACTTGTCGGGAAGGGTTCGAAGTTGTGCAGGTAAAGTACTGTTAGAAACTTCTCCCTAATCCCTAGGTCAGGATAAGCATACTAGAATTGTCTTATTGTTTACCAAATGTACTCATTTGTTCAAGGTGTAACACGCTTTTCATACACAGAACTGCTCAGGATCTTTAGTCCTTGCTGTGAGTCATGGAGCTCCTTGGCCAGCCTGGCATTCTCTCTGTGCCCACAGTCTTCTTGGGGAAGGGGAGCTGATATTCTGGGCAAAATTGTTTTTTTTTTTGGTCCCAACTCCTGGATGCTTTGGCTTATTCTGCTAAGATATCCCCAAGGTTGTGCTCCCTTCGGCAGCACATATACTAAAATTGGAACGATATCCCCAAGGTTTTTGTCATGAGAATTCTTCTTTGATCCAAGGCCAGAGATTGATTCAATCTTTTATTTTAATTCCCCATATCCCTCTTTATAAATTAATGGTGATGTATATCGTTCTCTAGGGAAGTGTTGGCTCGACATACTTCTATTCTACTTGTCAAAGCAATGGAAAGTGGAGTAATTCCAAACTGGAGTGTGAACGTATGTATCTTTTTAAAATGAGACTTTTTTTTCTATTCTTTTTTTACCTCCCGGATTGAAAGATCAGCACATCAAGATTCAAATGTATGGTTTCTTTTGAGGTTTGTGAGAATGGGTTGGGTTTTTTAAAGGAAGTCAGTCATGAATTTTCAACCCTGATCTGGTCCCAGGCTAGCCTGGGAAGTTTCCTTCAAAGAAAGAGGCTGTGGGATTGGTAGAGTTAATAGCACCCTCTGGGTCCATTCCTGGTTTCTGCAAGGGCTTTCACCAACCACTGAGAACCAGGTTCCTCTGGTAGTTTTCAAGGGGCTCTCTGAATTGGCAGGAGTCAGTGGGCTGGGGAATTGAGTGATGCCAGTTGAAGAGCATGGCTACCAAGAAGCTGGTGTGGAGAGTCGTTCCAGGTGTGCTTATGGGGTGTGAGGTGGGGAAGGGATGAGGGACATGGCCAGGGGGATGGAACTGGCCTAATGACCAATGACTTCCTGGCAATCGGTGGCTGTCCTGACCATCACTCTTTTTTTTTTTTTTTGGTATTTTTCTGAAGCTGGAAACGGGGAGAGACAGTCAGACAGACTCCCGCATGCTGCCCGACCGGGATCCACCCGGCACGCCCACCAGGGGGCGATGCTCTGCCCCTCCGGGGCATCGCTCTGCCGCGACCAGAGCCACTCTAGCGCCTGGGGCAGAGGCCAAGGAGCCATCCCCAGCGCCCGGGCCATCTTTGCTCCAATGGAGCCTTGGCTGCGGGAGGGGAAGAGAGAGACAGAGAGGAAGGGGGGGTGGAAAAGCAAATGGGCGCTTCTCCTATGTGCCCTGGCCGGGAATCGAACCTGGGTCCCCCGCACGCCAGGCCGACGCTCTACCGCTGAGCCAACCGGCCAGGGCCCTGACCATCACTCTTATGCCTTCCTCTTGTAGCTGTGGACTGTGGCCCTCCTGATCGCATTCAGCATGGTAAATTCGAAGAACCAGAAGATACTTCATTTGGTTCTGTCGTTCGCTACACTTGTGAGGAGCCATATTACTACATGCAAATTGAAGAAAGTGGTAGGTTTCTTTGGCTAGAAAGAAGAGAGAGAAAGGGTGAGAGTGTTGGAGGGTAAATTGCACAACTTTTCCAGGTTGGAGAGAACTTGGAGAGAAATGAAGGCCGTGAGATGAACTCTGTTCATCCTCTTGGCTTATTCTAAAGATACAGTTTTCATATGGGTCAAGGTAGGTTCCATAGGATCCTTCACAGTGAAGCATAAAGGTCACCTAGCTCAGCTTCACAACTATGGCAGGGATTCCCCCTACAATATCCATTTTTATGTGGTTGTCCAGCGTTTGACCATTACTTAATGTGGAACCCACAGGAGTAATGCTTCCAGCTTCAAGTCACCACACTATGAAGACTGGCTCTCTAGACGGAGAGATCTTAGTAGCGCTAGTGGATGGCCCGGGTGAAACACAATACGTCTCATTTCATTGCTTTTAATTTAATTTAAATTATTAATTAATTTTCTTTTTCCTCTTAAAGTACTTTCCCCATCTCCACCATAACCCCCTTTCTTCTGCTTTGGAGACTATTCCTTTCCCTCCATAGGCAGGATAGAGGCCAGAGAGATTGTTTGGAAGAAGTCCTCAAGATCCTTTTCTAATTTATTTGATCAAACCTCCTCCTCAAATCCCAGAGGAGCCGAGGCTGTGAATGAAAGGGAGGGCATAGAAGACAAAACATGTGGTGGTGAGTGTGTCCTGTGTCCCTTCTGCTATTCCAGGGGAGTACCACTGCGCTGCAAACGGGAGCTGGGTGAATGAGCTTCTGGGCACAGAACTGCCAAAATGCGTTCCAGGTAATCAGGGCTCAGGCTTGGGTGGAAACCATATCCACAGGTGCGGGTGAGTGGGTCACCTTCTGAAAGTACCTGGAATCCTCTCGGGAAAGGACTTAACAATCTGGGCCTACCAGAGTCTAACTCTAAAGTGGAGACAATAAAAGAAATGAGGGGCTGCAGACAGGTCAGAGTTGAGTAGAAGGCTCTCAGGCAAAGCCAGAATAATAATGATCTTGGTAATGGCAACAATATTACTGAGAGCTATAGACTGAGCTAACTAATTGCATTTATTATCTCTCTTAAATCCTTGCAACAACTCTGTGCAGCAGATACTATTGGTTCCATTTCACAGATGAATGAATTAAGTGTAAGTTCCCAAAGTTGGGAAAGGGTAGACTTTGAACCCAAGTCTGAGTCCAAATCCTTTATGCTCAACTCAGAGTCCATTCAGGCCGACTAGCAAGGGATTTAGATAAGCCAACTTTATCTGAAACAAAATTAATTTTTAATTATACTGGATAACAGCAAAATGTTCAAGCCTAGAATCAGTCAATGGGGGAATGAGATGAAAAAAGAGAACCCTATCCTTGCTCTACTTCCATGGGTCCCTAGGAGGAACTCAGCTGTAATAAGGACTTCAGTAAAGAAGGTGATAAGCATTTGGTTTGGGCAGCAGATGAAGGTAGAATGCTTGCCTCTTCCACTATCTGTATGAGGAAAGGGTTTCTCAGGCTGGCTCCCAGATAGGCCTTACCTGCCGAGCCTGGAGTGAGGTCTACGGGGGCTGTGAGTCAAGCTGTCCACAGTGTGAAGCAGTAGTAGTTCACACACTACCTCGATTTACCAGTCTTTCCCATAGCCTGCTTGTGGAATTGGCAACATGGGATGTTTGGTCCTTATGCATGTTCAGAATGAGTCAGGTACTGAGATGGTTGACCAAATACAAGTTGGCTATATTATGCTAAAGAACTCTGGAGCCTGGCAGGTTTGTGGGTGGTTAGAGGACTTATAGGAGGCCAGTAATCTATTTCCTGTTTCCTGCTCACCTTGTTCTTGTTCCTTCCTAGTCTGTGGCATCCCCAGTGAGACCTTTATAGAAAACCAGCGGATATTTGGAGGATCTTTTGCAAAGATTCAAAGTTTCCCCTGGCAAGTCTACTTTTCAAGCCCACGGGCTGGTGGGGCTCTTATTGATGAGTACTGGGTGCTGACAGCTGCCCACGTCGTGGAGGGAAACCAGAAACCAGTAATGTATGTTGGGTCCACCTTATTGTCCCGCCAACAACTAGCAAATGCCCAGATGCTCACTACTGAGCATGTGATCATTCATCCAGATTGGGAATTCCTGGAAAACCCAGAAACACGGAAGAATTTTGACAATGACATTGCGCTAGTACGGCTTAAAGACCCAGTAAAAATGGGACCCACTGTCTCCCTTATCTGCCTGCCAGGTGACTCCTCAGAATACATCCCCTCAGTGGGAGACCTGGGACTGATCTCAGGCTGGGGAAGAACAGAGACAAAAGATCATGTTGTAAAGCTCCGAGGGGCAAAGTTACCCATTGCTCCTATGGATAAGTGCAAGGGTGTGAAGAGTGACAATACCTACGTTTTCAGTGATAACATGATCTGTGCTGGAGGAGAGAAAGGTGTTGATAGCTGTGAAGGGGACAGTGGTGGGGCCCTTGCTATTCAGGACCCCAATGAGCAGAACAACAAATTCTATGTAGCTGGCCTGGTATCCTGGGGCCCCCAATGTGGCACCTTTGGGCTCTACACAAAAGTGAAGAACTACATTAATTGGATAAGGAAGACTATGCAGGAATATAGTACCCCCAGTACGGACTAATCCACACACATTCCACCAGCCTCTCAAAGGGCTAGGACCAATCTGTTCTTTTCTGTTCCTCACAATAGTCCCATTATTTCACCATGACTGAGAGAAGACCTAGGAGTAGGATTCAATCGAACTTGGGTGTTGAGAGACATGGCTGGAGGTCATGTTTGATCATGACATTGTTCTGGATGTTGAGTGTGGTCTAAATCTGTGGGTATCACATGGGAAGGGCACTGCTATCTTGTACTATTCCATAGTTCTGACTTTGAAATTTACTGCTGGGCATACCCTTGACTTTGTTGTCTCTCCTTTATCTGTTCAAAGTTCCACTTACTTTATCACTCTCAATGCCTACTATCTACTTGTAATAAATTAGGTTTGTAACCCAGTTCTGGCTGACTCATTTTATTCCACATCCAGACCTCAGCACCATGGAAGAAGAGTGTGATGAGAGGGCTGTTGTATCCTCTAAACTCAGGCATCTAGCAGCATATACACATACACATACACACATACATATACACATACATATACATATACATATACATATACACATACACATATATGTTTCTATCAGCTAATATTTAATTGTCATGATAATGGAATTCAGCTTTTCTCCTCTCTTCCAATTGAAATTTACTGAAAATTGTGGATTAGCGTAAACATCATTAACACAAGAGACCATATTCTGCTTTTGAAAATCATTAAGCATACCTGAACCTCATTGAGAAGTCCACATGACAACAGTTAGACTTGGCTGTTTAAATATAAAAAATTAGGTATAAATTGTTTCAATACGCCTCCTGAAAATTAATTTTCCTTTAGTACTCATTTATATAGTACAATATTGTGACTTTATAAAACAAAAATAAAAGAAATTCAGCATGCTCTTATCTGCTTTCCTAGTAGTTTTGGCCAATTGGTCAGTCAAGCAACAGTATCATCTCTGGCTTGAACTCTGCATCAAGAATTTATAGAAAGGTCCCTGTGAGGATAAACCCAAAGATTCTTCCTTCTATTTTTTTCCCAAATAAATTGAAAAAAAAAAGAACCCTGCAAAACTTTTTCTGCCCCCAAAATGATCAGTGATGAAAAATAACCACATAATAGGGACTAGTATTTTTTTAAAAAAATTTTATTTGTTGACTTTAGAGAAAGGGAAAAAGACAGAAACATCTGTTTCTGTAAGTGCCCTGACCAGGGATCAAACTGGCAAACTTTGTGTATAGGGACGAAGCTCTAACCAACTGAGCCATCCAGCCAGGGCAAGACTAGTAATTTTTAAACTGAGGGTGTCCTATGAAAGCTATAGACTAAGAGTAAAAATTCTGCAGGACTCTGATCTGTTTGATGTGACATACGGCTTTCAGGAGAGCAGTTTTTACTGTCAAAAGGGGAGTATTTGGGGCCCATCAAAAAAAGGTCTTTGATCTTCCATAGACCAAAAGGGCTAAATTCAACAGTTGACCTTAGACTGGAGGTTAACATGAAATCAGAGCTTGAATGGAAGGGTCTGAAGAACCAAAGGGGAATTACAATAGGGAACCTCTGGAAAGGTTGTGTCAAGTCAAACAAGCAGCATAAAGCCATTTACATTATTTCTTAACTGTATAATTGAATGCCTTCCCCCCACCTGCCTGTCATTACATGTGCAATAGAATTGACATTGTATCCTGGTCTACAGTGTTTTGGGCGGAAGGAGGGGGATTCTTCTAGAGAAAAAATAATTGAAAAAAATTAGATTAAGAAACATGCTCATGATATAGAAAATTTTCTTCTTTTTTATAACTAGAACAATAGGCTCTGACAAGTATCAGAAAAAAGAAGTCCACCCTCACCCGAGAGAATCTTCAGTCTATTTGGATTCTGACCTTGTTTATAGGCTGAGGTATTGGTGAAAGAAATTTCTTTTAGCAGCTGCTTGTACAGTGGGATGCGTGTGGTTTTTGCATGGTTAACTCTACTCCAATATCATTTCCCTGGGTAAGTGGTAGGGAGGGGTTCCGAATAAGTCATCATCACAGACTTCAGATCTGGGAGGGCTCATCACCAAGGCCTCTTCCTATTTCCCTACCTTTCCACCCCTAGCAAGATATATATATTTTTTCAATGTTTTTTTTTATTTTAGATTTTTATTTATTCACTTTAGAGAGGGGAAAGAGAGAGAGAGAGAGAGAGAGAGAGAAGGAAAGAGAGAGAAAGGAGAGGAGCAGGAAGCATCAACTCCCATATGTGCCTTGACCAGGCAAGCCTAGGTTTTGAACTGGCAACCTCAGCATTCCAGGTTGATGCTTTATCCACTGTGCTACCACAGGTCAGGCAAGATATATATATATATATATATATATATATATATATATATATATATATATATATATATATATAATTTTTTTTTTTTTTTACAGAGACAGAGAGAGATTCAGAGAGAGAGGGATAGATAGGGACAGACAGATAAGAACGGAGAGAGATGAGAAGCATCAATCATCAGTTTTTCGTTGCGACACCTTAGTTGTTCATTGATTGTTTTCTCACATGTGCCTTGACCGCGGGCCTTCAGCAGACCGAGTAACCCCTTGCTTGAGCCAGTGACCTTGGTTCCAAGCCTTGCTCAAACCAGATGAGCCTGCGCTCAAGCTGGCGACCTTGGGGTCTTGAACCTGGGTCCTCCGCATTTCATTCCGACGCTCTATCCACTGTGTCACCACTTGGTCAGGCCAGGCAAGATATTTTTTGATTTCTCTTTTTATTCCTTCTTTGACCCATTGATTCTACAGGAAGATTTTTATTTTTGAAAGCTTCCCTGAGGAAGTCCTATTGTTTTTGTTTTTTAAAATAATTCATTTAATGATTTTTAGAGGGAGGGAGAAAGAGAGAGAGAGAGAAGCATAACTCATTGTTCCACTTAGTTGTGTACTCATTGATTGCTTCTTGTACGTGCCCTCACCCGTGATCGAACCTGTGACCTTGGTGCGTCTGGATAATGCTTTATCCATTGAGCCCCACCCGGCCAGGGCCAGGAGGATGTTGTTTAATCTCCATATACTTGTGAATTTTCTAGTTTTCTTTTTTTTCTTTTTTGTATTTTTCTGAAGCTGGAAACGGGGAGAGACAGTCAGGCAGACTCCCGCATGCGCCCCACCAGGATCCACCCGGCACACCCACCAGGGGCGATGCTCTGCCCACCAGGGGGCGATACTCTGCCCCTCAGGGGCGTCGCTCTGCCACAAACAGAGCCACTCTAGTGCCTGGGGCAGAGGCCAAGGAGCCATCCCCAGCGCCCGGGCCATCTTAGCTCCAATGGAGCCTTGGCTGCGGGAGGGGAAGAGAGAGACAGAGAGGAAGGAGGGGGAGGGTGGAGAAGCAAATGGGCGCTTCTCCTATGTGCCCTGGCCGGAAATCGAACCCGGGTCCCCCGCACACCAGACCGACGCTCTACCGCTGAGCCAACCGGCCAGGGCTAGTTTTCTTATTATAATTGATTTTTAGTTTTATACCATTGTGGTTGGAAAAAAAGCTTGATATGCTTTCAGTCTTCTTAAATTTACTGAGACTTGTTTTGTGACCTAACATATATGATCCATTGGAAAATGTTCCAAGGGTGCTTGAGAAGAATGTGTATTCTTTTGCTTTTGGATGTAATATTCTCTATGTGTCTGTTAAGGCCATCTGATCTAACATATCATTGAAGGCCAAGGTTTCCTTATTGATTTTCTGTCTGGATGGTTTATGGTTGAACATAGAGTAAAAAAACACTATTTAATCTTGATTAAATCCACAGACTGCCATTATTTTTAATTCATTTTTTATTCTTTTTTTTTATTTTGGAGAGAAAGAGAGAGAGAGAGACAGAGAGAGAGAGAGAGAGACGAGAAGTATTAACTTGTAGTTGTGGCACTTTAGTTGTTCATTGATTGCTTCTCCCATGTGCTTTGACCAGTGGACTCAAGCCAAGCCAGTGACCCCTTGCTCAAGCCAGTGACCTTGGGCTCAAGCCAGCGATCTTGGGCTTCAAACCAGCCACCTTGGGATCATGTTGATGATCTTGTGCTCAAGCTGGTGACCTTGCACTCAAGCCGGTGAACTCAGGGTTTTGAACCTGGGACCTCAGTGTCCCAGGTCTGCACTATATCCATTGTGCTATTACTGGTCAGGCTCTGCCATTATTTTTTAAATGATGGTTAAAAAGATATTTTTTCTTTTGAAATATAGGTTCACAGGAAGTTGTGAAGATAGTACAGAAAAGGCCTATGTACCCTTCACTACTTCCCTATAATGGTTACATTCTATGTAATTACAGTATAATGTGAAAACCAGAAAACTTATATTGGTACAATATGTGTGTATAGTTTCATGTCATTTTTGTTTGTTTGTTTGTTTTTTTCTTTTTGTTTTTTTTTATTTTTTATTCACTTTAGAAAGGAGAGAGAGAGGGAGAGAGAGAGAAGGGGGGAGGAGCAGGAAGCATCAACTCCTATATGTGCCTTGACCAGGCAAGCCCAGGGTTTTGAACCTGCGACCTCAGCAGTTCCAGGTCGACGCTTTATCCACTGCGCCACCACAGGTCAGGCCAGTTTCATGTCATTTTATGATATGTGGAGATTACACTTGGTTACAATCAAATGGCATAACCATTGCTGCAGTCAAGATACAGAACTGCTTATCACCACAAACATCTCCCTCAGGCTACCCCTTATGGCCACACTTTTTTCTTTTCTCTTACAAAGTTAAAAAGACACTATTAAAAGATCCAGACTTTCGGCCCTGGCCGGTTGGCTCAGTGGTAGAGCGTCGGCCTGGCGTGCGGGGATCCGGGTTCGATTCCCGGCCAGGGCACATAGGAGAAGCGCCCATTTGCTTCTCCAACCCCCCCTCCTTCCTCTCTGTCTCTCTCTTCCCCTCCCGCAGCCAAGGCTCCATTGGAGCAAAGATGGCCCGGGTGCTGGGGATGGCTCCTTGGCCTCTGCCCCAGGCGCTAGAGGGCCTCTGGTCGCGGCAGAGCAACCACCCGGAGGGGCAGAGCATCGCCCCCTGGTGGGCAGAGCATCGCCCCTGGTGGGTGTGCCGGGTGGATCCCGGTCGGGTGCAGTCTGTCTGACTGTCTCTACCGGTTTCCAGCTAAATAAGAAAAAAAAAAAAAAAAAAGATCCAGACTTTCCTCAGTTGTGTTAAGAGGTCAAAGGAATTGGACTTTGGTTGTTTCCCCTTCAGCCAGAGAAAGGGGGAAGCTAGATAGGTGCTGGGGACCAGATGAAGTGTGGCAACAGGAACTACAGCTTGGAAACCCCAAAGTGGAGAGCATAAATTTAAAGAGAGAGTCCTCTAATGGGTCTTGTTTCCTGGGGGCACAGGCTCTGTTTACAAACCTCTTGTTTTATTACAGGAGAATACAAAAGATACAGACTACCAACAACTGTAATTGCTTAAGGTGTACATATTAAACTGTATTGCTCCGGGGGTGGGTGGGGGGAGATCAGTGGAGGTCATTACTTGTGACAATTTAACGTAGAGTTTTGTGGGGGTTTTTTTGCAGCAATTTATGAGGCTGTGTCAGTTTGTCTTAGGTGACTCTGAGCCCCTTTTAATCTTTTTTTTCTTGGTCTTTGGCTTCTTGTTTCCCTTTCGGCATCCTGTGCTGTCTATACAATCATCTTTTATCTTTTGGTGTGAACAGCTATAAGTCAGCTCATCAGGCTGACCTATATCTAAAGGTTGAAGGGACTTTTGCTCCTTGTTAATAGGTGGTTTCAGGCACCACCTAGAAGTCAGAGGGCTTACTTGAAAGTGGGGTGCTTTAACTTGTCCCAGAACCCTGGAAATCGTACCACGTGTCTGTTCCTATACCTTCAACGACAGAAGTACTTTTTGTTGCATTATATCAGAATGACTGAGGTTGTGTTGGGAAGAAAAAGGTGTAAAAAGTGTGATTCTAAGATCACAGTCACAAAGAACAACTGTGCCCTCTGATTGCGGATGTTAAGGCAGTAGGGTACCAGGAGGACATCTCCCCAGCATAGCTCACAATGTGCATTAAACTTGTTGCGGGTATCTCATTTAATTTTTCAATATTTGTATGAGGTTGTATACAATACTATTGTATGAGATACCATTATTAACTCCTTTTTATAGACAAAGAAACTGAAGCTCAAGGAGGTTAAGTAACTTGCCAAGATAACATGGTTAGAAAGTGGCCAGTTTGATTCCACAGCCCATTCCCGGAATACTACATCCTTCTGCAGCTCTCTCAATTGGTGACTGCCTTTTTCTCACACAGCCTCCTTTCCCCTGAGCCTGTCAGGAAGTAACTGACTTCCTTGGCCCTCGTGGCCAGGTACAGACCATTCTCTCTCTCTTCGCCAGTCTCTCAGTTTTAAAGTTCATGTCATCAGACCATATCCACATCTACTCATTGTGGTGACCTCCTGGAACCTGGGTCATTCCCCTCATTGCCCAAGGAGCTTGGTTCCTGATTCACTGTCATTTTAATACTCTTCTTGTCTTAATTTTTGGCAATTTCAATGTATAGAAAAGTGATTTTTCTAAAACTTTGGCCTTGTAGTTACATGAATCTTCTCCAACACTCTTACCTTCCACTTATCTCAGCCTCGTGCTCCCATGGCCATCCTAGAGAGTCCCATGTGTCAGGGCAAGGGCTTTGGTCCTCTTTTCTATTCAACTTCATTCCCTTGGTGGCCTCATTTAAACTTGTGGTTTTAAACATCCATCGATATACCTACCACTTTCCTCAACCTCAAATTTATGCATCAAGCAGCCTATTCAACATTTCTCGTTTGGTGTCTGTCTGATTTACTTAACTTTTTGAACAGAGAGAATACAGTTATAACAATTGTTTTTAATGTCCCAGCCTGCTCACTGGGGAACAAAATTTTTGTTGCATCCACAAAAACACTTGTTCTTACCTAATTCGAGTGTGCTGATCTCAAATCTGACATTAGTTTTTCTCTGTAAGCTACAGGTATTTTTGCAATTCAAGATTTTAGGTTTTCATCTTATTGTAAAATTTCCAACATTTAGTTTAACATAATGAAGTAGAATATCTTCTTGGGCATCATCTTTGTGAAAATATAATATTTTATATAATGCAGTAAATACACTAATACACTAAAAAATATGATTGCATCAGAATTTGTCTACAATTTTGAAATAGGACATATTAAAACACTTATTTTAATCATAAAATTTGCGCAAAACTTATTTAAATTCTATTCCGGCAAAAATTTGCTTTTGTAGCTCTTGCATTTGTGTACTTGTTGAGGACAATCTCGTTTGATGCTCCAGCAGTAGTCTGCTCATCACTAACAGCTCCAAGATTTTCAAGAAACTTATCAAGGTGACTGTTCAGGAAGTGAATCTTTTTATTTTTATTTTTATTTTTTTTATTCATTTTTAGAGAGGAGAGAGACAGAGAGAGAGAAGGGGGGAGGAGCTGGAAGCATCAACTTCCATATGTGCCTTGACCAGGCAAGCCCAGGGTTTCGAACCGGCGACCTCAGCATTTCCAGGTCAACGCTTAATCCACTGCGCCACCACAGGTCAGGCCTTCAGGAAGTGAATCTTAACGCTCATGTTACATCCAATGTCATGGAAAGCCAACAGCATCCTTTGAACCAGAAGTTCATAGTTTTCTGCTTTTTTGTTGCCAAGGAAGTTCTTTGTAACTGCCACAAAAGACTGCTTTCTCCTTCTTATTCATCTTCCTGGCAAATTCTTCGTCACGTATGTGGGTTCGAATTTGAGGTCCATCGAATACACCTGCTTTTATCTTCTTGAAAGACAAGGCAGGAAAAGCAGAAATAATATGTTGAAAGCATTCACTTTCTCTATTCAAAGCCTGAACAAACGGCTTCATTAAGCCAAGTTGGATGTGAAGTGGGGGAAAAATGATCCTGTCTCGATTAACTGCAGGTTCATTCACAATATTTTGCATCCCTACTTCCAGAGCTTCACGTTTCGGCCACTCCTTCTGTGTCCAGTGTTTCTCCCGAGCTCGGCTGTCCCACAAACACAGAAAGCAAGGATACTTTGTCAAACCTCTCTGTTGTCCTAGCAGGACATTTATCATTTTAAGATTCACATAAATGATTCAGTTATGCTCCTCATACTTCAGAAAGTCGAGAACAATTTTTATGTCATTCTTACTAAGTCATTCAATTTGGGTTGGCTAAACTGCTGAGGAATTAATGACTGCTTGGCATCAAGAGAAGACCCTTCAGATTCTACAACCATTTCCTCATGCATCTTATCAAAATACACTTGATCACCATGTTCACTTTCTTCATCCTTAGAAGAAATAAATCATTGAAAACTGGAACTGGGAGTGTCTCAGAGTGTGGGATAGGTCGTATTGCTGAAGGAATATTAGGATGTGCGATCATATGCTGTTTTTTCTTGCTGATGCCCTTTGTATGGATCAGACAGAAATAACAGTCACTGCTGTGGTCCTTAGGTTCACGCCAAACCATGGGAATACCAAAAGGCATTTCTTTGCATTTTCCTTTTGTCCAGTCACAAAGCATTTCCTCCAATTATGATGCACAATATGAGGAGCCCAATTCTTATCTTGATTGCCAAGGGGAACTTGAAGATAGGCAATATATGCACGTGTCACAAGTGATGAAAAACTGCGCCTTTGACGTTGAAGTGTGTAACAGCCACATATGATATATAACAGAAGGTGTCAGGACTATTCTTACATTTAGGCCTACTCGAAGAAGCCATGATTCAATCTTAAAACAAAATAAGAGGATGTTTTTATCAGATAATAATTTTTTACATTTAAAAACAACTACAGCCCTGGCCGGTTGGCTCAGTGGTAGAGCGTCGGCCTGGCGTACTGAAGTCCTCGGTTCAATTCCTGGCCAGGGCACACAGGAGAAGTGCCCATCTGCTTCTCCACCCCTCCCCCTCTCCTTCCTCTCTGTCTTTTTCTTCCCCTCCCGCAGCCAAGGCTCCATTGGAGCAAAGATGGCCTGGGCGCTAGGGATGGCTCCATGGCCTTTGCCTCAGGTGCTAGAGTGGCTCTGGTCGCAACAGAGTGACGCCCCGGATGGGCAGAGCATTGCTCCCTGGTGGGTGTACCGGGTGGATCCCGGTTGGGCGCATGCGGGAGTCTGTCTGACTGTCTCCCCGTTTCCAACTTCAGAAAAATACAAAAAATAAAATAAAATAAAAAAGAAATAAAAACAACAATTATGTAAAAGTGATGTTTGTAAAACATTAATTGCCTTGTGGTTATGTTCAATCTAAGAGTCATTGCCCTTTAACTCCAATTTAAAAACCAAAGCATGCCATTAACTGTAACAAAAAGAAGTTAAAATTGCATAAAACTAGAGCATGCACCAAAAAACGAATTTCAGATTTGGAATCAGCAATGCAGAAATATATAGAAACAGTTCTAAAACCTCATGCTATAGAAAATGAAAAAAAATGTTCCCCAGTGTATAATTCTTGCATCTATGTTTGTTGGTTTTGTTTTTTTTTCATTTTTCCTAAGCTGGAAACGGGGAGGCAGTCAGACAGACTCCCGCATGTGCCCGACCGGGATCCACCCGGCATGCCCACCAGGGGGCGATGCTCTGCCCCTCTGGGGCATTGCTCCGTTGAGTCCAGAGCCATTCTAGCGCCTGAGGCAGAGGCCACAGAGCCATCCCCAGCGCCCGGGCCATCCTCGCTCCAATGGAGCCTTGGCTGCGGGAGGGGAAGAGAGAGACAGAGAGGAAGGAGAGGGGGGGTGGAGAAGCAAATGGGCGCCTCTCCTGGGTGCCCCGGCTGGGAATCGAACCGGGACTCCTGCACGCCAGGCCGATGCTCTACCGCTGAGCCAACCGGCCAGGGCCTGTTTGTTGGGTTTAATAGACTTTTCTCCTCATTGTGGATTCTATTTTCCAGCTTCTTTGTGTGCCTTGTATTCCTTGGCTGCTAAACTTCGTGAATTTTATCTTGTATGGTGCTGGATATTTTTGCAATTCTATAAATATTCTTGAGTGTTGTTCTGGGACTCAGTTAAGTTACTTGGAAACAGTTTGGTCCCTTTGGGTCTTGCTTTGAACATTTGTTAGATGGGCAGCATTTAATCTGGGGCGAATTATTTCTCACTACTGAGGCAAGACTCTTCCGCATGTTCTACCTGATGCCCCATGAATTCTGAGGTTTTCTAGTCTGGCTGGCAGGATCAGGCTCTGTCCCTGGCCCTGGTGATCACTGGGTACTGTTCACTCTAATCCTCTTCTATGTTTTTCCCGTCCATCCTTGAGTGATTCCCTCACACTTAGGTGAATACTTGTAGGAATCTTCTGCAGATCTCCAGAGTTCTCTAGGTGTGTTTTTCCCCTCTCTGATACTCAGTCCTGGGAGCTCCAGTGGCCTTGGTCTCTGCACTTTTGGCTCTGTCTCCTCAACTGGGAGAGTTGACTGAGCGCTACCTGGGTTTCTACTTCCAGCACCTCTGTTTGGAAACTCACTCAAGGCAGTAAATTTGGGCTGTTGTAGGGCTGTCTCTCGGGGATTATTGTCCTTTGTTACCCGAAGTCCAATGTTTTTAAACTGTTGCTTTATATATTTCATGTTTTTGCTGTTGTTGCCATTGTTTGTTTCGGGAGGAAGAGTGAATCTGATCCCTGTTCCTCCATTTTGGCCTTAATTTAATATGCATCTAAAACTCTTCATGTCAAAATGGAACTCCTCACGTTTTTCATCAAATCTGCTTTTCTTTTTTTTTTTTCTCAAGATTTTATTTATTCAATTTTCAGAGAGGAGAGAGAGAGAGAGAGAGAGAGAGAAAGGGGAGGAACAGGAAGCATCAACTCCCATATGTGCCTTGACCAGGCAAGCCCAGGGTATCGAACTGGCAACCTAAGCGTTCCAGGTTGACGCTTTATCCCACTGCGCCACCACAGGTCAGGCCAAATCTGCTTTTCTTGTAATCATCTGTATCAAGTTGACTTCTCTCTTTCTCTCATCCCTCTTCCTTCAAATTTTTATCCATAATATTGTATGATACGTTGTATCACCTACACTGCTACCACCTGGTCTGAGCTAACATTACTTCTTCTTTTTTTTTTTTTACATAGACAGAGAGAGGGATAGACAGGGACAGACAGACAGGAATAGAGAGAGATGAGAGCATCAATCATCAGTTTTTTGTTGCGACACCTTAGTTTAGGGGTCCCCAAACTTTTTACACAAGGGGCCAGTTCACTGTCCCTCAGACCATTGGAGGGCCGGACTATAAAAAAACTATGAACAATTCCCTATGCACACTGCACATATCATATTTTAAAGTAAAAAAACAAAACGGGAACAAATACAATATTTAAAATAAAGAACAAGTAAATTTAAATCAATAAACTGACCAGAATTTCAATGGGAACTATGGGCCTGCTTTTGGCTGAGATGGTCAATGTGCTCCTCTCACTGACCACCAATTAAAGAGGTGCCCCTTCCAGAAGTGCGGTGGGGGCTGGATAAATGGCCTCAGGGGGCCACATGCTGCCCGCAGTTTGGGGACCCCTGCCTTAGTTGTTCATTGATTGCTTTCTCATATGTGCCTTGACTGCGGGCCTTCAGTAGACAGAGTAACCCCTTGCTCAAGCCAGCAACCTTGGGTCCAAGCTGGTGAGCTTTGCTCAAACCAGATGAGCCCGTGCTCAAGCTGGCGAACTCAGGGTCTCGCACCGGGGTCCTCCGCATCCCAGTCAGATGCTCTATCCACTGCACCACCACCTGGTCAGGCTATCATTACTTCTTGCCTGGATTACCATAATTGCCTCCTAATTGGTCCCCATTATTCCTGGAATGCTTTTTCCTTAGGTCTCTGAATATCTAAATTCCTTCACTCTTTGTTAAATGTCAACCATCTCAATGAGGCTACTCCTTTAAATATTTTTAAATTAAAAATATTTAAATAGATTTCCATCTTTTTATTTTTATATATTTTTATCTTTCTGAAGTGAGAAGGAGGGAGTCAGAGAGACAGACTCCTGCATGTGCCTGAAGAGGATCCATCCAGCATGCCCACCAGGAGCAATGCTCTGCCCATCTGAGGTGTTGCTCCGTTGCAACCAGGGCCATTTGTTAGCGCTTGAGGAGGAGGCCATGGAGCCACCTTCAGCACCCCGGCCAACTTTGCTCCAATGGAGCCTTGGCTGTGGGAGGGGAAGAGAGAGAGAGAAAAGAGTGGGGAAAGGTGGAGAAGCAGATGGACGCTTCTCCTTTGTGCCCTGGCTGGGAATTGAGCCCAGGATTTCCACAAGCCGGGCCAATGCTCTACCACTGAGCCAACCAGCCAGGGCTCATCTCTTTATTTTTGAATACATATATAACATCTATGTGGCTCAAAAATGGAAAGATCAAAAGATACATAGTGATGCCTTTGACTTTTTTTCTCATTTCTGTACTCCCCCAGAGACCACCCCCATTTTTACCATATTTTTCCAGCAATATTTTACACATATAAAAACTGTATATATCTACTCCTCTTTTTTATACAAATGGTAATATGTTATACATACTGTTCTGCTTCTAACTTTTTTCCTTTCTCTATCTTGGAGATTGACTGGCTTTATGGTATTCCATTACTTAGATATTCTATAATTTACTTGAAACTTTGGGCCTGACCTGTGGTGGCACAGTGGATAGAGTGATGACTTGAAATGCTGAGGTCACCTGTTCGAAACCCCAGGCTCACCTGGTCAAGGTGCCTACAAGAAGTAATCAATGAACAATTAAATGAAGCAAGTGCAAGCCAATGCTCCTCACTCTCTTCTCTCTCTCTCCAAAAATCAATAAATAAAAATTTAAAATAATCTTTGGTACCAGACTATCCAGAATTCAGGATTCTAATACTTTGCTATTATAAACAATACTACAACTACTATTCTTGTACATATAATATATCATTTATCTCATATGGGAGAATATCTGTGGGAAAAATTCCTAGATGTGGAATTGCCAGGTCTAAAGGAAGTGCATTTGTCATTTTAATTATTTGTTGTCAAATTGCTCTCTATTGAGTTTGTACCAATTTGCATTTCAAAAAGCATCATGTAAATGACAGTTTTCTCTATGTCTTCACCAACAGTGTAGTATTTTTGCTGATATTATAGCTAGAGATGATGTCTTAATTTAGTTGGGTTAAGCCCAAGAGCAACTTGTATTTTGTTTTCTGTTAATTGTTTATTCATAAGGCATAGATTTGTCTTTATTTCTCTACCCCAGTGCCCTTGAAGGGCAAGATGCACATGATTTTGGGGGAAAGGAGTGGGCACCAAGTCAGAGCAGTCATTGTACCCTCTTGGGTCACCTTTGATGGTCACGAGAAAGACAAATTTTTGGGAACCTTAGACATAATACAGTTCAATTTTTTAGTTTTAGTTTTGTTTTTACTACATCCATCTTCTCTACTCACTCCACACTCCAATGTCCATTAGAATCCTGGAGGTGCTTCACATCTGAAAACATTTCTAACCCTAAAAAACCTGCAATCAACATATGCTCCTCAAATGTATTGCATATCACTTGCATAAATATTTGTGTAGAGTATATGAACATTTTTTCCTGGCATTTCTATCTATGTAAGTCTGTACTTCTGAAATCCATAATCTTGAAATCTAAAGTGTTCTTAGAAGCTGAAAGTGTTTCAACAAATTTGACACCAAAACTTATTTAGTGGCAAAACCTGACCTGAATCAATGTTTACAATTTGGATTTTTTTAATCTCATATGTGAATATTCAAGTGTTTTCCAGATGAATTATTTATCTGTTTTATTATAGGATACTGCCCTAGACCAGGGGTCCCCAAACTTTTTACACAGGGGGCCAGTTCACTGTCCCTCAGACCGTTGGAGGGCCAGACTATAAAAAAAACTATGAACAAATCCTTATGCACACTGCACATATCTTATTTTAAAGTAAGAAAACAAAATGGGAACAAATACAATATTTAAAATAAAGAACAAGTAAATTTAAATCAACAAACTGACCAGTATTTCAATGGGAACTATGCTCCTCTCACTGACCACCAATGAAAGAGATGCCCCTTCCAGAAGTGCAGCGGGGGCCGAATAAATGGCCTCAGGGGGCCGCATGTGGCCCGCGGGCCGTAGTTTGGGGACCCCTGCCCTAGACCCTGCTGGGATATTACACAATAATATATTACATTTCTGAAATCTGTAAAATCTTGGCTCTGAGTGTCAGGAAAGGGTTTGTGGACCTGCATTTGGACTTAAACACTTGTCTTTACTTGGAAAGGTTTTTTTTTTTTTTTAATTAACTCTTATTCTCTTTTTCTTTTTTTTAAAAAAATTGTTGATTGACTTTAGAGAGAGGATGGAAGAGAGAGAGAGAGAGAGAGAGAGAGAGAGAGAGAGAGATAGAAACTGGACCATTGATCTGTTCCTGTATGTGTTCTGACCAGAGATTGAACCAGTAACCTCTGTGCTTCGGGGCAAGCTCTGTGCTTTGGGGTGATGCTCTAACCAACTGAGCTAGCCAGTCAGGGCACTTGAGAAGGTTTAATGCTGCACCGGTCTTATTCTTCTTTTTTTAACTTTTAATGTTTATTTTATTGATTTCAGAGAGAGGAAGGGAGAAAGCAGGAGGAAGACAGGAACACCTATTCCTGTATGTGCCCTGACCGGGGGTAGAACCAGCAACTTCTGTACTTCAGGACGATGCTCTAACGGACTGAGCCATCGGCCAGGGCTTCACTTGTCTTCTTAAATTCAAGCCTGTGTGTGTTGGCTCATGTAAAGTTATTCAGACAAGTCCAGAAGAGTCCGTTGTGCAGTGGCATCATGATGAGGTTCTAGTATAAATACTTTTAATGTTTATCCTAAGATTTGGGTACTTGTATGACATTTAAATATATTTTAAGGAACATACCATATTTTTTGCTTCATAAGATGCACTTTTCCAACCACAAAAGTAGAGGGGAAAATGCCTGTGCGTCTTATGGAGCAAAAAATATGGCTTTTTATTAAATATTATAACACACCATTTGGTTCAGAATATTTTTTTTTCTTATTTTCCTCCTTAAAACCTTAGGTGTGTTTTACGGTCAGGTGTGTCTTATATAGCGAAAAATACGGTAAGTTATTTAGCAATATTTCTTGGTGCAGCCACTGTGGAAACAAGTATGGAGTTACCTTAAAAAAATAAAAAATGGAGCTGCCTTATGACTCAGCAATTCCACATCCGGGAATAGAGCCAAAGAAACTTGAAACACTAATTCAGAAGTACATATGCACACCTATGTTCATTGCAGCAATATTTATAAAAGCCAAGATTTGGAAGTAGCCCAAGTGCCCATCAGATGAATAGATAAAAAAGCCATAGTATAGGCCCTGGCCCATTGGCTCAGTGGTGGAGTGTCGGCCTGGTGGGCAGGAGTCCTGGGTTTGATTCCCGGCCGAGGCACACAGGAGAGGCGCCCATCTGCTTCTCCACCCCTCCCCCTCTCCTTCCTCTCTGTCTCTCTCTTCCCCTCCTGCAGCCAAGGCTCCATTGGAGCAAAGTTGGTCTGGGCGCTGAGGATGGCTCCGTGGCCTCTGCCTCAGGCGCTGGAGTGGCTCTGGTTGCAACAGAGCAACGCCCCAAATGGGCAGAGCATCGCCCCCTGGTGGGCATGCTGGGTGGATCCTGGTCGGGCGCATGCGGGAGTCTGTCTGGCTGCCTCCCCGTTTCCTTCGGAAAAATCCAAAAAAAAAAAAAAAAAGTCATGGTATATTTACACAATAAAATACTATTCAGTAAAAAATATGGAAATCTTACTTTTGCAACAACATGGATGGACCTGGAGAGTATCATGCTAAGTGAAATAAGGCAGTCGGAAAAAGACAAGTACCATATGATTTAATTTATATTTGGAATCTAATGAATCTAATGAATAGAATTACCTAACAAACAAAACAGAAACAGATTTCATAGATACAGAGAACAGGCTGACAGCTGTCAGACACAAAGGAGGCTGAGGGTTGGGTGAAAAAGATGAAGGGAATAAGCAAAGATAAAGACAAACTCATAGACACAGGCAGTATGGTGATTAAAAGAGGGAAAGGTGGGGGGTGGAAGGAGTTAGAAAAGGGTAAAGAAGGGATGGATGGTGATAGAAGGAGACTTCATTTGGGGTGGTGGACACACAATACAATATACAGATGATGTATTGTATAATTGTTCACCTGAAATCAATATAGTTTTATTAACTGATGTCACCCCAGTAAATTCAGTAAAAAAGAAATATTGTTCATGATTCAACTTGGAAACAAAAATTTCATACCACTCCTCTGTTAAGGAATATGTCAAAATTGGAAGGTGAGCTGTTAAAAGAGCTGTTATATTAGCAACTACATATGTGGGAAAATCAGAATTCTCTTCATATTGTACAATCAAAACAAAATATGGAAATAAATGGTCTACAGCCATAACTGTAAATGTGTGCATAAACTTAATCGTTCTCATTGCCTTCCAAAGTAAAATATATTAAATATGACCTTACTAAGTGTTTTTATATTGATTAAATACTGTGTTTAACTCATTTTACACACTGGAATTTTCCATAAAATTTTATTTGGAAAGAGCTTTATACAATTATTCAATGGTATAAAAATGGAAGCGGACAACAATAACTAGAGATTGTAGGATATATCTTCTATAATCCTGAAGGAAACAAAGATGACCTTTGAGCTGTTTCAGATGAAGAATGTGGATGGGATTACAGAAAATTTATTTCACACAGTATTTTTCTACATCAGTGATTTTAATATAGATTCTTAGTGGTTATCAGAGACTAGTCAGATAATTTTTTTTTTACACACTGCTGTCTGGATTCTGATCTACTAAATTGTTGGCTCAGCCCTGCTCCTCCATCTCTTTCTTGATCCAGTCTACATAGTTGAGTAGTTTGGTGTAGAAGCCGTACCCTCTGCTACACCCGATGCCCCAGGATACTATGCCGGTGGCCACCCAGCGGTCACTGTTCTCATCCTTCACTACAAAGACCCCTCCGCTATCTCCCTGACAGGCATCTTGCTTTAGAGTCGGGTCTCCAGCACAGAACATGTTTTGAGAGAACACATCATGCCTCTGTTTACTGTGGAGCCAGCTCTCACATAACTCTCGCTGAGCTACAGGCAGACGGACATATTTGAGGTTGTAAGCAAGTCTATGCTCCATTATCCCAAAGCCACTGACATAGCCCATGAGGCCCCTATCATAGAAGGTCTCGTTGTCAGGAAGGCAGACAGGGAGAAGGTTGGGGCCCAAGGTGACACTATTTTCCAGTTCCAGGAGGGCTATGTCTCCCTCAAAATTGTGGGCCTCATGCTGGCGGTAGTCTGGGTGGATGCTGACCCTGCGGACAGGGTGGTTTCCTAGTTTCATGATGCGTTCCACACTTGTATCACCCAGGAACACATCTATGGAGGCATTGGCTTGTGCTTGGTGTTCCTTGGGGTAGAGAGTGTGGGCAGCCGTGAGGATCCAGCGGTCGCCCAGCAGGGCTCCACCCCCTCGCCCATAGATGTCGGTGAGTGCTTGCCAGGGAAAGTTGCCTGTCTTCGCCGTTCTGCCTCCAATAATGCGCTGCTTCTCAACCACAGGGTGGTCAGGTTTCCCACACACTAGAGAAGGGAAATAAATGGTCTACAGCCAGGCAAGGACATGTCAGTTCCAGGCCCACCCTTCTTCCCTCCTGAGGTCAATCAGTTCCCCTTTATTGGCTTGGGGCACCCTCCTCTTTCTGCTTCTATTCCAATAACTCCATCTCTGGCTTATTGAGAGCCTGTTCTCCTTGTTCTTGTTTACTTCTTCCTGTTTTTGTTGTTGTTGTTTGTTGGTTACTGTTTTTATTTCTTGATTTCCCATCTGCTCAGTGAAAATGCTAGAATATCAGGACTGCTCTCAGTTCTCTGTGTCTCTCTCTCCCGTTCTCCTGGGACACCCTCTGTCTTTTCCCCTTACTCTTTCTGTCCATTTTCTTTTCTTTTCTTTTTTAATACTTTATTTATTGGTTTTACAGAGACAGGAGAGAAAGGGGAGCATGGAATGGGAAATATCAACTCATAGTTGCTTCATGTTAGTTGTTCATTGCTTGCTTGTTGTATGTGCCTTGACCAGGGAAGCCCAGGGTTTCGAACCGGCAACCTTGGCATTCCAGGCCAAAGGTTTATCTATTGCGCCACCACAGGCCAGGCATCTTTCTGTCTATTTTCAACTTCAAGTTAGAGTGTCTCTCCACTTGCTTTGCCTCCACTCTTTGTACATGCTTCTTCTGGTGCCCTAAGGGTTGCAAAAGGCACCAAGGATGGCTCCAGAGGGTTTCCACTCATTCCACTCACCTGGCAAACACCGCGGAATCTTCTCTCCTTCCTGTTCATTCTTCCAAATGCCCTGGGCTGTGCAGGTGTATATTCCTGAGAGGAGAAGGGCTATGATAAGGCTGGGAGGTAGCAGGTAGGGAAACCAGGCTACAGAGGTCAGTGAGCACTGATTGTGTTGGGCAGGGAGACTCAGAACCAGCATGGACAAGGATCAAGGAAGGGAAAGTTTCAAATATATGAGTGGAGTATCAAAGTGTAAAGAGGCTTCATGTATATATTTTTGTTTTAATGTTATGTGAAAATATTAGAATACTTAACTATATGTTTGATGTGATCCCTATTTGTGAAAGTAGGCACAAAACTTAGTGACTTATCAAACTCTTATCTGACTTGGTATCTCGGTAGTGGGTTTGTAGATAATAATGGTAGCTACATTTCTGATTGTTGACAATGCCTCATGCTTGTTTCTAAGCACTTATCTGCATTATCCCATTGAAGTGCCAGAGTGACACTTGCAGGTAAACATTATTACCCTCATTTTATAGCCAAGGAAACTTGGCTTGTAACTTAAATAATTTATACAAAGTTACATAACTTCTAAGTTCCAGAACCATGATGCAAAGTAAGGTAAAGCCTAGCTCTTAAATAATACCACATACAACCCATATATAAGTTGTTTTCTTTTTTTGCACATTTCAAATCAGAAAGTATGTGATTTAGCTAAGGAATGTTTTAAAGATACCCATAGATGAATGTCAGAGTTGTTTAGTAAAACTAAATGCAAAACATCACAGCATAGCAACCTGGAGAGGTGTGTGGGTAGAATGTTGGGGGAAGTCCCAATGGTATAGCTATAGTGGTGGTAATGGTTGTGTTGGTGATGTTGGTGATGGTAGTAATGGTGGTGATTGTGTGTTGTTGTTAGTGATGGTTTGTTATTGGGATTAGTGGTGATGGTACTGATGGTATGGTGGTGGTGGTTGTGGGGATGATGGTGGTGGTGTTGATGATGGTAGTGGAGGTGTGGGTGGTGGTGGTGGTGGTGGGGATGATGGTAGTGGTGTTGATGATGGTTGTAAAGGTGTGGGTGGTGGTGGGTATGATGGTGGTAGAGATGAATGGGGTGGTGGTGATGGTGGTGGTAAAGATGGTGGTGGGGTGGTGGTGATGGTGGTGGTAGAGATGGTGGTGGGGTGGTGGTGATGGTGGTGGTAAAGATGGTGGTGGGGTGGTGGTGATGGTGGTGGTAGAGATGGTGGTAGGGTGGTAGTGGTGATGATGGTGGTGGTAGAGATGGTGGTGGGGTGGTGGTGGTGATGATGGTGGTGGGGATGATGGTGGTGGAGATGATGGTGGTAGAAATGGTGGTGGTGGAGGTGAGAGGGAGCTGTTTTTGAAATTCAAGTTGTTCTTCATCACTCAGGTACTTCCTTCTTTAATCTTCCTAGGTGCCTCTTGGCACTGTTCTTTAGGCCCCTGAAGCCAGTCAGTGTCTTGGGCAGATACCTTCATATATATCCCTCAGGGATTCTATTGGAAGAAATCTCAGAAAATGTCTTGAGAAGATAGAAGGGAAACGTTGCCGTTTGCATGGGTCCATACCTTGCTCAGACTCGCTGCTGCCATCTCTGGTCTTCATCTTGTAATATGGCTCATTGCAGTAGTACTGGATACGAGCCTGGTAGGTGTTCACCCCCTTTGTGGTGGTATAACTGAAGTCTCCATTACGCAGGCTTCGGGGCTGCCCACAGTCCTTGACTGGGAGAGAACACAGGGCCATAGGAGAGCTGACAGTGACAGTTGGAACTTCAGTGGGAGGCATGTGAATTGATTACCCACAGGACAGGCTGAGAACCTTAGAGAAATATGGTCCGTTGGGTTTGGGGGAGCTTGTGATAGATGGGAACTGGATGGAGTAAAATTCAGTTGTGGGAAGAGGCTATCAATCCTGCTGAGATGAGGGCTGCCTGGTTCCTGAGATGGGCCATTGGCTTCAAAGGACAAGTCCAGAGCAGGGTCTTTTTGGGAGAGGTTTACTTCCAGACCCTCCTTTCCCCTTCTCAGTCAAGGTCCTTAAGGTTGGGGGCTATAGGTCCCCAGGGGCAGAAACATTATGAGTTGTGACTTACTCTTGCACCTGGGCATAGCGCGATGCCACGTGCCATCATCCTGACAGACAGCTGTGAAGGAGAGCAGCACCTTGCCCCCCTGTTTGAGCACAGGTAGAGGTGCTATTAGTACAAGGAGGCACTGCAGCTCCCTTTCCGCCCCTTCCCACACAGTAGGGAGCTCAGAGACAACTCTCAGTCTCCCAGACTCAGCACCCCTGTGGATATGTCTCTTCCATCCTTCTCCCTAGCCAGTCCTCTCAGACCAGAGTTACACATTGGAGCACTGAGTCACACAGGAGAAAGTCAGAGCAAGAGATAATTGTCAGGCCCAATAACCCTCTCTCTAGACTCTTGTCTGTTTCCACTGAGGTCTAGCTGAATCCCAAAGTTTTATTTATTCAATTTATTAAAAAAATTTTTTCTATTATACTTTATATTCAATATATATAATTTTATAGTAGTTTCAGATTAGACATAGTGGTTAGATAATTATATAATTTACAAAGTGATTTCCCTGATAATTCAAATACACACCTGGCACCATGTATAATTATTTCAATATTATTAACTGTATTCCCTATGTACTGTACATCCCTGTGACTATTTTATTTTTATTAAGTGAGAAGTGGGAGGCAGAGAGACAGACTCCTGCATGTGCCCTGACTGGGATTCACTCGGCAAGCCCTCTACCCGGGGATGCTTTGCCCATCTGAGGTGTTGCTCTGTTGCTCAGCAACTGAGCTATTTTAGTGTCTGAGGTGAGGTCATGGAGCCATCCTCAGTGCCTGGGGCCAACTTGCTTGAACCATTCAAGTCATGGCTGCGGGAGGGGATTAGAGAGAGCAAGAGAAAGAGAGAGAGAGAGAGAGAGAGAGAGAGAGAAGAGGGGGAGGGGGAGAGAAGCAGATGGTTGCTTCTCCTTTATGCCCTGACTAGGAATCAAACCAGGGGCTTCCACATGCTGGGCTGATGCTTTACTGCTGAGCCAACTGGCCAGGGCCCCTGTGACTATTTTAGAGCTATCAATTTGTGTTTTTTTCTTTTTTAAAAATTTATTGATTTTTAGAGAGAAAGGGAGGGTGAGAGAGAAGCATCGATTCATTGTTCTGCTCATTGATGCTTTCACTGGTTGATTGTTGTATGTGCCCTGACCAGGGATGGAACCCACAACATTGGCACATCTGGATGATGTTCTAACCAACTGAACTATCTGGCCAATTTATATTTCTTAATCCCTTCATTGTTTTTACCCATCCCACAATTTTAAATTAGTTTTGAGGCCCATGATTTTAAATAAAAACAAAACAAAACAAAACAAAACAAGCCTGGTTGTATGTTTTCTGCATTGAAACAGAAGACTCTTTCCTCAAGTAGAACCATGCTGCTCTCTCTGTGGAATTCTCTACCAGGCTATGCCTGCAGTACTCCATCTCTCCTAGACTGCAGTTTTCTTAGGGGTCAGGGCCTTTCCTAAAATACTAGTGCAGCCCAGTTCTCCCCAGGGTACTTGAAACACTGATGTGCTAAGTGCTGTTGCAGTTGAGCAAATAGCAGGGATGAGGCAAGAAAATGACACTGTCGGAAATGAAAAGTATATGGACAATGTGAATGCATTTTATTGAGAACAATGTGTTAGCCCTGGAAAAGATTGCAAGAGAATGTGTGCAAGAACTAGGATGGCCTGACCAGGCAGTGGCGCAGTGGATAGAGTGTCAGACTGGGATGCGGAGGACCTAGGTTCGAGACCCTGAGGTCACCAGCTTGAGCGCGGGCTCATCTGGTTTGAGCAAAGCTCACCAGCTTGGACCCAAGGTCGCTGGCTCGAGCAAGGGGTTACTCGGTCTGCTGAAGGCCCGTGGTCAAGGCACATATGAGAAAGCAATCAATGAACAACTAAGGTGTCGCAATGCGCAGCGAAAAAATAGTGATTGATGCTTCTCATCTCTCCGTTCCTGTCTGTCTGCCCCTGTATTTCCCTCTCTCTGACTCTCTGTCTGTCTCTGTAAAAAAAAAAAAAAAAAAAGAACTAGGATGCCTGAGCAAAGTATTAATAATGTGAGATTCTGTGTAATTTGCTTTAAATACTATGATGTGAATGATAAATGTCAAAGGAAAGGTGGGCGTGGTGTAAAAAAGGGAGGGTTGTAACCAGAGCAGAGTATGTCCAGTCTTCTGGGCCCTGGTACCCAGTCATCTGATGTAGCGGGAGGCACCCTGCAGTAAAGAGCAGTTCATCTAGCTCACTCAGTTTGATGTAACTGTCAAAAATGTAAGCTCCGTGATGGCTGTGTGAATATGTGTGTTTCTTTATACTGTACCTCCTGCATCTAGAATACTGCCTGACACTCAGTAAGCACTTAAAATATTTGTTGAATCAATTAGCTACTACTTAGGGACATACCAAAAGTCTCTCCTCTGATTCTGATTAAGCCTTCCAAGTGAATCTATTGAACAAAGATGGGATGTCCAGACCCAGGTCTCTGGCTAGAGGTAACTCCAATTGTATGTTTTTCAAAATAGCACTTCAATTTACAAGCTTTTGTGAAATTGGACATTGGGTAAAACCACATTCTTTCTTGAGTCTATAAAGGACAGGATGGTGGGCCCAGGGCGAGACCACCAATGGAGAAAGGCGGTAGATTTAGCCTAGGTCCCTGCTATACAAAATCATTGTGAAGTCAAGTGAGTCACTCCTTATACTCCACTCCCGCCCCTGCCTTTTCAGTTCCTAATTCTACAGTGAGTTATTAGACTGGGTCAGTAGTTCTTGAATTGGTTGTACATTAGAATCACCTGGGTGGCTTTAAGTAATCCTGATGCCCAGGCTGCACTCTAGACCAGTGGAATCAGTCTTGAGCAGGGGACCCAGACATCAGTATGTGCTGTCAAGTTTGAGAACTGGTAGACCAGGTGACCCTTTCAGCTCTACTATCTGTGACACCATTTGGGGCTGAGCCTAAATCTGCTGTTGGATTATACATCTGAATTACTCTTGGAATGCTGAGCCAGCTCTCTCCCTCAGCCCTGGGCTCTTACCTCCATGAGCTGGTAGCCTTGTTTGCAGGTGGCAATGAAATAGTCACGGAACTCGTACTGAGGCTGCAGGTCCTGGATGATGGTGAAGTCGTCTAGGGTTTTGGGCTGAGGGCATTTGATGACTGTGGCAGAGACGAGAGGGCATGTTTATTTCAGAGCCACTTGCCTTCTTTCTCCCTACCTGATCCTGCCCCACTGCTGGCTCGTGGGGGAGGCCCAGGTAACATTACTTGACGTGGTGTAGTGCAGCTTCCAGCCCCGGCTGTCCCCTGACCCATCTGTGAAGAACAGCAGATCCACAGCATTGCTGCTGGTGTCAAGGTCAGTGGGTCTTTTGTTCCCGCAGTATTCACCGATGTTCCTCCCACTGGCATAGATCTGGTGGGGCAAGAGGGAGGGTCATCTCTCCAATGCAGATATTTTCCCACAGGGCCAGGGCGGTGTCAGTGATGGTGGGAATCTTGCTTTGTATATGTTTTCAGCTGGAGGGGAAAAAGGGTCCCCAGGACACACTTTCAGTTGTGTAGAAGCTTGTCCATTCCATGTGTGATATTGGTCATCCTTGTCCCAACTGGCCAGAGGGTCCGGCTGGCAGTAGGGATGAGAAGTGGGGATGGGAAGGAGAGGGAGGGGTTTCTTTGGGAGTGGGGTGGCTGTACCTGTAGCTGGTCATAGGGGCAGTATACTTGCTGGTGGTCATCAATTTCAAAAGGCTCTAGGAACTTGAGGTGGACGGTGTAGCCCCGTTCGACTCTGATGCTGTAGTTGCAGCGCAGGTCAGGGGGGTAGGGCTGGGGGTACTCTAGGCTGGATATGTAGCCTGATGGCTCTGTGAACAGCTCACTGCTGCATTCAACTGTGGGAACAGAGCCGGGAGGGGGTCTGTTCAGCCAGAAAGCCCTTGTTCAGCCTCTGCCTCCCTTCCACATCACCCAACCTCACCCTGGCAGGAAAGTCCATCCTTCTGAAGCTCATAGCCTGGACGGCAGGTACAGAAATAGCCGCCGACGTAGTTGTGACAAAGGTGTTGGCACAGGGGCTGGGGATTCTCCTCAACTGTGTTTCGCTGGGAAGCACATTCATCAAGGTCTGGAAGAGATTCCGGAAGGAAGGGTTCAATTCCTGCCAAGGGACTCCTGTAGTGGCGTTGGTCTCAGAGTGGTCACTCACCAGAGGCCACAACACCAAGTCAGCTTCTGACCACCTGGACTTCCAGGCCTCTCTTATGCTTTTTGGAAACTACCCAATGGGGACAGAGCCCAGGTTGACGTGTCCTTTCTGGAAAAACTCCATTGAGGGGAAACATAAAGAAGGCCAGCTTCCTCCTTCTTTGTATCAAGATTCCCTTTTTTCAGTCCCCATTCAACACGACTGAGGCCTGACAAAGGGCGCACAGGGACCACTCACCCACGGCTTGGTAGTAGGCCAGAAAGCCTTTGTAGAACATGATGGTGCCGTTCTCCTCATTGGAGAAGTCCGTGTGGAAGGTCAGTAGCATCTTGTTTCCTTCCGATATAAATTCTTTCTTTCCTGGGGGGTTGCCCAGGGGAGAGCCTAGCTGCCCACAGAACCTCCCCAGGTTTTTCTTATCAGCAGAGATCTGGTGGAGGAAGGACAAGGGGTAGGAAGAAGGGCCGTTGAGACACATCCCCGGTGGAATGTCAGTGACGGTCCCCCTTCTCTTGTCCCAAACAGTGAATCATGCCCCACTTCTGGAATGGCAGCTAGCTGGTCTCCACTTGCTGGGCTCTGCCTGGTGCAAACTTCCCCCGGAGACTTTCATCTGTCCACCCGAGTCTCCCATTGGCTAACTCTTCTCATGTTCTCTTCTGCCTCTTTCTTGTTTATGTTCTCCCAGCGTGTGTCAGACTTTTCTGCATTCCCACCGCCTCCCATGCCTGTCTTCCACTGGAATCCTGGTTGTCTCTACGTGGCTTTTATCTTTCCTTTATTCCTAGAGCCAGAACTGATCTGCTTTAATTTCTATTTTGTTATTCCACCTTACCTTATTCAAACCACTCACATCATCCATGTCTCCTGACACACGTAGCTGAATGTGAGTATCTGGTGCCCACCAGCCTTAGCATCAACAACCAGCTTTCCTTATTTCCTTTTTTCATGAGTCATTAACCCATCAAAAGCAGACATCTTTTCCCCAATCCTGGCCTTCATTATCTCTGCCACCAAGAGCCCTCCCCACAACACTGCAAACTTCTCAAGCCCTCTAGACTAGGAATAGATATCATTTTCATGTTATTGTCTCACAGCCTCCTGGGAATGGTATTCCTTGGCCGTGTATAGGTTCTACTTGGACCCTGAATCTAGAATCTCCTTTCTATTGAGTGTACAAAGATTGGGCTGGGAGGGCACTCTTGGTTGTTACAGAGGGGAGGGGACTGAACCCATTGTCCTTGCTGAAGACTATGCTTGAGTTACCACTGCACACATTTTTCTCCCCACGTTTCTGTGTTCCTGACGAGGCAGGCAGTCATGGTGGTGTTCTCCACAGGAACAGGGAAACCGAGGCACAGCCATTTTTCAAAGCAAGAAAACAGACTGGGAAGGTTTTTCTGATTCCTGTAGATGTAAAATTTCCTGAGTGGGGACTATTCCTTTCCTCCCTTGTGTTTCTCTACCCCACTGCTCACGAAGCCCTCTAAAACTGGTGGGCACCATTCATGGCATCACCTGACTCCAAGAACTCCACTCGGCCATCAGCTTATAGGGCTGGGGCTGTGTCCATGGATGGGGAGTGCTATCCAGGGTGGTTAGAGCACAAGTCCTCAGGTTACAGAGCCATCCTGCTCTCCCTCTGCCCTCCCCACCTGCCCTCCTACCTTGACATAGTCATAGAAACAGCCCTCAGAAGGCTCCAGGTCGAACTGCCAGAAGACGAGCTTCACCCTGTATCCCATGGGGACTGTGATCACAGTAGTTGTCTCAAAGTTGTTGGGGTAAGGCTTGGGGTACAGAGGGGAAGTCACCTCCCCATAGAGTTCCTGATGTGTAGGGATGGAGCCTCCCACCCCGCAGAACAGGACTGATGCCAGGAGGTATAAAAGCCACCTGCCAAAGAGAAAGAGGGTGTCTGGAGGGCTGGTTGGGCAGTGACTGGGGTGGGGGATGGATGGTCACACCACTGGGCATTTTCCTCTCTGCCTGTTCTAAACCTGACAGATGTGCCAGGTGGCTGTGAGTGGAATGGTGAGGCTGGTCTCTGCAGCTGCTGTATTGATTGTTCTCCCTCAGGGCAATGTCCAGTCCAGAGGTCCTCACACTGCCTTCACCTCTCTCCCCATACCCCCACCCTGTCCTGTCAAATCCCTCCCCTCCCATTCCCAGAATAAGGCTGGCTTGGGACCAGTTCATTGAGGGTGAGGGTTTCCAGTCATGGTTCTCTGACAGGGCTCCTCAAGGCTCAGCAAAGGCCTCTGGGAGAAGCAGACTCGGGAGTTTGGAGTGGCACACAGAGGACACCCCTGTAGGGCAGAGTGGGTTGCCCCCATTTCGCTGCTCCTCTGCTATGAGCTAGGAGAGAGAAGGGGATGTCACCTCACCTCACATATATAACGTCTCTTTTTGTCCTCAGGAGGAGGGATGGAGGGCTATGTATTTGAGTGTGTGCATGAGTGTGCACATTGGAATAGATAAGGGCTTTGGGGAGGAGAAGGCTATTCTTGTTTCCCTGAGTAAATTTTGGGTCAAGGTTGCCTCCCATGCCCACGGTTCTCTCCTCTGGTTTCTCCCTCCCTCCTCGGTTCCCGTTAGCCTTACTCACATTTCTCAAGTCCTGTTTTTGGATCCTGGACTCTCCTGACAGCGTCTTCATCCACTCTGTAGAGAGGGAGAGAGCAGTCATGCAGAGGAGGGAAGGGGGAGGGAGGGACTGATTGTGGAGGGGGAAGGGGGCACTGTTCCCGGAGAAATGTTGTAGGAAATGAACTATTTGCATAAACAAAACTGAAAAAAAAATCTGTTTCCAATTCAATTTAGTTTTGGTTTTGAACTCCCTGATGGTGGTGCCACCTGCTGGCCTACACGGGGAAGGGTCAATTTTTAGGGACAAGACAGCCTTCAGTTGGAGGCTCAGATGTCTTGTTTCCTAAATCTGATCTGAATTCTCCCTTTCTCCAGGGACCTTCATAGAGGCTGTTGCTGTGTTTACAGGGGTGCCACCCAAAGTGCAGTGGAAATCACAGTTGAGGGGACTCTCTTTTCTGGACTGCCCTTTTTCATTAACCCAGCTTGTCCTGTCCTTACTCACTAGGAGCCCTGGTCCAGGAAAGGCCAGAGTGACGAGGCAGGGGTAGAGGAGGGCAGCGCAGGTGTGAAAGGGGAGCATGGGGTTTGGGTGTATTAGGACCCTGGCTTACTACTTCATGAACTCATGAATGACACTTAGATATAAAACAGAGATTGCTGTGTTTGTTCTAAGACTCTTCCTCCCCTCCTAATAAGGCCTGGCAATAACCTTGGCTCTTAGAGAAGCAAAGACAGCTGGGGAGGGGGTACAGACATTCTCTTTTCCTCAGCATCTTGTCCAGGGCTTGAGCCCTCGAGGGTCACAATTACCTAAGGCTAGGCAATAGGGGTGACTATGGACCAAGAGTTATCTGAGAGGAAGCCAGGTCTCTGGAAGGGAGGAGAGCTCTTGTCTCTTCTGTCTACCAGGACCCAGTGTCTTGTTTTAAATGTTTGCTCTTCATGGGAGCCTTTCTTCATCAACTCTTTCTCCATGGCTCAAATGCCTTTGCATTCCATAGGGAGGCTTGGGCTACAGAGCAGGCCTCTGAGTTCTGAGGCCTTTTCCATGTATCTTGCTTATTTCCCCTATTAGAGTAATTCCTCCATACCTGTACCCACCCACCCACTCATTCATTATCAATGGGCAACCTATTTAATGTGCCAGGATCTTTCCTAAGCAATGGACTGCAAGGACTCATGAAGATGGGGCAGATCCCATTAGGCAGTGACCAGGTCATCACCAAGTATAGTAGTTAGAGAGCAGATGAGCTCTGAAAGATGCAAGGTTAACTGAGGTCAGGAGGATTTCTCCAGCAGGCTTATATGTTGGAGCTGAGGAATGACTCTTTTTTTTTTTGTATTTTTTTTTTTCTGAAGCTGGAAATGGGGAGAGACAGTCAGACAGACTCCCGCATGCACCCGACCGGGATCCACCCGGCATGCCCACCAAGGCGCGACGCTCTGCCCCTCCAGGGTGTCGCTCTGTTGCGACCAGAGCCACTCCAGTGCCTGGGGCAGAGGCCAAGGAGCCATCCCCAGCGTCCGAGCCTTCTTTTGCTCCAATGGAGCCTCGGCTACGGGAGGGGAAGAGAGAGACAGAGAAGAAGGAGAGGGGGAGGGGTGGAGAAGCAGATGGGTGCTTCTCCTGTGTGCCCTGGCCAGGAATCGAACCCAGGACTTCTGCACACCAGGCCAACGCTCTACCACTGAGCCAACTGGCCAGGGCCTGAGGAATGACTCTTATGGCAGGGTTGACCCATGACATGATCCTGTCAGGTCAGGAAGAACAAAAGATAGAGGAGAAGGATACGGACCAGATTAGGAGACAAGAAAGAGGGGAACTCCTGTCTAGCAAATTGCACATTAGCATCTTGACAACAGTGTGTGTGTGTGTGTGTGTGTGTGTGTATTCATGGTGGGGGCAGGATGGTAGCAGTGTGTGTGTGTGTGTGTGTTCATGGTGGGGGGCAGGATAGCAGAGGTAAGAAGGAAGGAGGAGGTGGTCCAAGAAGGTAAGTCTTAGTTGAAACTGTCCTATCTCATCTTACGGATTCTGAGTTCTGTCCTGGTATCCTGCAACATGACTGGAAAGTGACAAACTTGGACCTCATTAGCTCATCCCAGCCCAACCACCACTCTGCCCAACCTCTCAAAATAACCTTTATGTACACATTTGTCTTATACCCTTGACTTATACCGAGAATAGAAAGAAGAAACAACCATATACAGGTTGTTCAGGCACTTGTTTTAAAGCCAGTATTTGAAGACATTACTGAAAGGCAGAAACCATGGGCTGAACCAAAAACATGAGGCTAGTGTGTTCAAAAGGAAATTTTATTTTAAAACACCTGGGTGCAAGCAGGCTGAGACCAGCAAAAGGTGTTAGCTCCAAGCTGCGGGAGGATTAGATATAGGGGCTAGGGGCTAGTTAGCACATACTGGTTTATGGCCTTTGTCACTGACTTGATGATAAGCAGGAGGTGTGTGTGTGGGGGTGTTCAGCTGCAGAAACATCTCCTCTGCAAGCTCTTCTGATGTAGCACAGGCCTAATCAGCATGTTACTATCAGGTATGCTTGGTAAATCTTCAAGACAGCTGGGGTCAGGTATCTCCCAGGACTAGCCAGGACCTGGTGCCTCTGGGACCATCTACCTCTGAGAATTATCTGTGAAATTTTTTTTCACAGACTCCCTGTTTTCTTAGGATACGAAGTAAAGATTTAAAATTTGCGATTTAGCCCCCTTCAAGACTGGCTGTCTCCTTTCCTAACCTTAAGGTGTGTTCCTCCCAAATGTTTGCTCCCAAGGACATTTTCCAGATCTTGCTGTGAAGATAAACATTTTGCTGCATTTCAAAGGGGAGGCTGGGAAGCCCCCAAGAAAAAACAGCAAACAAACCAACCATAACCCCACAGTAGGGGGACGAGAATGTTCTGTTTGGAGTCTTTCTTCCTCCTTGGAGCTGGGATGGCAGCTGAGTAGTCATTTTATCTATTAGTTGACTGTACATTGTTCATTCCTCTTAGGATTTGATTCTGGGGGAATTTTTTTTTCTCCCTTAAAGTAATGGTAGGTTTCCATTTGTGGATATATCTATAATTATATTTCTGTCTAGATATATAAATATAGATGTATAGATATATCTTTTGCCTTGGTAGGGAAAAACTCATCATTTTTTCAATAATAAAAACAAAAAAGTAAAACACACATACTCATTAAATAAAATTTAGCAAATAGAGAAGCGAGGAAAACAAAACAGTCAGAGTTATACAATTTGAAACAACCTCTGATGAGTATTTTAGAGTATTTTTAATAGTCTTTTGTGCTATGTACAGATTTACAAAATACAGTAGAAATAGCCACATGTATGTACACCTTTGAACCCTATTTTTCAAAGAAAATTTAACCTTTAACCATATAGCTAACTTGATTTTCAATACTGTACTAGCAAATTTGCTCTCTTCTCTATTTTCTAGTTCTATTTGAACAAGTGTATTTTATCTGCACCTTTTACTCTAACTCACCTCATGTCCTCACTAAAAATTAAGAGTTGGTCATCTCAGGTGGAGCACAGCTCAGGGTGTCCAGCAGCGCTGAGGGTGTCTGTAGGAGCTTCCAGCCAGGGCTGGGGTCAGGGGATGGGTGTCTGTAGGAGATGAGGCCCAGGAAAGTGTGAGCCAGGTGTCGTCACCCTCACTGAAGCAGGGATTCCCAGGGAACCGAATCTGTAGGGATGTGAGGACTGGGAAGGGGAAGTGAGCAATACAGCAGGTCTTGAGGACCCTGAGAGGTGTCAAGGGACACTGAAGAGCACATGCCTTTGCAGTCCCGGATCAGGTGTACCATCCGGGCAAGTCACTTTATCACTCTGAGCTCCAGTTTCCTCATTTAAAATGTGGGTCGTGCCCTAGCTAGATGGCTCAGTGGATAAAGTACCATCCTAGTTCAGCAAGGTTGTGGGTTCGATCCCTGATCAGGGCATGTATGAGAAAAAAATCAATGAGTACACAACTAAAAAAATGGAACAACTAAGTGGAGCAACGAGTTGCTGCTTCTCCCACTCTCTTTCTCTCTTAATCAGTGTGGTTAAACAGCAACAAGACGTGGTTCATAACACATCCTTTGCAGATTTGGTGTGAGGAGTCAATGAAATAACATCTGTTCTGCCTGGTGTACAGAACAGGTAACAAAAACGTAGCTGCACTGTAATTGCAGTGAGGGGTTGTGGTAGGTGGGGCAGCTCACAGTTTGGATAGTACTTGAAAGTCAACTAAACAGGCTTTGGAATCTTTCAGAGATGAATAGCAATTAGGACCAGTTCCCCCGTACACGACTGGAACGGGGGGATGAGAGGGTGGCTGGCTGTCTCCCAGGAGAGGCAGATGAAGCAGAGTCAGCAGACGATGAAACTCACTGGGATGTACTAGGCTTCCTGGGGCATAGCGCAAACTCACAGGAGAGTGGAGGGTGAGGAGGAGGGGCTGGAGGACGCTCTGCCTATCTGTGGTGGGTCAGCCTCGGGCAGAGGAGGGGCTCTCTCTCTCCCAGTGGTTCGAATAAGGATTGCCTGTCCAACCCCCGGCCCACCCGCGGCGCTCAGTCTTTTCTTTCAATCGTGTCTTCTCTGGGGTCTTCACAGTGCTGGGGCCATTGCTCAGTGTGTCCAGGGTCAGTCCTTCCCATCCATCACTCCCTTGATCCAGTCCACGTAGTTGAGCACTTTGGTGTAGAAGCCATACCCTTTGCCGCACCCAATGCCCCAGGATACAATGCCCGTGGCCACCCAGTGATGGGAACGATCATCCCATACTACATAGACGCCACCACTGTCTCCCTGGCAGACATTCTGCTGCCGCGTCTCATCCCCAACACAGAACATGTTGTCAGAAAACACATCAGTCCTCTGTTTCTTTCGAAGCCAGGCCTCACAGGCCTCTCTCGGGGCGACCGGCAGCCTTGAGTATTTCAACTCAGTAGTTAACCAGCCCATCTCCACGCCAAACCCACTGACATAGCCCGTCAGGCCGCTGCGGTAGAGGGTCTCGTTGTTGGGCAGACAGACCGGCAGGAGGTGGGGGCCGAGGGGGACACTGCGCTGGAGTTCCAGGAGGGCAATGTCCCCGTTGAAGTTGTAGGACTCGTTCTGGCGATAGTCTGGGTGCACAACCACACGGCGTACGGGGTGGCTTCCCAGTTTCATCAGCTCGTCTATGTCTGTGTGGCCCAGGAACACATCCACCCTCCTCCTCTTCCAGGAAAAGATGCTGTCCTTGGGATAGAGGGTGTGGGCGGCAGTGAGGATCCACCTGTTGCCCAGCAGAGCCCCACCCCCGCGGCCGTAGATACTGGTGAAGGCTTGCCAGGGGAAGTTGCCCAACTTAGCTTTGGAAGAAGCCTGGGCCTCCTGGTTCTGGGCGATGGGGGTCACTGGCTGTCCACAGACTGGGAGAGAGGAAGGGGAGGAGAGAAATCAGCATGCATCAAGCTGCATTTATTAAAGACCTACTTCTGTGACGTGCTCTTCCTCCTGCCTCCTTAGCCATTTTAAGCCACTTGTTTAGCCCCTTGGTGAGACCGCCCTGAGCACACTCATGCAGCAAACAGAATTTGCCCTCAGTGCCTCTTGCCTCCGTTTTCTGTGTCATTTCTTCGTCATTTCTTCATTTCTAACATCTCCCACTACTATGTACTTGTCCTCTGACTCACTCAAAGCACTGCTTCAGGGTTCCCCTAGAGCAGTCTGTGGGTAGGAGTAAAGTCTGAGTCATTTATTCAGATTGAGTTGGAAAGGCAATGCTTTGACTCAAAAACAAAAACTTTAAAAAATGGTAGACTTGCCTGACCAGGCGGTGGCGCAGTGGATAGAGCGTTGGACTGGGATGCCGAGAACCCAGGTTCAAGACCCTGAGGTCGCCAGCTTGAGCGCGGGCTCATCTGGCTTGAGCAAAATAAAAAATGCTCACCAGCTTAGACCCAAGGTCGCTGGCTTGAGCAAGGGGTTATTCTGTCTGCTGTAGCCCCACAGTCAAGGCACATATGAGAAAGCAATCAATTAACAACTAAGGTGTTGCAATGAAAAATTGATGATTGATGCTTCTCATCTCTCTCAGTTCCTGTCTGTCTGTCCCTATCTATCCCCCCCCTCTCTCGCTCTGTCCCTGTAAAGAAAAAACAAACAAACAAACGGTAGACTTAAATCCTCATATACAACTGATGGGAATTTAAAATGGTGCGAAAATGATTCGGCTTTGGGTGATGGATATACAACATAATTGACTATTCAAATGATGTAGTGATGTTTGCCTGAAATCTGTGTGCACTTATTGATCAATGTCATCCTGTTAAATTTAGTTTTCTAAATAAAAAGAAAACAGGTGTGACCATTATGGAAAACAGATTGACAATCCCTCAAAAAGTTAAACATAGAGTTATGATAGAACCCCACAATTCTAATCCTAGGTATATATTCAAGAGAATGGAAAACATATGTTCAAATAGGAACTTGTACATGAATGCTTATAGCAGCATTGCCTAGAAAAGGCAGAAAGTGGAAACACCCCAATGTCCATCAACTGATGAATGGCTAAACAAAGTGTGATGTATCACACAGTGGAATTCTGTTCCATCATGAAAGGAATGAGATACTGACACATGCTACAATGTGGATGGACCTGGCAGAAATGGTGCTAAATTAAAGAAGCCAGACACAAAGGTCACATAGTATGAGTCCATTGATATGAAATGTTCAGAATAGGCAAATCCATAGAGACAGAAAGCAGATTAATGGTTTCCTGGGGAGTTGGGAGGAGAGAGTTGGAGGCCCCAGGTGTTTTTTTTTTGAAACGATGGGCATGTTTTGGAGTTAGTGGTAATGGTTACACAGCATTGTAAATACACTAAAATTTACTAAACTGTACACTTTAAATGGTGACTTTTATGTTATGGAAATTTTATCTCAGTAAAAAAACTAAAAAAAAAAGGGGTGTACTTTTTTGGCCCTGTGGCATCTAGGTAGGGAGAGATTTTGGGGACAGAGAGCCTGTCTGTGGATCCTTAAAGCACATCATACCCAGAAGAGGGTTTTCTCTTCTTTCAGTTCTTCATCTCTGTCTTTTTCACTTCCCCATCTGATTAACTTCCTTCACACTTGTGTTTCCTCGGTTATCCCTTGATCTTTGAAGAATAAGGGACAAGCGCCTTGCCTCTTTCTTTCTGGGCCTTCTTGGGTCCCTTCTTCTTCCTCCCTTTCTGCCTTTATCTCCTCCTTTATTCCAAGCCTTCCCTTTAACCACCATATCCTGTTCCACAGGCCCACGTCCCGCTGGGTCTGGTGTGGAGAGTGGCCACCGCCACAGCACTGGCAGGTCACACTCACCAGGCGCACAGTGAGGAGCCTCGTCCCTGTCCTGTGTCTCCTTCCTGGGGCCCCGGGCCGTGCTGGTGAGTGTCCCTGAGGAGTGAAATGAGGGGAGGCAAAGAAACAGGATCAGAGTTGGGAGGTGGGGCTGAAAGAGCAGGGGATGCAGGTGGGAGTAAGGAGGAGGGAAGCCAGTTCCCCAGCAGGTGGGGACTCACCTGCTGGCACCAGCTGATAGTAGGGCTCCTGGCAGTGGTTCTGGATCATGGAGGAGTTGTCTCCAGGTGTGTATGTGGCCTCAGAACTACCGCTAACCTCACATACTGGTTGACTATGGCTCACACCTATAGGGAAAAAAGGGCCATTAGTACCTAGAACATAATTGCCAACTGACAACTCAGGAACCAGGGACCGATTCTGGCTCATGGCCATATTTAGTTGGACCTGCACAGTGGTGTCTTTCTTTCTTTTTTAATTTTTAAAATAAAAATATTTGATCTATTTTTCACCGATCAGATTGTCAATGATAAAAAAAAGTTTGAAAATAACAGTGATAAGTAGGATATGGGGAAACAGGCATTTTCAGACATGACCAGTGGGAGTGTAAATTAGCAAAACCTCTTTGGAAGTAAATTTAGCAATATCAAAATAAAATTACAATTTTTTTCCACCTAGGACTTTCCTTTCTTTCTTTCTCTTTTTAAAAGATTTTATTTATTGATTTTTAGAGGGAAGAGAGAGAGAGAAAGGGTGTGTGTGTGTGTGCTGGGGTGGGGCAGAAGCATGAACTCGTAGTAAGAGTTGCTTCTCATTAGTGCCTTGACCGGGCAAGCCCAGGGATTTGAACTGGTGACCTCAGTGTTCCAGGTCGATGCTTTATCCACTGCGCCACCACAGGTCACGCTAGAACTTTTATTTCTAAGAATTTACCCTCGTATGTGTGCTCCAAGATGCATATACAAGATATACATAGCAGTACAGTTAGTGGCAGCAAAATATCTATCAGTGGAGGACTGATTAAATACATTATAACACATCAATCAAAGGAATATTATATGGTCATTAGGAAGAATTAGGTAATGTTAGTCACATGTATATGGAATGATCTTTAAGATATATCATTGAGTGAAAAATGCCAAATTTAAAACATTATGAATATTATGCAACCCACACACCACACACACACATACACAATTATATTTGAATGGCATGGCATGTCTTTGGAAGAATACTTGGAAATGGAGAACGAGCTGTTTCTGGACAAGGTGGCCAAGGACTAAGTAAGGACCAGAGCTCAGAAGAAGACTTACTTTTTACCATACTGTTTTTGAAATTTTTATCATATATATTATCTTTCAAAAAATTCTGAGTTACCATTTGAAAATCTGGAATTTCACTTAAAATCTGTGTTTTGTTTCTCTTGAAAAACGAGGTGATCTGCAAGCCCTGGGCCAGTAAATCAGCATAGAAACAACTGCTGGAGCTGACCAATAGCTGTCCTTCAACTTGCCAGCTTGCCAGCAGGGGCTGGGAGGGGGCAAGGAAGAGGTGGGCTCAGGTGTCCCTGAGCCCCCAGCACTCCACCTTCTGCTTGTTGCTTCATGATACCGGGGGCCATGGTTACGGGCAGAGAGTGTACTCCCAGGATGGACACTTACTTACAGCCTGGTAAAGGGCCAGGAAGCCCGTGTGGAGACCAGTTGTCCTGACCTCAGAGGAGGTGGGTGCATGAAAAGTCAGCTGCAAACTGTTCCCCGAGGACACAAACTCCCTCTGACCCGGTGGGTTGCCCAGCTGAGAGCCCTGCTGACCGCAGAACCGGCTTGGATCTATCCCATTGGCTGTGATCTGAAATAGGAGGGGCGGGGACAGGCAGGTGTGGGGTGAATCTCCACCACAGGTGGTCACAGGGTCCAGCCCTGGGCCTGGACTCCCTATCTAGCAGGTTTGCGTGCCGCAGGGCCTAAGCTGTATCCATGTTAACTTGCTCAAGTAGCTTCCTGTTCCAGTACTGATTCCCAAGTTTATTCCAGGCATGACCAGATAACCTGCGTATTCCTATAGCTTACTATAATGATCTCAGAAAGCCCACCACATTTACCTTCTTTCAAGAAGCTCCTTGGGCCTGACCAGGTGGTGGTGCAGTGGATAGAGCGTCGGACTGGGATGCAGAGGACCCAGGTTCGAGACGCTGAGGTCGCCAGCTTGAGCGCGGTTTGAGCAAAGCTTACCAGCTTGGACCCAAGGTCGCTGGCTCAAGCAAGGGGTTACTTGGTCTGCTGTAGCCCCACGGTCAAAGCACATATGAGAAAGTAATCAATGAACAACTAAGGCGTCGCAACACGCAACGAAAAACTCTGTCTATCCTTCTCTCTCTCTGTCTCTGTAAAAAAAAAAAAAAAGAAGCTCCTTGGGAAAACAATCAATATCATATCATAATAACTATGTTTGGTGGCAGATGGTTACTAGTCTTATTGTGGTAATCACTTTGTAAGGTATATAAATATTAAGTCAATATGTTGTACACCTGAAACTAATATAATACGATATGTCAATTGTAATTAAAAAATAAATCAATAAAAAAAAACTTCCTTGGGAACTCTAGGGTTCCCTAATAGTCCACTGGATTGTAAGCTCCAAGAAGGCAAGAAATACATATATTTTGCTGACCACTGAATCCCTGATGCTCGACATGGTGCCATAGCTTTGAATTGATGAAGATACAGACATTAAGTCCCTCCCATCCGCTTCCTTCAGCCCCAGCACCTTCCACTTCTCTGAGTAACTTTCTGTGAGTCAACATCTAAGATGCAATAAGACCCTCTGCAAAGACTTGGCTGGGGTTCCTGGCCTTTGCTGTTCTCCTTCTTTTCGAGTGTCCCTCCTCTTACCCCGTGAGCTGTAAATAATGTCCCCACAAGGTGTAGGAATCTAAGGACACAAATGTACACAGTATGGACACGCTGGCTATTGTCGCTTAACTTGTATGTCCTTTAAGCTGGCTGTCTCTCTGTCAAACCCCTTCTGACTGCCTCCTCTGCTCAAATTCCTTTCTGTGGGTTCCCCAACCCAAGGAAGGACACCTTGGAAGGAGTTTCCTGGCTCATGTTTCATGTTTAATTTCTATTCTGGGTACACAGATCACTGCTCTGTTTGTTTTACTTTATTTTATTTTTAAAATTTCTATTTACTGATTTTATCAAGAAAGGAAGAGAGAAAGAGAGAGACGGGAACATCAACCTGTTCCTGTATGTGCTCCATCCGGAGATCAAACCGGTGACCTCTGTGCTTCAGGACGATGCTCTAACCAACTGAGCTATCTGGCCAGGGCTCGTTTTATTTTATTCTATTTTTTCATTTTATTTCTGATTTTCACATCGACCTACTTCTTGGGGTCTTGCTAGCTCTTCATTCACTCATCCTCCCAAAGTCTCAGGTTCCTTTAAGGCAGTGGTCCCCAACCTTTTTTTGGGCCACAGACCGGTTTAATGTCAGAAAATATTTTCACAGACCGGCCTTTAGGGTGGGATGGATAAATGTATCACGTGACCGAGACAAGCGTCAAGAGTGAGTCTTAGACGGATGTAACAGAGGGAATCTGGTCATTTTTTAAAAATAAAACATCGTTCAGACTTAAATATAAATAAAACGGAAATAATGTAAGTTATTTATTCTTTCTCTGCGACCGGTACCAAATGGTCCACGGCCCGGTACCGGTCCACAGCCCGGGGTTGGGGACCACTGCTCTAAGGGGCCGTCCAGCCCATCTCACTGTGCTCACAGTAACTGTGTAAAAGCTGACATGAAGACAATTTCTCAGTCACTCCAAATGCCTTTCTCCCAGTCTGTTCTTTCCTTTAAAACATTAATAAATTTAAGCCCCATATTTAAGAAGCCTACCTCTTGGGGACGGAGATTTTTGTTCTCTGAAACTGTCCTTTGCTGATCTACTTGGCTGTCAAACTCTCTAGCTTTCTTTTTACCTTCCTCGTGAGTTGTCGCCAAATAGAATCACTTAGGAGTCTAACTAGCAAAGGAGAATGAACACACGACCATGAATCCTAAGACCCATGTTGAATTCCAAACGTTGCTCCGATCTCTCTGTGTGCCATAGGCAGTTGCTTAACCACCCAGATCTTAGTTTCCTCTCCTGTAAAATGGTCTGTGAGGCCTCTTGCAGTCAGGATGTCACATTCTATGGCAGCTTTCCAGCACGTGCATGAGGAGCAGTGAGGAAGATGATCCTAGATACCTGATCATTCAAAAATCCATTCTGTTGTGTGTCCTACACATATGGCAAGCTTGGATTTCGTCTGGTTGAGGACATGGACAAGTAAAAACATGAATTAGACTACTGTGTGTTGAAATCTGCATTTAGTTGTGTGTGTGTGTGTGTGTGTGTGTGTGTGTGTGTTTAACTTACCCTGGCAACAGAGAGGAGGAAAGAATCTTATTCCTGAGCTTGACCTTCCTCAATGACAAGAGTCAGACTGGGTCTAAAATTGTCTATGACTAGGGAGAACAGGGATCATGGTAGGTACTCAACAGACATAGGCTAAATTGAATAAAGTATAGTTGTGGCTTCTGGTTAAATCTGAAGCAATAAACACATGCCTTTATCTTTTCTCTCATCTCAAGTCCCACTAATATGAAAGGAAAAAGGATAAAAAGGTATAAATGATCAAGGACAGGACCGTGAGAAAAGATGACAGCAGATGAGAGGTGTCAGTACGTCTTAGAAGGTGGAATGGAGATGGAAAGGGGCAACCTGACTCTCCAGAGGCAGAAGTCAGCATAAAGGAAGCCGGTTCTTATCATGGAAATTAGGATAACCAGGAACTCCTGAGGAAGGGGATGAGGGAGGGGTTAATATATAGAAGCCTATGTAGGGAGACCTCAGAATCCTACATCGCTTTGCCCACCCAGTGCGTCCAGGCAACTCCTCTGGCTCACCCTGGCAGGAGACCTCAGCATGAGCCAGAGACCCTGGACTTGGGATCCCTTGGGACACTTGACAGAGGAAGTGAGGCCAGAATTGAAAACGGAGGGATTAGGTGCCTCTACATATCTGTGAGAGCCTCTACCAGTTTACCAGAAGGCTGGCAACTTGGCTCTGGAGACCAGAGGATCTTCTCTGAGGTTGGCTGTCTGCCGAGAAAATACTTCTGCATACTGACATTTGGGAAGGCCCCCACAGCACCTCTTAGTCACCTTGTTGATAACCCTATTTTCAAACTTGCCATTTCACAAATTTTAGCTACCTACACAGAGCATCCAATATCATTCTAGTACTTCATTCTTATATATGAATGGATAGCCAAGGTTTCATATTGTAGGAGAGTCTCTAACATAAAAAGCAGAAACCAAAACAAATGAAGAGTAAAAAAGAACTTGGACGAAGTAGAGATAATACAGGAAACAGAATAAACATTTAAAAATAATCCCATTACAGGGGAAAGAGTTTTGTCTATAAAACAAGAACAATATTCTATAAAAAGGCACATTTAGAAAACAGGAATGAGCCTTTAGACCTGAAAAAATGTCAACAGAAAAAGAAACCATTAAAGTTGGCGAAAGTTGGTATTTAAAAAGAGGAACTCTCCCAGAAAGAGGAACAAAAAGACAAAGAGATGGAAAACACAACAAAATGAGTAATAAAACTAGAGACCCAGTTCAGAACATATAAAAACTAAATTATTGGAGTTTCAGGAAGAGAAAATAAAGAGAGTAGATGTCTGGAAGTAATTAAAAAAATACCTAAACATTCCTAGAGTTGAAGGAATACATTAAAAGAGTCTCTAGATCAGGGGTCAGGAAACTTTTTGGCTGAGAGAGCCATGAACACCACATATTTTAAAATGTAATTCCGTGAGAGCCATACAATGACCTGTGTACCTTATGCATTATCCAATAAAAATTTGGTGTTGTCCCACAGGACAGCTGTGATTGGCTCCAGCCACCCGCAACCATGAACATGAGTGGTAGGAAATGAATGGATTGTAATACATGAGAATGTTTTATATTTTTAACGTTATTATTATTTTTTATTAAAGATTTGTCTGCAAGCCAGATGCAGCCATCAAAAGAGCCACATCTGGCTCACGAGCCATAGGCTCCCGACCCCTGCTCTAGAGCCTTGGCCGGGAAACTAAGTTGGTTAGAGTGTCATCCTGATACTCCAAGATTGTGGGTTTGATCCCCTGTCAGGGTACGTACAAGAATCAACTAATGAATGCATAAATAAGTGGAACAACAAATCAGTGTTTTTTTTTCTCTCTCTCCCTTCCTCTCTCTCTAAAATCAATAAATAAAAATAATAAAAGAGTCTCTAGATTAAATGAATCCTGTACGATGAATAAAAAGGAACCCACATCAAGAAGAAAATAAGAAAAAAAAGGAACCCATATCAAGGCACATCATAATGAAAGCTCAGTATACAGGTAATAAAGAAAATATTCCAAAAGCTCGAGAGAGAGAGAGAGAGAGAGAGAGAGAGAGAGAGAGAGAGAAAGGATCAGGAGTCACAATGCTATCAAACTTAACAACACTAGAGCTAGAAGAGAATGCCATCAAAATTCAGGGAACATGACTTCCAACCTAGAATGCAACCTGGATAAACAGTCCATCAAATGTGAGGGCAGAACAGAGACAAGTAGGGTTTTAAGATCCTTTAAAATAGACTCCCATGTACCTTTTCTGGGGGAGAAAGTCTCCTCCAAAAGTGAGGGAGTAAACCTGGAACAAGAGTGATGATGGGATTCAGTTCCAACACAGGACAAGTGAAGGGAGTCTCCAGCATGAGGGAGCCCAGAAATTGTGGAGGCTCAGAGAGCAAAGAATTCAGCCTGAAGAAAGAAACCATCAAGAGATCGCCAGGTGGGACGTCACCAATAAAAAGGAGGAATCAGAGATTGAGATTTGCACTTGGATGTGTTGAGAGGAGAGTTACTTTCCTGGCTAAGAGTTTGGGGAGATTTGTTACAGAGAACTAAGCAAACCAAAGATTAGAACAAAAACAAAGAGCTCTAAAGAACTCCATGTAATTACCAACTCCTGGAAAATCAAAAGTTGGATAAAAAGGAAACCATAATTATTGTACATCATATGCTCAGACATAAATATTTAAAAGTCATAATAATGTAAATAATGACTATAGATTTAATGATAGTATAGACTCTGGCCAGTGGCTCAGTGGATAGAGTGCTGGCCTGGCATATAGACATCCTGGTTTGATTCCTGGTCAGAGCACACAGGAGAAGTGACCATCTGCTTCTCCCCTCTCCCCTCTCTCCCTCTTCCCCTCCTGCAGCCAATAGGTCCATTGGTTGAGCGGGGCCCTGGGCACTGAGGATAGCTCTGTTGGAGCCCATCAGCCTCATGTGCTAAAAATAGCTCGGTACTCAAGCCTCCCGGCAGGGGTCGTCAAACTTTTTATAAAAACTGCCCACTTTTGCAGTGCTGGTCAACCTGGTCCCTACTGTGCAACCAAACAGCACCACGATTGGCCCATCATGAAAGCTGGAACGCCCACTAGTGGGCGGTAGGGACCAGGTCGACCAGCACTGCAAAAGTGGGCGGTTTTTATAAAAAGTTTGACGACCCCTGGATGGTGAAGGTCTGCTATAAATCTAGTCCTATCTTCTATAGTTGAAAGTTAATGGGTAATATGTAAAAAACAAACAAAACCAGAATAAGCATGTTATTGATATATGAAAATACATACCAGATGAAACAGCTACATGAATTGTTACTAATTGCCCCAGGAGAGTAAAATGGGGGTTGAGGAGTAGGTTGGAGACAGCTGGTTTTTATTTTTATTTTTAAATTATTTTTATTTATTCATTTTAGAGAAGAGAGACAGAGAGAGAGAGAGAGAGAAGAGGGGAGGAGCAGGAAGCATCAACTCCCACATGTGCCTTGACCAGGCAAGACCAGGGTTTTGAACTGGTGACCTCAGCGTTCAGGTCAACACTTGATCCATAGCACAGGTCAGGCCAGCTGTGTTTTATTATAAGCCTTCTAGTAGTCTGATTTTTTCTTTCTTTCTTTTTTTCTTTTTTCTATTATTTTTATTTATTTATTTATTTATTTATTTTTAAAGAGTTGATTTAATATGACTGATCTTTTTTTTTAATTTTTATTTTATTTATTCATTTTAGAGAGGAGAGAGAGGGAGAGAGAGAGACAGAGAGAGAGAAGAGAGAGACAGGGGGGAGGAGCTGGAAGCATCAACTCCCATATGTGCCTTGACCAGGCAAGCCCAGGGTTTCGAACCGGCGACCTCAGCATTTCCAGGTCGATGCTTTATCCACTGCACCACCACAGGTCAGGCCTTTTATTTATTTTTTAATGTGAGAGGCGGGGAGATAGTGAGACAGACTCCCGCATGTGTCTCGACCAGGGTTCACCCAGCAACCCCTGTCTGATCTGATGCTGGAATCAACTGAGCTATCCTCAGCGCCTGGGCCGATGCTTGAACCAACTAGGCCACTGGCTGCGGGAGCAGAAGAGGAAGAGAAGGGGGAGAGGGAGGGGAAGAAAAGCAGATGATAACTGTTCATGTGTGCCCTGACTGGGAATCAAACCCAGGATGTTCATATGCTGGGTCAATGCTCTATCCACTGATCCAACAGTCCAAGGCCATACTTTGATTTTTTTTTAAACTATGTGCATGTATTATTTTGATATAAATAAAATTTAAACCAAAAGATAACAGAAAATAGTGTTTTTAAAGTGTCCTTATCATAAGAACTTTTGCTATAGCTCCTCTAAACTCACTCACCAAATCTTTTGTTATTCCTGCTCAGATTCCTGCCCAGACAGTGCAGGTATTCAGTGGAAAGCATGATTGTGTGTGCTTAATGACTGATGTGAGTCCCTGCTCTTTACCCTAGGGGCTGGCAGTATTTGTGTGTCCCTTTGGGGACAAGATCGTAGCACAGCCAGAGACTGGGCTGCTGGTTGAGGCTGTACACTTGGGCAGACCCTTGTCTGCCAGATAAGCCAGCCTGTGCCCCTGACTTGGGTTCTTTATCCATCCTCTGAGATTCAGGGCACCGCCACCTCCCACTGCCCTGGGCTCCAGGCCAGGCGGCTCCCTCCCCAGAGTCCCTCCAGGACCCCAACTCACTGTGACAGAGTCCTGCTCACAGTCCTGGGACGGCTCCACATCGAAGTCCTGGAAGATGAGCTTCACAGCAAAGCCTTCCGGAGCCTCGATGACAGTGGTGCTCTCCTGGCCTTTGAGGTATGGCTCTGGGTACCCTGGGGATGTCAGCTGCTGGGGGAGCTGCTGGGCCAAGAGCACAGAGCCCTGCGTGGGCCAAGCCTGGAGGACTCCCCAGAGGAGTAACCACCACCTGCAGGTGAGAGAGGACATACTGAGTCCACACAGCTGTGGCCTGAGACCTGTGGAGTCATAAGGAGTGGGGGCAGGTGATGCCAAGGGACTGAGAGACCTGGCAAAGGCATGAACAACGGTGGCAGCCACCTCTGCCTGCTTCCTTAGTGCCCCTCTCTGCCCCAATTCCATGAGCCTCCTCGTCAGCCTGAGCTCCACAGTGTGTCTTCCATCATTGCTTATCTCCCTGAAGAATGTCATATAAAGTGAGGGGCTACCTTCTGTTTCAGCAGATCCCAAACCCACCCTAGGATCTGAGGGAGACATGGTGGTGATACAAATGAGGAACAACCAAATATGTTAGTTTCCTGGCTCAGAGCATTGTGCCTGACCACCCCCAGGGAAGGCTGCTAGAAGCCATGGGCACTTCTAATTCTCCTCTGCATTAAGTGGCTGTGTGTGTGTGTGTGTGTGTGTGTGTGTGTGTGTGTACATATGCCCCTGGGCCCCACCTTCTTTTCTCCCCACCCTTTTCCTCTCCTCCAGTCCTCTCCAAGGACACACTCACATCTTGCCTGGGCAGCTTGTGGAGTGGGGGCTTCCCCAGAGATAATTCGGCGTCTCTGAGACCAGGCATATGGAACAGGACATCTGGGACCTTCCAGAGGACTTGGCTGAGGCCAGGGAACAAGAGGTGGGGCTGGGGAGGTTGCTGAGGGGGAGGAGGGAGCAGTTACTGGAAATGAGTTGAGTAATTCTCCTGTTCCTTTTTCCAATTTTCCTGGGTTGAGCACCACCTACTGTCTGACATGGGAATAGCTCACCCACCACAACTTAAGAGGAAAAACTCCAAAACCACGCTGGCCCTCAGAGATCAAGGGTGGGAGAGCCCTGGCCCTGGACTCTTTTGTACTATTTTTACAGAACAGTAAATAGTAAGATGGCTCCTTGTAAGGTATGGCCGTTGCCTTTTTAATTGGCCATACCTCTCCCTCCTGACCTTGCCACTCATCTATGTTACCAGGCTGCCTCTTAGAGATGGAGTTTGGGACCCGTGAACTTGAGCTTCTCTTCCCCCTCTCTCCCCTAAGCAAACATGCCTGGGATCCCCACTTTTGTAGTCTTATTTGTCCTGCTCACAACCGCTGAGAGCTGCTGGTCCAGCAGGTCCGGTTGGCACAGGGCTGGAGTCAGGCCCAGGCTCCAGCTTCTTTAGGCAGAGGCCAGGGGCCGAGGCTGGAGGCAGGGGCACCCTCCTGGGAGAGACACTCACCCACAGCGAGAAAGGGGGCCAGGAAGTCCTTGAGGAGGCAGATGTGTTGAAGGTCAGCAGCCTGTTCCTTAAGGACACAAATTCCCTCTGGCCGGAAGCTGCCCGGTGGGGAACTGTTATCTACAGAATTCAATCAGAGAAGCTCCCCCCCACCCCAGGGGCTGTGATCTGAAAGGGAGGTGAAGAGTGACTCTGCACCAGTGGTGGTCACAGGGCTACCTACATCCTAGGTGACGACTCCAGCCTTGTCTAGAAGTCCTGCACACCTCTGGGGCTCAGAGCCATAACTCATGGTGGCTTTGTCTAATAGTTTTACTTACCCTTTTTCTCCCCATTCTTTGGGCCACAAGGGCTGCCATATGCTAAGAATAGCTTCTTACTTACTCTAGTGCTCTTGGTCCACAGTTCTTTTAGGAAACTCTGGGAACCTGTAGGGGCAGGCACTCTCAAACAATCTACTAAGCCTGGGCTCACCATCATCGAAGGCTAATACAGGGCTCACCCATCTACAGGACTGTGAAATGTGTGTGGTGGAGTCTTGCAAGTACAAGTAGACAGTCTTAGCTGGCCTCTTCCCTTCTTGTCTGCTATGTCCTCTAATCCTCCTTTGTCCAGCTCTACCATCACTTTATGTACTTTTCTGCTACTGCTCATTGGACTTGACTTTTCCCTCTTCCCCTTTACCTGGAGAATACTCCCCCTCACCTCGAACAAAACACATATGGTTGTACACAGCTATGTAATAACAGAGTAAGAAAAATTTAAAGATACAAAATATCTTTAAAAATGGTATACTTCTATATATTTTGTAACCCTGCAATAGTAATAAGCAGCTCCTTCTGGGCTCTCTCTGGGTCACTCCAAATAACCAGGATCCTTCCCAAGCATTCTTCTGGGGTCCTCTCTTACCTAGAGCCTCGTCCTTCCATGGGGCAATTCCTGCCACCCCCCATTCCATGACGTAGTCTCTCCTCGAAGTGCACACATGCTGCTCGGGTCCCTGGTGATATGTTCTTTCTTCTTGTTAAACTACTTTTGATTGTCCGTCACCTCCATTGCTTCCCTCCCTTCCTCCAGGCTTTGTGCTCCCTCTTGCATCCTCCTTGATACAAGCTTTACCTCTGACAGCTTCCTCTCCTCTGAGCATCCATCTTCCTGGGAGCCTCTGACTTGAGAAGGCAGTTTTCTATTGGGCTTGGGAAATTTTATTGTTTTCCAAGTTGCAGGAGCCCAGTGGAGGTGAGGACTCTGAATATCATGGTTAGAGCCCCTGTCTTCTTTATGATGTACAAGAAAGGTCCACATGCAAGAACCCTTCCAGGTAATAAATTATGTCTATCTAGGCTAAAGCCCGCACATAGGGATTCCGATACCCAGAACAAAGCTAAGTGAGCTAACTTGTTACAGACTCCCCATTAACACGGCTCTCTTATTTGTCTGTGCCACATGATGTGCCTGAAATAGGTTTTCTGCAGCCTACATTTTGGAGATTATTAAATCCTAAACATTTCCCCCACCAAATCCAGACAGATTACCAGGCTGATAACTACATTGAATGGATTTTAAAATGGACCAGAAGAGATAAAAATAATTCGTGAGCCAATCTGACTGACAGTGGTGAAGGGAAGTAAACACTCCTAGGGTAGGTGCAGTTAGCCTTCCACAGAGGAGGTGGTGTTACTGGAGCTGAGTGAGTCCCCAGATCTAGAAAACAGAAACAGAGTGATGGGAAAAGTAGAGGCAAGACTTGTCCAAATCAAGCTTCTGTCATGTTTCTATCTTATGCCAATGTTATGGGCAAACCACATTCATGGGGACCTCAGGGAGTGCTCATGCTTATTTTCAAAGCAGTTTGATTCATACTGAGAGCAAACAGAGAGGTTTCCTGATTCTAACTCAACACAGCTAGTAGTTAGATCAGAAAATATACTTGCTATGAAAGTTTTGGACTAAATTAATATAAATATTAACAGATGAAGCATATTTCAGGTTTCCCCTCCCCCCAGCTTTATTGAGATATGATTGAAAAATAACATTATATTAGTTTAAGATGTACAACATAATGATATCGAATATGTATATATTATGAAATGGTTACCATAATAAGGTTAGTAAGCACGTCTACCACCTCATAGAGTAACATTTTTGTGTATGTGGTAAGAACATTGCTTTTGTTGCTTGTGCTCTGGTGTCATATCTGGCCCATGTATTTATGCCAGCACCATACTGTTTTGAATGCTATAGCTTTGTAATATAGCTCAACATCAAGAAGTGTGATGACTCCAGCTTTGTTCTTCTCTCTCAAAATTGCTTTGTTTTTCAGGGTCTCTTGTGGTTCCACATGAATTTTAGAATTTTTTCTTTTTCATTCTCTCTCCCTCCATATATCTTTTTTTTTTTTTTTTTTTTTTTTTTTTTTAGTGAGAAAGGGACAGACAGGAACAGACAGACAGAAAGGGAAAGAGATGAGAAGCATCAATTATTTGTTGAGGCTCCTTAGTTGTTCATTGATTGTTTCCTCTTATGTGCTTTGACCTGGGGGTTCCAGCTGAGCGAATGACCCCTTGATCAAGCCAGTGATCTTGGGCTTCAAGCCTGCTACTTTTGGGCTCAAGCCAGTGACCATGGGGTCATGTCTATGATCCCATATTCAAGCCAGTGACCCCACGCTCAAACTGATGAGCCCATGCTCAAGTTGGCAACCTTGGGGTTTCGAACCTGGGTCCTCTGCATCCCAGTCCAATGCTCTATCCACTGTGCCACCACCTGGTCAAGCTGGTTTTATTTCTTAAAATGATATTGATAGTATATGTTTTCCATGTGGAAAACTACAAAAATAAATTAAAATAAAAATTTTGTCACCCTTAGTCTTGGGACAGATGGTTGACATTTGTCCTCTTCTAAACTTTTCAATAAATAGGGCAACACAATTTTTTTGGACCACTCTTTTCTTTAATTTCCAGCCCTCTTTAATTCTGATCTATTGTGGCTCATATGATATCATCAGTAATAAGTAAGTCATACAACCCAAAGTAGATAGCCAAGAATTTCTATGCCTTGGCTTTTCTCTGGGACTTTACATTATAAAATCAGTGTATAAGTAAATAAACAAATACATAAATAAAATCAGTGTAAAGTCCTGGGAAACAGTCAGGAAAGGAGGTCCAAAAGCACACTGGCAACTTGAGACTGATGTGATCTTATTCTATGCATTTTTTCCGTCTAGAATGGAAACAATGACAATTGAGAGCCAGTGGCACAAGACCGGAAGCTAGTAATTGGCAGGTAGCCCTTAAATTCTATGCAAATATCAGCTTTCTGCTTTTGAGTCTTAGTGTGAGAAGAGAGGATATTCCTATACCTCCTATCCATTGTCAATAAAATATTTGGTTATGAAGAATACCCTTGTCCCACCTCTTTAAATACTGATTTATGCCCTGATGGTTTCTCATCAATCTTTTATATAATTAAATTATTTTGTAGCTAAGTGTTTTGCAAAACACATCTCATACTCGAAATAGTAAGTTGGTCCTATTTTTCAGCTGCCATGCACAAGTGCTACTTTAAAGTTGCATCTTCTTTTGTTTCCTCCCGGGTGTTCTATTACTCAACAGGAATCTTTAAAGATGCAGGTGTCGAGAAGCCCGTCTATGCCACCATTGGTGTTGGTGTGGTTAATACCGTCTTCACTGTAGTGTCTGTAAGTTGGATGGTTTGATCATTTTGTGGGGACAGGGGTTAGGGGGCAGAGGACTTCTTGCTACCCATGTTCAAAGATGGGTTGTATGTACTTCCACCTCCCTACCATTATTTAAAGCCATTGTTGTTGTTCAGTTCCTCTTTGAGGGGAAAAGAGCTGTTGAATAATGGGTGTAAATAGTCTTCACTTTTTTCAAACAAATACGGAATGGATGGGAAATAGGGAGGTTATAGGAGGGATTGCGTAAGATAAAAAGGGGAGTGTGACTATAGCAAGTACCCTGCGATTGTTAACGCAGATTCCGGTAGCTCACACAGTGTTTTCATGAAAAGGAAAGCAGAAATGTCTTGTTATATTTTTCCTTTTAGCTGTTTCTAGTGGAAAGAATGGGAAGAAGGACTCTACTTATGATTTACGATTGGCTTTTTGTACCTCCCCCATGGCTGTTTCCTTGATATTAAAGATGAGTGCTCTTTGAGTAAACTACAGGGAGAGGGGTAGGAGAGGTTACAGTTTGATTCTGTGACAGAGGTGAATAGTTGAGGCTGCAAACTGATAGAGCCAAATTTGGGATAAGCAGTATGCCCAGAGTTTTAAGAAAAAGTAGTTCTTGCCCTGGCCAGATAGCTTAGTTGATGAGACTATCATCCTGAAGCACAGAGGTTGCCAGTTTGATCCCCGGCCAAGATACATACAAGAACAGATGAATGTTTCTCTCTCTTTCTCTCTCTCTCTAAAGTGAATAAAAATTAAAACAACAAAAAAAGTAGTTCACCAAAGAGAGATGATTAAATTGCTGTAATCTTTACATTTATATAACATACAGCTTATAAAATACATTATATAATTTAATTCTTCGTTTTTTTTGTGGCAGAAACAAAGAAATTCAGAGAGAGGGACAGATAGGGACAGACAGACAGGAAGGGAGAGAGATGAGAAACATCAATTCTTTGTTGCGGTTCCTTAGTTGTCCCTTGATTGCTTTCTCATATGTTCCTTGACCAGGGGGCTACAGCAGACTGAGTGACTCCTTGCTCGAGCCAGCGACCTTAGGCTCAAGCTGGTGAGATTTTTGCTCAAACCAGATAAGCCTGCACTCAAGCTGGTGACCTCGGGGTCTCGAACCCATGTCCTCCGTGTCCCAGTCCGATGCTCTATCCACTGCGCCACCGCCTAGTCAGGCTATACAATTTAATTCTTTTTTTTTTTTTTTGTATTTTTCTGAAGCTGGAAACGGGGAGAGACAGTCAGACAGACTCCCGCATGCGCCCGACCGGGATCCACCTGGCACGCCCACCAGGGGCGATGCTCTGCCCACCAGGGGGCGATGCTCTGCCCCTCTGGGGCGTCGCTCTGCCGTGACCAGAGCCACTCTAGCGCCTGGGGCAGAGGCCAAGGAGCCATCCCCAGCGTCCGGGCCATCTTTGCTCCAATGGAACCTTGGCTGCGGGAGGGGAAGAGAGAGACAGAGAGGAAGGAGTGGGGAGGCGGGGGTGGAGAAGCAAATGGGCGCTTCTTCTATGTGCCCTTGCCGGGAATCGAACCCGGGTCCCCCCGCACGCCAGGCCGACGCTCTACCGCTGCAATTTAATTCTTAAAATAATTTTGACCCTGGCCTGATAGCTCAGTTGGTTAGACTGTTGTCCTTATATGCCAAAGTGTTGTGGGTTTGATCCCCGGTCAGGACACATACAACAAGAATCAACCAATGAATGTATGAATAAGTGGAACAACAAATAGATGTTTCTCTCTCTCTCTCTCTCAAATCAGTAAATAACAACTTAAAAAAATAATTTTGAGGCAATTATTTCCATTTTGCAATTGATGAAATGATTTCCGTAAAAATGATCTATGTGTGATCACAAAGCTAGGATTCAAAACCCCAAATTTTTTACTCTAAATCCAGTAACTCCATTATACCACAGGACAGGAGAAGCTTTTTGGTATCAGTCAGTACTTGTCTTTTGGAAGCTGGATCCTGCCAAAGGCATGCTCTATTTAATAATGACTTTTCCTCTATTCCTTCTTCTGTAGAGTTCGTATAACTGGATGAGCTTTATCTGCATTGGGGCTATCTTGGTCTTCGTGGCCTTCTTTGAAATTGGCCCAGGCCCCATTCCCTGGTTTATTGTGGCCGAACTCTTCAGCCAGGGGCCCCGCCCAGCTGCAATGGCAGTGGCTGGTTGCTCCAACTGGACCTCCAACTTTTTGGTTGGACTGCTCTTCCCCTTAATTGAAGTAAGTGAACTAAAGCAGAATTCACCGAGCCCATCTTGAAATCAGCCCACTTACGCCATGTTTACCATATGGTTACTGACACCGGGAAGAATTCTATCTCAAGGGCTTTAAACCACCCCCCCCAACCTTCATTTCTAATGACAAAAGATTGAAGCAGGAGTATAAAGCAGGGAACTTTTAAAAGACCATTGGTTTGAAAAGATAAAGGCACAGTTCTACCTAGAAAAAGAATGATAGTAATAAGTCAAGCCTCAAAGGATTTCAAACCAATACTCAAAAGCTATCATTTGAATTAGCATTTTGGCGTCATGATCTTACAGGCTTACAAAGCATAGGATGTTATTGAAGGACATGGGTCCTCTTATAAAATGACCTGGAGCTGATTTGGATAAAGGGACTCGCAGTGGACACCTGCAAGGCATTTCCTATTTCTGTGAGTCCTCATAATAAACCTAGATTTGAACAGTGATAATCAAAAATCCTAAAATACTCAATAGGTATTTGGAAGAAACAGCTAACTTTAATAAATGGAAAAAGGAGTGACAAAATTGCTGAATAATACAGGAAGTTAGCGAAGGAATCATAAACACACCTGTGCAGAAACCTGACTCATTAACTATAAACGGTTTATGGCTTAAAGTCTATTGGAAATACAGATGTGAGGGAAACTGGGTTTGTCAGTGACCAGATTTTTAAATCAACACTCCTTTTTCTGTTTATTTTTGTAGAACTACATAGGAGCCTACGTTTTTATTATCTTCACCGTTTTCCTTGTGACCTTCCTGCTGTTCACCTTCTTCAAAGTCCCAGAGACCCGTGGCAGGACTTTTGAGGAAATTACACGGAGCTTTGAAGGGCAGGCACAGGGGGCTGACAGAGTCGAGAAAGGCCCCATTGTGGAGATGAACAGCATGCAGCCCGGAAAGGAGACCTCCGTGGATTTCTAAGCCATGCTTCCCCACCTCCCTCCCAACGTGGAGAAGCAGCCTCTTCCTGAATGGGGGAGAGACCTTGTCAGGCTGTAACCCAGGACTGCTTCTGAATGCTGCTAGCTGATTCTCTCCCCGCCCCACTTCGTCAGCACTCAGAGGAACCCAATGCTGGGGTCAGTTGTATCTTTAGCGGCTTTTTAAACGGTTCTTTTTTTTTTTTTAATTTATTTTTTTACAGAGACAGAGAGTCAGAGAGAGGGATAGACAGGGACAGATAGACAGGAACAGAGAGATGAGAAGCATCAATCATTTGTTCTTCGTTGCGTGTTGTGACACCTTAGTTGTTTATTGATTACTTTCTCATATGTGCCTTGATCACGGGCCTTCAGCAGACTGAGTAACCCCTTGCTCGAGCCAGCGACCTTGGGTCGGAGCTGGTGAGCTTTTGCTCAAACCAGATGAGCCCGCGCTCAAGCTGGCGACCTCGGGGTCTCGAACCTGGGACCTTCCGCATCCCAGTCCAATGCTCTAGCCACTGTACCACCGCCTGGTCAGGCAACGTTTCATTTCTTGGACATTCTCTTCCTTTAGGAGAAACAGAGTAAACCTACCTTCATTTCAGGAAGGATTAGCTACTTGGCACTTGACAACTTTGCCAGCTCCTCCTTCCGTAAGTTCTAACATTTCTTCATGGGGGCACGTAGGGGAGAGAGCTTCCCACTCAGACTCCCCAGGAACCAGATACACGTGAGTGTGGAGGACAGAGAGGGGTCACTCACGGGCACCATCTTCACTTCTGTGCAGCTCTGCAGAGCACATTAATTTGAGTTTTATCTTCTGGTTTTATTGCAGAAATATTTATTTTTTTAAGTGTGATTTTACCAAATAATGAAAACAAGGCAAATTGAGGTTGGAAGGGAGGTGCTTAAAGGACTGTAGGGTGGAAGATTTGATACTGGAGAGGTCAGTCTCCGGAGGGGAGAATTCAGGCATCAAGTAATGCGTATGGGAGGGAGTGCGATGTGTGTGAGGTTTGCACATTACCTCTTTTTTTTTTTGTATTTTGTATTTTTCTGAAGTTGGAAACAGGGAGGCAGTCAGACTCCTGCATGCACCCGACCGGGATCCACCTGGCATGCCCACCAGGGGGCGATGCTCTGCCCATCTGGGGCGTTGCTCTGTTGCAACCAGAGCCACTCTAGCGCCTGAGGCAGAGGCCATGGAGCCACCCTCAGCGCCCGGGCCAACTTTGCTCCAATGGAGCCTTGGCTGCAGGAGGGGAAGAGAGAAACAGAGAGGAAGGAGAGGGGGAGGGGTGGAGAAGCAGATAGGCGCTTCTGTGCGCCCTGGCCGGGAATCGAACCCGGGACTTCTGCACGCCAGGCCGACGCTCTACCACTGAGCCAACCGGCAGGGCTTGCACATTACCTCTTAACAATGTCTGTCCTTCCGACGGAAATTCTCAAGTTCGGTTTCTCAGAAAAGTCATGTGCCTGTGTAAAGAAGCTACTGGTTTCCTTTGGAACTTTTTTTTGTTTGAAATTATATGTAGTATTACTTGAAATCTAGGAGTATTAATAAGGCGGGCATTGTAGTTAATGGTGGTTGATAGGTTCTGATTTTGGATGGAGTCCAGAGAAGAGAAGGTTGTTTGCAGAAATCAATCCTCTCTTCCCCTCACTAGACCGAACACCTTCTTCCTGTTAATGTGGGCTCACTTTTTTTTGTGTGTGTGACAGAGACCGAGAGAGACAGAGAGAGGGACAGATAGGGACAGACAGACAGGAAGGGAGATAAGAAGCATCAATTCTTTGCTGCGGCACCTTAGTTGTTCATTGATTGCTTTCTCATTTGTGCTTTGACCAGGGGATCCAGCTGAGCCAATGACTCCTTGCTCAAACCGGCCACCTCAGGTTTCAAACCTAGGTCCTCAGTGTCCCAGGTCAATGTTTTATCCACGGTACCACCACCTGGTCAAGCTGATAGGAACAGTTTTGGTGAAAGGATGTTGTTGAAAATTTGATTGTCATGGCTTCAAAATAGAATGGGAGGATATCAGATTAAATATACTTCAAGAAAAGGAGAATTAAAAGAGAATAACAAACAGCCTGACCATGATTTTCCTCGGCTAGAGATCCCTCCCTTAGTGTTTCCATAGCACACTGTGCACAGTTCTAATAGTCTTAACAGACAGCATTGCAATTCTTACAGACTGCCCTCTCTCTCACTTTGTGGTATAAACTTTCTGCAGATACTGATGAATTTATTTTCTTATGAACAATGCTTGGGTACATGGTAGGGACTCAGGAAATGCTAACTGAATCTCTGAGTTTAGCCTCAGTACCCAATTTGTGCTCAGTAGGCTTTATTGAGAGGGACTCACACTTGCACTCTTATTCCAGACAGTAGCAGCAAGAATCCTGGCTCTCTTGTCTCAAGATCGATTTTGACCTCTAGGAGATTCTAGAATGAACTGAGCAGCTTTTGTATATAAAATGGGGGAGTACTTGTCCAGTAACTCTTTTCCTTCTAAGTTACCCTATATAAGAACCTTATTACACATGGTTTTTTTTTTTTGTTTTTTTTTTTTTTTTGTATTTTTCTGAAGCTAGAAACGGGGAGAGACAGTCAGACAGACTCCCGCATGCGCCCGACCGGGATCCACCCGGCACGCCCACCAGGGGCGATGCTCTGCCCACCAGGGGGCGATGCTCTGCCCCTCCGGGGCGTCGCTCTGCCGCGACTAGAGCCACTCTAGCGCCTGGGGCAGAGGCCAAGGAGCCATCCCCAGCGCCCAGGCCATCTTTTGCTCCAATGGAGCCTTGGCTGCGGGAGGGGAAGAGAGAGACAGAGAGGAAGGAGGGGGGGGCGGGGGTGCAGAAGCAAATGGGCGCTTCTCCTATGGGCCCTGGCCGGGAATCGAACCCGGGTCCCCTGCACGCCAGGCCGACGCTCTACCGCTGAGCCAACCGGCCAGGGCCCACATGGTTTTATTGAACACTTTTCTTGAAATACAGGGACTTGGGGTCCAGACTAACAAAGTGTTTCACATGCATTTAGGAAAGAGGATTTAGAATAGGATACAGAGAAGTTAAGGAACCTCAACTCAAGCTTAGACCTCTGTGGTCAGGAGGGAGGGAGCAGAGATGTGCTGTGGGTGCTGGCAGCTTGTATCAGGGCTCCATAGCAACTGTGTGAGGAATGATAATATGCACGACCCTGAGAATTGTAATCAAACCTTGAACTTGACCAACTCAGTTATGCCAACTGTATTAAATGTTACCCAAAGCCTTTTCCATCCTAAATATTTAAATGGTGCATTTTTAGGGCCACAGAAGTCAGAAAGAAAAAAATAACTTGGATAGAGAAAATGGGGGAAAGAACCTAACATTATGCATATTATCTATAAAAAAATTACAAACATATTTGAAATCGTGGAAAGATCCTGAAGTTTCTAGTATGTAAGAGATGCTTTAATATGTTACTGGCATCAGTCTTTTATATCTCAAGTTTACTAATTTAAGTGAATATGAAAAATATAAGGCCTTTGTATAGGTTCATTCAAAAGCTTGGTTCTCTCAACTCAAATTTTTCAGGTTGCCAGCCCAGTTTTTGGTAGTTAAGAGTTCAAGAAGTATTGGCTGAATGAATAAAAGGTCTTGAATCCCTCAACCACCACTGGGCAGGGTTTTTGGAACAGTCACCCTTCTAGTGAGGGGAGAGCACTGTACGCAAACATGGTGCATCTGCCCAGCTGGAGTACAGTGATTGATACCTCTCTCTCCATTTCAGTGATTCTTGTTAGTCACAATTTACACCAAACAGCAAATGCTTTCCAATAAAATCCTAAAAAAGAAAACAAAATCCCTCTACATATCTATGTGAAATATCAGTGCCTTTGCTGAAATAGTGTTCTTTTGCTAAAATACTTACATTAAAACTGAATCTTTTATTCCCCTGACTGGTGATGGCAAACCCTCAGTCTCTGAATTCTCAATTCTGTGCAGGGCAAACAGGTCCAAAGAGCATGGGGTGACATATGTGTATTATGAGAAACAATTAAAATATTAAAATAATATTTCTTATTAACAGTGGTGAAAGGTTAGGCATTTTGTTCCTTTTCTCAGTAACAGCATTTATTGAGCAGTATTAATTCATTATCCAGGATACCTTTTATTCTTTCAAATTTTAGTGAGAAGAGGGGAGGCAGAGAGACAGACTCTCACATGCACTCCGACTGGGATCCGCCTGGCAAGCCCATTAGGGGGCGATGCTCTGCCCATCTGGGGCCCTTGCTCTGTTGCAACCGAAGCCATATTTTAATGCCTGAGGTGGAGGCGGTGGAGCCATCCTCAGTGCCCAGGGCCGACTCCCATGGCTTCAGGCGGGGAGGAAAGGGAGAGAGAGAGAGAGAGAGAGAGAGAGAGAGAGAAGCGAGAGGGGGAGTGGTAGAGAAGTAGATGGGCATTTCTGTGTGCCCTGACCGGGAGTCAAACCTAGGACTTCCACACACTGGGCTGATGCTCTACCACTGAGCCAACCAGCCAAGGCCTTAGACAGGATACTTTTAAAATGCATTTTCATCAATAATTTATTGTTCTTTCTGGATTTTTGACTCAAATTTATCTTGAGTTACCTTTAAATCTGATTATCACACTGAACATCTAACCATTACTGAAGACAGGAAAATAAAAAAATTACTTGTTATAATGGCAAGCATTAGCCTACTAAAGACAGAAAAAGAATAATAGTAACAACATTAATGGCAGCTAACCAGAGCTGCAGCAAACAGTTACACAGACCATGCACTGCACAGTCCCGGGAGCTACACAGCACGGCAACCCTGTAACGCAGTGGTCCCCAACCCCCGGGCCGCGGACCGGTACCGGTCCGCAGAGAAAGAATAAATAACTTACATTATTTCCGTTTTATTTATATTTAAGTCTGAACGATGTTTTATTTTTTAAAAAATGACCAGATTCCCTCTGTTACATCCGTCTAAGACTCACTCTTGACGCTTGTCTTGGTCACGTGATACATTTATCTGTCCCACCCTAAAGGCCGGTCTGTGAAAATATTTTCTGATATTAAACTGGTCCGTGGCCCAAAAAAGGTTGGGACCACTGCTCTAACTCACATTTTCTAGTATATCCTGCCAAATGTCAGGAACTGTCATGGATTGTCATATGCAGTATAAAGCAGATGCTACTCTCATCCCCATTATGTAGACAAGAAAAAAGAAGGCACAGAAGGTTAATAACTTGCCTAAGATTTCAAAGCTAACAAGTGGCAGAGCCAGGCACTTTTTTTTTTTTTTTTTTTGGTGACAGACACAGAGAGAAAGATAGGGAGGGAGAGAGATGAAAAGCATCAATTCTTTGTTGTGGCTCCTTCTTTAGTTGTTCATTGATTGCTTTCTCAAATGTGCCTTGACCAAGGGGCTACAGTAGAGTGAGTGACCCCTTGCTCAAGCCAGCAACCTTGAGTCAAAGCCAGTGGCCATGGGGTTGTGTCTATGATCCCATGCTCAAGCCAGCGACCCCGCATTCAAGCTGGTGAGCCCTAACTCAAGTCGGCAACCTCAGGGTTTTGAACCTGGGTCCGCTGCATCCAGTCTGATGCTCTATCCTCTGTGCCACAACCTGGTCAGGTGAGCCAGGCACTCTTTTTTTTTTCTTTGTATTTTTCCGAAGTTGGAAACGGGGAGGCAGTCAGACTCCCAGATGCGCTCGACCAGGATCCACCCGGCACGCCCACCACAGGGGGCGATGCTCTGCCCATCGGGGGGCGTTGCTCTGTTGCAACCAGAGCCATTCTAGCGCCTGAGGCAGAGGCCATAGAGCCATCCTCAGCGCCCAGGCCAACTTTGCTCCAATGGAACCTTGGCTGCAGGAGGGGAAGAGAGAGACAGAGAGGAAGGGGAGGGGGAGGGGTGGAGAAGCAGATGGGCGCTTCTCCTGTGTGCCCTGGCCGGGAATTGAACCCGGGACTCTTGCACGCCAGGCCGACGCTCTACCACTGAGACAACTGGCCAGGGCGAGCCAGGCACTCTTAACGTCTTATCCTGTACTGACTAACACATAGTTACAATCCCCATTACTTGAAAAAAAAATCTTTTACGTTTTTCTTGCAGATAACTTTATTTTTAAAAGTATAAAGTATTTGGAAGATAATATTTTTATTTGGAATAATTTTGAAAAATACTATTTTACTAAATACTGTGTGGTAGCTGTTCATTCAGAATGGTGACATGTGGTTTATAGAATCTAATTTGTAATCATATCTCAAAAACCAATGTTCTTCCCCATCCCAAAACAAACAGTTAAAAGAAGAAGAAAATCAACCACAAATACACAAGATTCCATATATGCATACTTTAATAACAAGGGCCACTTTAGCTGTAAATGAACAAAAAAAAGGAGACAAAGAGAACTTAATACATGATACTTGCACAAGTTTGGTCAAACAGGCATACATGAAGCTTTAAAACATACACTGTCTGTATTAACAGAGGCTATACCTACCAATTTTGATTACACACTGTAGGAATACGCTGTGCAGACTTGCAGAGTTAGGGTAAACAATCAGAGACAGCGCGGCGCCCTAGGGTGAAAGCCCTTAGTGGACGAGGGTCCAGGGGCCTCTCTGACCACACTGGAAACAGTGCGTGCTGAAAACAGCAAAACAGCAGGACAGGATTCAGTAACAGAAAATGTTTAGTCTCTCAGAAGAGATTAGAAGTCAGCATGTTCCTTGTCCTTTACTTCACCCCCTGAAAACTTCTGCTGTCCGTTTCCTTGAGTTATTAGTACTGGCTAATAAATATCTGAGTAAGGCTGGGAAGGGCTTCAGTCCTTCAGTCCTTCAGTCTGCTGACTGACTGTTGCCTCCCCTCCGCCCCTCAGAGGATTTCATCTGGTCTCCGAGTAGTTCATTGTCACTGTGACAACACACATTTCCTAAAACATTATTATCAAAGAGTGCAAAGTTGGAGCAAACAATAATGTCAAGAAAATAGTAACAAAGTCTTTTAAGAAAGTCTATAAACCTCCTAGTTTTCCACATTGACTCTCAAAACTTTTTTTTATATCACAATACCAGTTTGCTATTTTAACTTTAACCATATATGAAAAATTATCAAAAATATATTGATGGGTCTATACTTATTGTGCTATTTATTTACATTAAGCAAATTCTTTAAGTTCTTTATATACAAATTACCATGTTTCCTATGTGAAATTCATTATAAAGATAAAAACCACAGAAATGTCATTAGAAACAACTGCTTTCCATCAGTGAAGAACATTTTTAAATAATTTAACTGAAAAAGTAGTGAACTCCCCACCAATTTCAGCTGCAACAGTATTCTTCCTGAATGTTTTCTGTGATTTAAGGGAAAAAAAAAACTGGGTAAAGGTTGATTGCAAGGAATTAGATGATATAAATATGATGAGCATTTATTGATCTTCAAGAAGTTTACAATCTAATTAAGTTGGCAATAAAAACAGCAATAATTTTTAAAATGTAAATATAAGATAATTCGAAACAAAAGTCTTCAAAAACTGTCCAATGTACTGTATAAATACTTTTAATATAAATTTAAATTATAAAGTAGTATTCCAGAGCTAACTGAACTAAATACAGGCAAGGCTCTTTAATACTTCCAAAAAAATGCCCAACATTAAAAAAAAATTAAACTATTTCCAAATTGGAAAGAATTTAGATTTTAGAAGTATCACAATAGATAAAAGAAATTTATCAAGACTTAAGAGACGCCTGACCAGGAGGTGGCGCAGTGGATAGAGCATTGGACTGGGATGCTGAGGACTCAGATTCGAGACCCCGAGGTCGCCAGCTTGAGCGAGGGCTCATCTGGTTTGAGCAAAGCTCACCAGCTTGGACCTAAGGTCGCTGGCTCAAGCAAAGGGTCACTCGGTCTGCTGAAGGCCCGCGGTCAAGGCACATGTGAGAAAGTAATCAATGAACAACTAAAGTGTCGCAATGAAAAACTGATGCTTGATGCTTCTCATCTCTCCGTTCCTGTCTGTCTGTCCCTGTCTATCCCTCTCTCCGACTCTCTCTCTCTGTCCCTGTAAAAAAAAAAGAAAAGAAAAGAAAAAAAGACTTAAGAGACAAAGATCTGGGGAAAAGTTCATAAAATTAGAGTCACTTTAATTGTTTTAGACTCGTGGTCACATAGGAAGGAAATAAAAAAGATGTCTTTTTCTGTACAAAAACAAAACAAAAAAATACTTGAGCACAAATTAATTAGCTTTTTAAATTTAAACATCATTGATTAAGATGACCATAAAACTGAAGACAAAACTCTGTTCAGTACAGACACATTTCTCTTGTCTAAGAGCTAACTGATTTTGTAATAATCACTGAAAAACTTATGCCTCTCTGGTTTGATAGAGATTAGCTCCATTTTGGAAAGATCTTAATTTATGTTCATTACACAATCTACTAAAGCAAGAAATAAGGCTGTAAAATATCTACCTAATTAGTGCTCTGTCGCTGGACTTTAGGACCCATACTCTGCATGTCTTCCTCTTGACTAGGACGCTTCCCACCGCTGAGACCAGCGCCCATGGAGCTCCTTCCTACACATGAAAAAATGTCTGTTTAAAGTAGGAAGTATGTTTAAAGATGCAAAGCACAGTATGCTCAAATGCTTAATTCTTACCTTGCTTTAACAGGTGAGTTTGCTGACTATCTCCATGAGCATAATGTAAAATACCACTTCCTTGAGTGCAACCTTTAAGTAGTTAAAACACAGTAAAATTACTTATAATTCCAAGTTGTATGTATTAAGACTACAAATCCAATTTTTAGTATTTGTATTTAAAATCATTTATGCTTTTAAAGACTAAGCCTCAATCCTTCACATAACCCAAAAATAACATTCCCAACTGGAAAACTTAAATTTAGGGTCAGAGAAAGATCGATTGTTCAAAGGCAAAATCTCTGGTATTCATTTTCTAAAACAGATCTCTTTACTGGATGACAATAGACACTTGACCATAAAGGCAAAGCACAGGACAGCAGATGCATAAAATCAGTAAGCACAAAGAGGATTGTTTAGGGCGTTGGGATGGGAGCTGGAACAAGACGCAGTGAGGATACTGAGGAAGGAAAGGTCAACTTTACTTAGATTCATAGAGGTGCCCCTAGGCCAAGTCATAAACCAGTTGCCTTAGTTTAATTTTCTCAACTTCATCAGTTTTATTCCTCTACAGCTCTAAGATAAATAAGAATAATCTCATAAACAACATATTGAGTGAAAGCAGCCAGATACAAAAGAATATAAACTATAATTCTATAAGGCTCAAAAATGAGCAAAAATAATTTTAGAAATCAGGAAAATGACTACCTTTCAGGAGGAGGGGATAAATTAATATGCTCAATAAATATATTAGACATTCCCTTAAGGTGGGACTTTATTTCCTTAGAGAGCTAAATGATAAGCAGGCACTTAGGATCTTCCTGAGTCCCTAAATTCAAGAATATCTGTATTGCCTATAACTTCCCCATAAAATATAGTAAATTATATTTTCATGAGAATAGCTGTACAAGAGACAATGATTAGAGAATAGAGCTTTGCTGATCCACTGGCTAGGACTAGCTTAGTCACTTACAAATATCACAAATCTACATATTCATGTATCATCAGCAACATTACAACAGTTAAATTTCACATGCCAAGTTTACCCAAGATGAAAATCTTAGAATGAAAACTTTTTTTTAATTTTTATTTTTCTGAAGTGAGAAGCAGGGAGGCAGAGAGACAGACTGCTGCATGCACCCAACCGGGATCCACCCGGCATGTCCACAAGGGGGCGATGTTCTGCCCATTTGGGGCATTGCTCTGCTTCAATGGAAGCCATTCTAGCTCCTTGAGGCAGAGGCCATGGAGCCATCCTCAGGCCAAATTTACTCCAATGGAGCCTTGGCTGTGGGAGGGAAAGAGAAAGAGAAAAAGGAGAGGGGGAAAGGTAGAGAAGCAGATGGGCGCTTCTCCTGTGTGCCCTGGCCGGGAATTGAACCTGGGACTTCCACATGCTGGGCCGATGCTCTACTGCTAAGCCAACTGGCCAGGGCCAAAAACAACCTTTTACAATGTTCCTGTCTCTCTTTGTTTATAAAAAAGTTTCTTAAGGACAAAAAGATTATATAATCATTTTCTCCTTTTGTTGCATTAGCAATAGCACCAAAAGAATTTTCCATTTACTAAATTCTAACTAACATACTATGGGGTGAAAATTGCATACCAAAGATATTCAAAGGAAATGTGCCAAAAATTTAATGACTGTCTCTATTGAATGGAATTGTGATTTTTGTTATTCTATTCTATTTCTTAATTTTCTCAATTCTCTATAGTAAATAGTGGCTTTTAAAGCAGTCTTGAGGTATAATTGACAAACCATAAAATCCACCTGTTTTAAGTGTACAATTCAATGAGCTTTAGTAAACTTACAAGTTGTGTCATCATCGGCACAATCCAGTTTTAGAATATTTTCATCACCCTGGAGAGATCCCTCATGACAACTTGCATTGATTCCCTATTTCCACCCCTCAGCCTAAAGTAACCATTAATCTACTTAGTCTTTTAAAGACATGCCTTTTCTGGCAGTTTATATAAATGAAATCACGCAGTATGTGGTCCTTTGTGCCTGGCTTCTTTCTGTTAACTTGATATTTTGAGGTTTGTCCTTGAGGTTAATGTTGCGGCATGTATCAGCCTTTTGTTCCTTTTTATCAATTAATATTCCATTGGATGGATGTACCACATTTTGACTATTATAAATTAGGCTATTATAAACATTCATATATAAATCTTTGTGTAGACATATATTTTTATTTCTTTGGATACTTAGGAATGGAATTTCTAGGTTGTATGTTAAATTTATGTTTGGCCTTTAAGAAACTACCAAAATGTTTTTCAAAGTGGCTATACCATCTTACACCCCACCTCTCAGCAGTGTATGAGGGTTCTAATCTCTTCATTTTCTCTACAACAGTGGTTTTCAACCTTTTTACAGTTGGGGACTTGTGAAAACAGAATTATTTTGGAGACCATGAAGGCAGAAATCATCCTGAACAAAAGCAAATTCAAACAAGATCACTGGGTCTATAATCCTCATAGAACATCAGGCAGTCATCTCTTTCACAGACCAGTTCAAAACTTCTGGAACACGTCTGCAGACTGGCAGCTGAAAAACACTGCCCTACGACACTTGTTATTGTCTTTTCTATTCTAATCACTTGCATAGGCACAGGGCAACCAACTCACGCCTATTTGTCCAGGACTTTTCAAGTGTTAGCACTGAAAGTCTGTGCCCGAAAAAATGCCCTCAAAACCAGACAATCAGTGGTAGCTGATCACCCTAAGTGGGTGAGAAGTACTATCTCTTAGGAGTTTTAATTTGAACTTTGCCTATGACTAATAATGCTGAACAGGTATTTTATAATAGGAAAAGTTAAACTAAAACTTAAAATAAAAATTGTGGTTCGTTTTATTGTAAGAACAAAAATACTTCAAGACATGTATATATGTATGGCTTATTCATTTCATGAGCTCAAAATAAAAATTCTAGAAAAAGAAGAGGAAGAAAGTGCAATGTGTGTTACAGATATTAAGAGTTTCCCAATCATTTACAAGCCTAAGAAAGTTCATAAAGAATCAATCCTGCCCTTTGATACGCCTTGTGAAAAACTGTAAAGTAAAAGCCTACAAACAGAGTAAGTATGGGGCATAAAGGGATATGCCTCAGAAATATAAGTCCTTTCAAATGAAGCAGAAACCCGAGGGAGAAATGCTTAACAGCATAGCCTAAACCCTAAAGATCTTTCCATAATCACCCCTGCCTCCAAGTCTACAATGCTCTCTCCTCCACCTGCCTACCCAAACGCTACCTTCCCATCTTCTAAGAAAACTTCCTTAGTTCCTTCATTTCTTAATAATCTTTCCCTTTTTGGGGAGATAACATCTTATAATTTATCAATGTTTTCATTTCCCTTCCACACCCCCATTTAGATTTTAAGCTCACTGTAGCTTTTATGTCTTTTGAAAGCTTCACAGCACCTAGCTACAAGCTGTATTACAGGCAAATACGTACATGATTAGAGTACTTTTAAAGTTTATTAATCTTATTAGATCATAAAATGTTATAAATTTTATAGATTTGGGAAGCAAAATTATTCCAATTTAACTTATTACCATAATTAGTTTTGCAGTTATCTTCAAATAATAAATGCAGATTTGAGTGGACTAAGAAACAGTGTGAACCATCATTATCCACTTGCCTGGCACCTAGAGCCGGTTGCGTCCCACCCTCTGCTACTTGCCTATTATCTCAGTGCTGCCTGTCAGCCTCATGTGTGGGCAGAAAAGGCAGAATGTGAACTGAACAACAGATCTAACAGAATTTCTGAATGATACCATATTGATACCTTACCAATTTACTTCAAAGTGTCAGGAGACTCTGAGAAAGGACATTTCTGAAGTGTTCTACCATTATTGACAATAATTTGACTGCCAGGTAAAACACGTTCCAGTAATAATGTCCTTTACTTTATTAACACTACATATGGCATTGCATTTGCAGTGGAGGCCCAGTGATACGGGAAAGAGTGGGAACTGTAGGACTAATTGGACTTGGATCGGAATCTTTGCTCAACTACTTACTAACTGTGGCATCTTGGTTCCATTACCAAACCTTTCTAGGCTATTTCCCCAATCATAAAATGAGAATCTCACCACTATCTCCCCAGGTTACTATGACAGTGTGGCAAAAATCTCTTATCAGGAACAAAGTAGGCAGTCAAAATGTGAGTGCCTTTGTTCCTTTCTCTGAGCTAACCAGAGGACAAAATACATGCTCTCTCTCAAAAGGGTGCAGGATAATTCAGAAAGGCTGTTTTTAAAAAGGTTTTACTTTCAATAACAATTCTGAACATCTGATTCTTTTGTTTAAATGAACATTCCTCAAATGATGCCCTGCTTTTAAGCAAATTAATTAGCTTCACTAATGGAGTTAGGGTGTATGCTGTATGTATGTGTATACAAATGTATGCATGTGTACCAAGACCTATTACACAAATTTTAAAGATAGATTTTTAAAAACATACCACTGCTGCTACAACCAGGGATATTTTCTCCAGGAGAATATCCCATGAGGCCTCCATTCCCACTAGGATTAGAAGGCACTGATGCAAGAAGACCTAAAGGGAAAAAATTTCCCATCAAATTATGACCACAATCAAATGAAGGGTAGGTACATAAACAGCGGCCAAAGAAACAAATCAAAGGCAGTTACTGACATACCTAGTCCTCTGTATCGTGAAAGCTGCTGGTAGATCTGCTTCATCCTCTCAATGTTCAAACGACTTGCCTCAGCATGGTTCACCATTGGTTTAGGATAATTAACTCCTATCAAACATTTGGCTACCTTTTGGATACCTTCTGGTGCATTCCAGGGATCATAGATGTATTTTGCAGGGAAGCCTCTTAGGACAGGCAAATATCGCCTTTTGGGAGAAGGGAGAAAAATTAGTAATAAAATGAACTATAGGCAAATTATAATAAACTATTTATTAGCTATGAATGACTAAAATTAAGGCAATGCCATTTAAATGATGTTTACCCTTCTCATCTCTGCTGACCATCACGAGTGGGGTATACTTTAAGTGTTGCTTAAACATGAAAAGCTCTTCCTAGACTAGTTATTCCAAACTGAATAATAATCACCCTTGACTTACCTGATATAGTCTCCATTGGGATCTGTTCTCCTACCAAAACCAACAGGGCAATAGCAGTGAAAAAACTGTTGAAAAAAGGAACTACAAGACAGCCACATCCAACTTCCAGCATTTATGCTCCAATCCGCATCAAGCAGTAATTCTTCAAATACCTTCAGAAGTAACAGTAATCAATTAGTTTACACACACATAATTCTCATAGCAAACATTTTCCAGGTCTCTGTAGATCAAAAGTCAAGACAAAGAAAATCTAGCACAGAACTGTAAAATTAAACATTTCAAAGTTAGCTTCTTTGTCTATGTTTTGTGCTATAATGAGTTGTTTCAGAAAAAGAAATGTATCAGTAATATAAGTGAATTTAGGAATAAAATTTATCTTTCTAATTTTGCAGTGTTATGTGGGAAGAGGGTAAAAAATATTTCAAGCTACTGATTTAAAAGGAATATGAGGAGGTTAAAAAACATAAGAAAAAGAAAAGCAATAAATGCTATCGAATAAATCAGCAACAGAAACAGCAGCTTGGTAGACTGGCCTACATAAAGGAAGTATCCAAACATAAATGACCTTTAAAATGCACTAGGCATTATAGGGTTTAAGTGTGGAATTTCTTGATCCAAGAGGGAAATAGAATGAAAATAAATGATTTTTAATAAATCCATGAAGTGTATGCTACACACCTACCTCATATACAACTTTGTACCAGAAAATATAACAGATGCAAAAAAAAAATAGGATCAGAAATGTTCCTTGGAGAGGGGAAATTTATGATAAGTAGGAAGGTAAAACATATATATAAGTCCTGATATATATAACTATAAGATGATGCCACCAAATATAGTATGCTTCATTTTACATAACAGAAGTACTATTGAAGAACTGTGATGTTGAAGTGAGGTAAAATGATGTATATTTTAATATTTATTCTATAAATATACTATTTCTAAAAACTCTTGGGTGAATCCTTTCTCTGACAGAAATGATCACCTATAAATATATTGATGCAATTATGTTCCAATGTCAAATTTTATAGTTACCATGATGGCTAGGCTGGTTTAGCCATAGAAATGACTTGAGGTTAATTGAACCAGTTTTCACCATGTCTCCTGATTACACCATTCTGGTCTCCAAAAGTGTAATTGTATTGTGGGAATTAAATGCTTTTCCCACTGAAAAACTAGAATATAAATAAATCTACATAATAGACAACTTCTGGGAAATGTTTTAGTAAGGTATAAGTCCTTCAAAATGAGACTGTGCCATGTTAGTTAGAACACTTACCTTCATTCCTTCTTCCCAACTTATCCACAGGTCACCTCGTGTCAGGAAGCAAGCAACTGCATGTCTGGCCAAATGGTGAATCCAGCCTTCCTGACGAAGCTGTGTCATGATGGCATCAATCCATGGAAAACCTGTCCTGCCTTCTGCCCATTTTGCTAAAGCCTCAGGGTTCTTATCCCAAGGAATCTGAACACAGATGGGGTTTCCTTCCATTTTATCAAAGCGTGGGTTATTTGTTGCTGCTGTATAGAAAAATTCACGCCATAACAGTTGCCCATAAAGGGAAAGGGGAGGAGAACTGTTCTTTTTTACCTAAGATTGAAAACCAAAGAAGTGTGTTATAAGCAATTTTTTAAAAAGTATTTTGAAAAATAAAATTCAGTTTTAGTTAATACCTTTTTGTAGAGATCTGTTAGTTTGAAGTAAAACAGTCGACATGACAAACAACCAAAGCGGAGGTAAGGGCTGAGTCCAGTAGGGCTCGCAAGTAGGGAATTTGCATTCATTCGAGGTCTTTCAAAGTTTGCCACCCATGCCTGAAAACACACAAAGAGAAGTACATTAGCTTTTCCACTTTATTTACTTATTTTTTTTTCTTTTTTTCTTTTTCTTTTTCTGAAGCTGGAAACGGGGAGAGACAGTCAGACAGACTCCCGCATGCGCCCGACCGGGATCCACCCAGCACGCCCACCAGGGGCGACGCTTTGCCCACCAGGGGGCGATGCTCTGCCCCTCTGGGGCGTTGCTCTGCCGGGACCAGAGCCACTCCAGCGCCTGGGGCAGAGGCCAAGGAGCCATCCCCAGCGCCTGGGCCATCTTTGCTCCAATGGAGCCTTGGCTGCGGGAGGGGAAGAGAGAGACAGAGAGGAAGGAGGGGGGGGGTGGAGAAGCAAATGAGCGCTTTTCCTACGTGCCCTGGCCAGGAATTGAACCCGGGTCCCCCGCACGCCAGGCCGACGCTCTACCGCTGAGCCAACCGGCCAGGGCCTATTTACTTATTTTTAAAGACTTTACTTATTCAGCCTGACCAGGCGGTGGCATAGTGGATAGTGTCGGACTGGGATGCGGAGGACCCAGGTTCGAGACCCCAAGGTCGCCAGCTTGAGCGAGGGCTCATCTGGTTTGAGCAAAGCTCACCAGCTTGGACCCAAGGTCGCTGGCTTGAGCAAGGGGTTACTTGGTCTGCTGTAGCCCCACGGTCAAGGCACAGATGAGAAAGCAATCAATGAACATTTAAGGAGCTGCAAGAAGAACTGATGTTTTTCATCTCTCTCACTTCCTGTCTGTCTGTCCCTGTCTGTCTCTCTCTCTGACTCTCCCTGTCTCTGCCACAACAACCCCCACAATAAAACCCAAAACAAACAAACAAAAAAAGACTTATTCATTTGAGAGAGAAAGAGAGAAACAGCGAGAGAAGGGGGGGTGAAGAGCAGGAAGCATCAACTCCTGTATGTGCCTTGACCAGGCAAGCTCAGGGTTTTGAACCATCGATGTCAGCATTCCAGGTCAATGCTTTATCCACTGCGCCACCACAACTTTTACATTTTAAAAGAGTGTTTAAGACTTAGATTTAAAAAAACTGTTACATAGTTCTTGGGGAATAAAATCTTATTATTCTAGCCACAAATGACATGTCTTAATAAAAAACAAGAAAAAATAAAAGTGAGCATTTTCTGTTTGTTTCAGCCATCCTCACACAGCACATACTCATGTGAAATAAATTACCTTCAAATTCCTAACACAAGGCTGGCAGCACCTTCCACCAGTCTCTCAGACACTGACGTGAAGGTGAAACGAAGGACTCTATCCTAGCTTCAGAGTTATGGTCACCAGATACCAACTTACACAAAAAGAATAGAAGAGGTTGTGATGGTAACAGCTATAGAAAAAATCATCACAAGAGGAGGGAAACGGCATTTAAATGAAGAGATAGCTGTTATTTTTCAAACAATTAGGTTTGTGTTATTTTAATTATTTCTCTCAATCCTTCAACATCTGTGTTTTTGTTCTTATTTTTAAAAGTAAAATTATTTTATGCCAATTTGATAATATGAGTATGCTCTGTATTGCCATACTTTTCTTTCCAAATGCCTTTCCAAACGTGTAAGTGCTTCAGTCTCTCCACCTGGCCATACTGCAGAAGGTAAGCCATCTGTATCAAAACCTAAAAAAAAAAATTAAAAAATATCATTCTTCTAGAACATAAATAATTTTTATTTAACCACAATAACTGTAAGAAAAAATTACTTTGCAGAAAAATTATGGCAGTAGCATAAAAATGATTTGATGACACTGGACAGATCCTCACATACAGAAGATATAACACATTCTCTATTCTTTAAAATGTGTATCATAAGGTGATAGTAGACAGATCACATATTTTAGAACAAATAAATAACATATAGACTTATCACTTCTTAGTCTGAGTTTTTAAAATCGTTTTTCTTATCTTTTTTCTCTCTTAGTGCAAAATACATATCAATTCAGAAGTGGGATTTTCTGAGTGATTTATTAGCTCTTCAGTTTCACCTTTTACCTTATACCCACCTAGTTCTTCCAGGGAAGGGACGCCATACTTCTCATCATGGTCATCAGACAGAGGAGTGGTGCATTTTTCTATCACTTCAGAAGTAATTGTCTCTACTGGTACCTCTAGTGGTTCCATTTTGCTGATGAGAGTCTGGAATCTTTTATAAGTAAGAGGTGGTTGTCCACCATTGAGTTCTATGATCCTATTACAAAAATTAGTAAAATCCAGTTAGTATATAAAAAATGACAATATATTTTCATTGATAAGATCTGGAAAGACTTAAAATGAGAAAATAAGTAAAATTAATTATTTAAGAATTCCAGGAGAATGACCAGGAAATTTGTTAAAAATGGTTAATGAATCTAAAAATCATTTTCTGCATTTTCTAGATATCTGCTAGGTGTCAAAAATATATTAAGCACCTACGAGTGAAAAAAACAAAACAAGTGGCTAAATTAGCCTAGGCAATAACAGAAAAATATGGAAATGTAAAAACATAATTCAACTCAAAGAATCTTTTACTCATCAATAAAAACTAAACCAGGCCACTATTATATCAAGGAGCAAACAAATTTCATTAGTTAGGATTCTACATTACTATAGTCATAATCACTTGCTATTTTCTATTGTGCTCATCATGCTTTTGTTAAAAATGTCAGAATAGGTCTTTTCTATACATATTTTATGCATCTTATGAACATACTTTGTTTTTTTTCTGATCACTAATTGCTTTAGTCAAGTCATACTAAAAAGAAAGATTAACTTTTGTCAATGGTAGTTTGAATTAGACACTATTTGGGAATAATTATTCCTTTTCATTGTGGCCATTTGCTTAGCATTTTAGCCTTAATAAAGAATTACTGATAAAATCTAACTATCATTTTATGGTCAGAAAATGAAACCTACTAAGAGAATTAGTCAAGGTCACATAGCTAATAGATAGTAAATCAAGATTTCTTAATCCAAATATAGTATATTTTTCATTATGCATGTATATTATGTATCAATTACATGTATAGGAAATAATCACCATAAAAACTATCTTCTCTGATTTTAGTAATTTTGCTTTGGTATAATACTTTGAGTTTAGTTAGACATAGGGTCAAAATGAAATCTGTCAATTGTAATGACACTGCAATGACACTATGCTAATTACATAACAGAAACAAAATAATAACCTTCGAAAAGTATTTTCTACATGTTACATTGTTTTATGATGAATTATATATGGTAATATTCACATTCAACCCAATAAACCGTCCAATTTTATTCATTGCACTGAGTCTTCCACTTAGAAGCAAGTGCTCTTATCCTGTTTTACCTCCTTCTTGCTATCAGCTCCTTAGAGTTAAGAAAACTGGTAAACTAGAAGGTAAGTTTATTATCAAAGGATATATGACTTCTGGCTTAAAAAGACCCTTGCTGAATCAAACCACTATTTTTGATACAATTGGAAGAGTGGAATAAAATTAACCAGTTTGGTCATGTTACTTATAATTAGCTTTATTAACTTGATAAAATATATAAGTAATTTAAAAGGTACATAAATTATGAGAATTCAGCACTTTTAAGGACAACAGTATGCCAAAGGTTCATAAGTTAATGAATCTTATGAATCTTTAAAAGTCACAGCATAACACTTCCTGAATTTAAACTTGATCAGAATCTTTGTTGGACAACAGTTCACTAAGGACTGGTATTCTAAGAAATACACTTTGAGAAATATAATGCTATGCCATTGTTCAAAGACTACAGCTATGCAAAGAAATATTTCATTTAATTTGCATCTAGATTTAAAATCTAGATAGACAAGACATACACACAATAAGTGAAATAACTTAAGACAATCATACAAAACATATCAAGGCAGTTTATACCTATGCATTATATAAACTATAAAATATTGCTAAGAGCCCAGGAAAGTAGGCTGAGTTAGAATAGTCGAGGAGAATTCTGATCATATGTGCTATGTCTGTAAGTTTGGTATCTGTCACTGGGTAAGTAAAAATCATAGCAGTTATGCTGACAGTTTAATATATATTTATTTAATTTTCCTTACAACTCTTATTATGTGTTTGTTATTTCCATCTTACAAACCTATGTCCCACAGGTTCAAACTTATTTTCTATGTATTTACTACTACTGAAATGTACATTTAAAAATGGTTAAGAAGACAAATATTATGTTATGTAAATTTTACTATAGTAAGAGAAAATACCTACTTGTCTAGGTCATACAATGTATGTGATATTCGTACAATTACTTCTACTCCAGCTTCAGTAGCCAGTTTCTTAATAGCTGCATCTCGTTCCTTTCCAAAGGGCTCAGAATCATATTCAATTGAAAGTTTAGTAATGTTCCATTCCTAAAGTTAGATAAAAGGGCAAAAATGTACACAAATTTTAAGAGTAGTTTTTCTATTATAACAATGGAGGGTGGAAAGAAGTGAAAAGCTCATGATTTGCATATCAAATGATTATACATACATCAAACTGTGACTATGTAGCAAGAAAATGTGTAATTTATAAATTCAAAAATATATAAAAAAGAAATGCATGCTCCCTAGATATCAAGCATTGTGCTAAGCATTAGACAATCTAGCAATATGCTTAAAACCAGCTTCCTACACTAAATGTGTGTGGCACTTTGGTTAATATCTTCATTTTGCAGATCTGGTTATTTTAAAAATTTAGGAACTTGCTCAAATTCATAGAGTGCCAGAATGCCTAAATTTATGCTTGCTGCTTTCAGAATTGGTCTTTAATAAACCTTTGATAGTTAATATAGTATAAGCTGCTTTGCTGAGGTACTCTGTTTTATTTCTGATTACCAAAAGAAAAGTTAACTGGAAGAATATAGAGACAGTTAAGTATAAAAGTAGTTATTTATATAGCCTGACCAGGTGGTGACGCAGTGGATAGAGCGTCGGACTGGGATGCAGAGGGTCCAGGTTTGAAACCCCAAGCTCGCCAATTTGAGCAAGGGCTCATCAGCTTGAGCCCAAAGTTGCTGGCTTGAACAAGGGGTCACCCACTCTGCTGTAGCCCCTGGTCAAGGCACATATGAGAAAGCAATCAATGCACAACTAAGGAGCTGCAATGAAAGATTGATGCTTCTCATTTTTCGCCCTTCTTGTCTGTCCCTATCTGTCCCTCTGTCTCTCTTTTTCTGTCTCTGTCACAAAAAAGTAGCTATTTAATGAGTGTCAAGTGTTATATTAATAAGTTCTGCACATCTCCTGATAGTGATTTTCAATGAGGAGACTGTGACTTCTGGGAAATAAGTAATTTCCCAGGGGAATAGTAAAGTTCAAAAAAATTTTTTTTAAAGATTTCATTTATTGATTTTACAAAGAGAAGGGGGTGGTAGCAAGAAGTATCAATTCCTAGTTGCTGCACTTTAGTTGTTCACTGCTTGCCTAACATGTGCTAGTCTGGGTAAGCGCAGATTTTCGAACAGGAAACCTCAGCGTTTCAGGTCGATGTTCTATCTACTGCGCCAACACAGGCCAGGCAAGTTTTTAAAAATTTTTAAATCTACTCTGATATATCTTACAAAGAAAAAAAAAATCATCTGTAGTTTCACCATTATCTAACTGATTATATAGTAACATACTGTAATTCTCCAAACCTATATAGATTAGACCAGGGCTGTCACCAATGGTGGGCTTTGTTTTTTTTCCTTTTAATTGCTATTATAAACCTTGCAGGGCATATCTTGATCTTTAAGCATACATCTTAAACATTTTGGGGCATCTGTTCTATTTTTTCTAGAAATAATTCCTTGAAAAAACAATTAATAAATAAGGTAAGCACACTTAAGTATACACACTGCAAAATTTTCCACCAGTTACACTGTACCAATTTACATTCTCATCAGGAGCACACCAGTGTTTACTCCCCATACATACAATAGTGGTACCAAGTATACAAAAAAAATAACAACTCACTGAAAATATTTTCCTATCTTGGAAGAATTCCTACCAAGCTGTCAACAGCTGCTCCCTTTGAGGTGTAGAATGTAGGCATGTAAATAATATAATTATTTTTATTTTATACACTGTTGCATTGTTCACATTTGTTAGAATCATGCACTGCTTTTAAAATCTAAAAATTACATTAAAATGAGAACAGGAAAAGATTACATTTGTTTTACAGTAACGTGGTATAGACTTAGTCGTTAAAAAACACAGAATTTAAAGTCCTGAGTTCAAAGACTGACTCAACTATAATCCTCACAAAAAATTAGGGGATATTTCAAAATGAATATGAAGCTATAAAATATCCCCTAATTTTTGTGAGCAGTATAATCTGTGCAAATTGTCAAACTCTCCAAATCTGTTTTCTTTTTTTTTTTTTTTTTTTTTTTTTTAAATTTTATTTATTCATTTTAGAGAGGAGAGAGAAAGGGAGAGAGAGAGACAGACAGGGAGAGAGAGACAGAGAGAGAAGGGGGGGAGGAGCTGGAAGCATATGTGCCTTGACCAGGCAAGCCCAGGGTTTCGAACCGGCGACCTCAGCATTCCAGGTCGACGCTTTATCCACTGCGCCACCACAGGTCAGGCTCCAAATCTGTTTTCTTATCTTAAAAAGGAATAAAATGTAAGTAAAGTGTTTAGAGAGTACCCAGCACATAAGCACTGTGTGTTCGCTATAGTAAAATGAAAAAAAATATTATAGGTTACTGGGTTGCTGAAAGATTAAATGAGATAATGTCTGTAAATTGTTTAGGACATAGTACATAGTAAGACTCAATGAATAATAGCTATTATTATTAGCCATTTGTATATATATATATTTTTTAATATTTTATTTATTGATTTTTTAGAGAGAGAAGAGTGAGAGAGACAGAGAGAGAGAGAAGGGGGAGGAGCAGGAAGCATCAACTCCCATATGTGTCTTGACCAGGCAAGCCCAAGGTTTCGAACCGGCGACCTCAGTGTTCCAGGTCCACGCTTTATCCCACTGTGCCACCACAGGTCAGGCTGTATATTTCTTGTTTGGTAATTTGCAGCTTATGTTTGCTTGGTTTTCTTTTTTTTTTTTTTTTTGTATTTTTCTGAAGCTGGAAACAGGGAGAGACAGTCAGACAGACTCCTGCATGAGCCCGACCGGGATCCACCCAGCACGCCCACCAGGGGGCGACGCTCTGCCCACCAGGGGGCGATGCTCTGCCCCTCCGGGGCGTCGCTCTGTTGCAACCAGAGCCACTCTAGCACCTGGGGCAGAGGCCAAGGAGCCATCCCCAGCGCCCGGGCCATCTTTGCTCCAATGGAGCTTCGCTGCGGGAGGGGAAGAGAAAGACAGAGAGGAAGGAGAGGGGGAGGGGTAGAGAAGCAGATGGGCGCTTCTCCTGTGTGCCCTGGCCGGGAATCGAACCCGGGACTTCTGCACGCCAGGCTGACGCTCTACCACTGAGCCAACCGGCCAGGGCTGCTTGGTTTTCTATTGCCCTTAATTTTTCTCTTACAGATTAAAATAACTTTTTATTTATAGATTTTAGAAAGAGAAGGAGAGGAGAGAGAAAAGGAGAGGAGGAGAAGGGGGCAGAGGGAGAGAGGGAGAGAGAAACACCGATTTGTTCCATTTATTTATACTTTGATGGGTTGTTTCTTGTAGGTGTCCTGACTGGGGCAAACCTGCAACCTTGGCACATTGGGATGACGCTCTAACCAACTGAGCTACTCAGCAAGGGCTTTCTCTACAGATTTTAAAGAGCTCCTTACATTTTAATGATAGCAACCTTTCTGTCATATATATGACAAAATTTGTTTTTCTAAATAGTAGTTTGCACTTTAATTCCACAAGCTGTTTTTTGACAAAAAGATTTTTAGTTTCTAGAAAGTAAATGTTAGAGTTTATGATGAGTCAATAATACTACCTCACCTTATCCCTTATTTATTTATTTATTTATTCATTTTAGAGAGGAGAGGGAGAGACAGAGAGACAGAAGGGGGGGGAGGAGCTGGAAGCATCAACTCCCATATGTGCCTTGATCAGGCAAGCCCAGGGTTTCGAACCGGCGACCTCAGCATTTCCAGGTCGACGCTTTATCCACTGCGCCACCACAGGTCAGGCTCCTTATCCCTTTTTGATAAAAGAATGGAACATAAGTCAGAGAGAGAAAGATCAAAATAGAGACCACATTACTAGTAAAGTTGAACTGGAGAAAAGCTATTAGGTTTAAGGAAAGGTAAGCCTGCTAATATTTCACCCTTGAAATAAAAAGATTTACCCACCCAATGATAAGCAGTACCTTCCCTGCAGTGTGGCCTGCCCCTATACAATTTATCACATGGAAGAAGAAAACAGGATGTGGGCTTTCTGCAAATGAAGAGGATGAGAAGTAAGATACTAGCTTAGCACCTTTTACTAAACTCAACAGTGAGGTCATTCATGTCTTCCCTAGGGAAACAATAGTGAACATCTCCCAACAAGAAAAACAAAAAGTTAGGGAAGAGAAGGTTCCCTAGACATTAAATGTATTTACTTATACGCCAAATATTTACTATAATTCTTTTTTTTTTTTTTGTATTTTTCTGAAGCTGGAAACGGGGAGAGATAGACTCCTACATGCGCCCGACCGGGATCCACCCGGCACGCTCACCAGGGGCGACGCTCTGCTGCAACCAGAGCCACTCTAGCACCTGGGGCAGAAGCCAAGGAGCCATCCCCAGCGCCCGGGCCATCTTTGCTCCAATGGAGCCTCCCTGCGGGAGGGGAAGAGAGAGACAGATAGGAAGGAGAGGGGGAGGGGTGGAGAAGCAGATGGGCGCCTCTCCTGTGTGCCCTGTCCAGGAATCGAACCCGGGACCCCTGCACGCCAAGCCGATGCTCTACCACTGAGCCAACCGGCCAGGGCCTGCTATAATTCTTATTACAGGCCAGATACTATGCTAGGTCTCTTCCTCTTAGAGCTTACTGAGGAAGACTGGCAATACAGAGGTAAATGAATAAGTAAATACATAATAACTAGTAGAAAAGAACAGCATGCCATGATAGAGAATATGGGGGTATGGGTGATCTGGTAAACTAATTCTACTTTTGTTCTTTCCAAATTACAGTGGCTTGATGTTCAGTAAATGATGATAGTTCCACCTAATATCTTAGATGGAAAGCACTCAGTGTTTCACCATTAAGTATGATGTTAGCTCTGTTCTTTGCAGACAACCTTTATAAAATGGACATGTATCTACACTGCTCACAAAAATTAGGGGATATTTCAAAATGATATGAAGCAATAAAATATTCCCTAATTTTTATGAGAATATTTTCCATTCCTGGTTTCCTTAATGTTCTTAAAAAAATCATAAATGGGTGTTGAATTTTGTCAGATCCTTTTCCTTTATCTATTGAGATAATCATAAACTCTTTTTCTTTATTCTAATCAAGAGGATGAATTATGTTGATTTTTAAACAGTTGAACCAACTTTTTATATTTTTTAAATTTTTCTGAAGTTAGAAGTGGGAGGCAGTCAGATAGACTCCCTCATGTGCCCGACCAGGATCCACCTGGCATGCCCACAAGGGGGTGATCCTTGGCCCATCTGGGCACTGCTCCGTTGCGGCCAGAGCCGTTCTAGCGCCTGAGGTGGAGGCCATGGAGCTGTCCTCAGCACCAGGGCCAACTTTGCTCCAATGGAGCCTTGGCTGTGGGAGGGGAAGAGAGAGACAGCGAGGAAGGAGAGGGGGAAGGGTGGAGAAGCAGATGGGCGCTTCCCCTGTGTGCCCTGACTGGGAATCAAACCCGGGACTTCCACACACTGGGCTGATGCTCTACCACTCAACTGGCCAGGGCCTTTGAACCAACTTTTATTTTTGGGAGAAACCTCACTTATCATGATGATGTATTATTTAAATATACTGCTAAATTCAATCTGTTAACAATGTTAAGGATATCTGAGTGCATGCTTATTGAGGACACTTGGTTATCCTTTTAAAATTTCTTCATCAGGGTTTGGTATCAGAGTTATGCTGGCTTTATGGAACAAGTTGGGAAGGGTTTCCAACATTGTACCCTCTTTTCTGAATGAGTGGTATAAGATGGGTATTACTGTATTTCTTTCTTAAATATGTTACAGAATTCACAAGTAAAGTTGTTTTGGGCTAGGAGTTCTATTTATGGGAAAGCTTTTTTTTTTTTGTATTTTTCTGAAGCTGGAAACGGGGAGAGACAGTCAGACAGACTCCCGCATGCGCCCAACCGGGATCCACCCGGCATGCCCACCAAGGGCGACGCTCTGCCCACCAGGGGGCGATGCTCTGCCCCTCTGGGGCATCGCTCTGCCACGACCAGAGCCACTCTAGCGC